>NC_072004.2:76070700-76381300 GCF_028885655.2 Pongo abelii | reverse complement strand
AAATATGGTAATTGTGCCCAGGGTAAGTTCACTCGCCCTTGAGTGGTACAGAGTCAGACTTGAAGGGAGGAGGAGGAGTCCTCTGTGGCCCTCACCTGTTGTCACTGCCAACCTCTGTCCCATGGCTTGTCTTCACTCCCCCCTTTAGCCCATCCACTGGGAAAAGCAAAAGGGAAGACTAGCCCCAGAGCACCATTTTCCTGGAGCCGGGGCCTCCTATAGGTGATACCCCAGCTCAGCAGAGGGCTAGGCTCAGGTCACCTCCCCATGGTACAATGGAAAATATCTGGAGTGGGAGTTGGGGACATGAGGCGCCGATCCTGTCTGTGCCAAAGCCAGCTGTGTGACCCTGGGCTCAGAGGTACCGACCTCTGAGCTCAGCCTTCTCATCTGTAAAGTGAGGCTGTTAATACCTCCTTCATGGGGTTATTAAAAGAATTAAATGGGAAAATGTGTGTGAAGGAGCTACATAGTGCAAATTGCAAGACAAATCTTAATTATTATTATTATCTGTTGTTCTAAGTGAGAGAATGAAGAACATCACACCCCTTATCCAAAGGCCTGGAAAAGCCACAGCCCCTCCCCTGCAACCCCCCAGCCTCATCCCATCTCCTGTTCCCATCAGACCAGCCCCCTCCCCTGCAGCCCCCCAGCCTCATCCCATCTCCTGTTCCCATCAGACCAGCCCCCTCCCCTGCCCTATACTTGTTCCTTGGGCTCTGTCTCTAAGCGACCCTCCCGCCTTGAAAGTCTCCCTCTCTCACATGTCCATACCCACTTCCTTCAATACCCAGCTCCCAACCCACCTCTTCCAGAAAAATCTTTCCTCTGACAAAGGGGGTGGGTTCAAAGCCAGATCACCTCTTTCTCCAACTGAATTACCTATTGTGACTTCCACAACCCCATGTCAAACTAAGCACAGTGCCAGGCAGATCTAGGCGAATAGTAACAATGACAATGATGATCATTCATAATATTGAATAATAAAAATAGCAAACATTTGAAGCATTTACTATGTGCCAGGCACTGCGCTAAGCACTTTATATATTTTAATTCCTCTAGCAAATGCTGGCTGGCCACATGGGATTAAACACCTGCCTCTTTGCCTCCAAACCCCAGCACAAGCATCACCTCCTTGGTAGAGTCTTCCCCGTTGGTCTCAGGCAGAATTAATATTCCTGCCTCCACACCCGCAGTGCCTGGTCTATTGTTGACCTAATTTCACTAGCTCTTAATTATTTATCAAAGTGGCTGCTTCCCATTCCAGCCTGTGAACATCTTGAGGGCCAGGACCCTGTTATATTTATCTTTATTAGCTTCAGTGTCCAACAGTGACTGGTACCTAGTTGCTCCTCATTAAATGTTTGTTGAACGAATGCACAGATGAATGGAGTAATTAACACAATATCCCCCAATGTTCATGGGATTTTAAAGAGGCCACTTTCCTAGCCTCATACTTCACAAACATTCCAGACCAGTGCTACTCCAAGCATGATCTACAGACCGGCACCTGTCTGCAAACTGTGTTGCCAGTTTATGACCAGGTAAGTGCAGAAATTGTGAATAAGCATTTAGACTTTTTTTTTTTTGGAGAGGGAGTTTTGCTCTTGTCACTCAGGCTGGTGTGCAGTGGCGTGATCTCAGTGCACTGCAACCTACGCCTCCTGGGTTCAAGTGATTCTCCTGCCTCAGCCTCTCAAGTAGCTGGGATTACAGGCATGCGCCACCACGCCCAGCTAATTTTATATTTTTAGTAGAGATGGGGTTTCTCCACGTTGGTCAGGCTGGTCTCGAACTCCCAACCTCAGGTGATCTGCCTGCCTGGGCCTCCCAAAGTGCTGGGATTATAGGTGTGAGCCATGGCACACGACCCATGGCTCATATTTAATCTCCACAACTATTGCTATCATCCTATTTTTCAGGGGGAATTGAGGCTTATTGAAGTTAAGCAACTCCCCAAGGTCCTAGAGAGCAGTGGTAGGGCAGAGGTGGTGACCCAAGCACTTTGATCCACAGCTCATGCCTCAGTCACATCACTGGCAGAGTGTCAAGGGACTCAACAGAAACATTCATGCTAATTTCTCGGGTTCTGGAAAGCTCTATGCAGGAGGTGATGTTTGTTCTGAGCCTTGAAGAAGGCATAACGGGGAGGGGCATTCCAAGGCAGAGGCACACAAGAGGCAACCGCATGAGGGGAGTCTGGTGAGGCTGGGCCAGGTGCGGTGGCTGGTCTCAAACTCCTGACTTCAGGTGATCCACCCGCCTCAGCCTCCCAAAGTGCTGGGATTACAGGTGTGAGCCACTGCACCTAGCTACATTTTGACATTTTTAAGCCATTAGACAGAATAGTTTTATGTCCATTTGATGTGCTAGTGTTTAAAACAGGGCTTTCTTTCTTTCTTTTCTTTCCTTTCTTTCCTTCTTTCTTTCTTTCTTTCTTTCTTCCTTTCTTTCTTTCTTCCTTTCTTTCTCTCTTTCTCTCTTTCTCTCTTTTCTTTTTTTTTGACTGAGTCTCACTCTGTTGCCCAGGCTGGAGTGCTGTGGCAGGATATGGGTTCACTGCAACCTCCTCCTCCAGGGTTCCAGCGATTCTCCTGCCTCAGCCTCCCAAGTAGCTGGGATTACAGGCTCGTGCCACCACGCCCAGCTAATGTTTGTATTTTTAGTAGGGATAGGGTTTCACCATGTTGGCCAGGCTAGTCTCAAACTCCTGACCTCAAGTGATCCACCTGCCTTGGCCTCCCAAAGTACTGGGATTACAGGCAATGAGCCACCACATCTGGCCTTTTATTGCATTTTTCTAATAATTCATTCCCGCAGTGTTTTGCAATCGCATTGGCCTATGACAGATTAGAAATTTTAAAATACAGAAGCAGTTCTTTGCCACAGTTGTCTGAGAAGTATGGTTCCAGACCAGCAACCTCCCCGGGATGGTTAAGCCAGTGGAATCCCACAGGCAGGAGGTGCCTATTCAGCCCTGCCTCCCTGTAATGATGGGTCTCACCCATCATTACATCAAATTACATCAAATCTGTCTCTCCTACTGTTTGGAAGGACATGTGATTGTCTTTTATTCCTGTTTGGAATCCTCACATTTCTCCTTTCTTCCAAATCTGGCAGATTAAATGAATGAAAGCTGATTCTGCTGCTGGCTGGACAGGAAGGGGTGAGAAGGCAAGGGAAGGATGATGGGATGAGAAGAGAGTTTGGAAAAGGCCATGCTGGGAAAAGAATGCTGGAATGGAGTAGGAGCCTATCCTGAGGAAAGTGTGCAGAGGCTGCTGTGGCTGGGGCTGAGGGGAGGAAGGGTGTAGGAGGGAGGGACAGGGCAGACACTAGCATCTTCACCAAGCCCAGCAGATGAGAGCCAGGCTCTTGAAGGTGAAAGGAAGTAGTTTCAGGACAAATGAAAGGGGATATTGAACCTTTTTACAGAAGGAATGTTAAACACCAAACTTTCATAACCCCCCTGAGGCTGCCAAGGCCAAAACTATAAATAAGTAGGTCGAGGAATTAGGCAGAAGCCTCCCTCCCCCCACCTGTCTGTCAGCGGGATGTGGTGGGGTGGAGGTTAAGTCAGTGAAATCAACACAGACAGGATGAAATGAGCTATCTGTAGACGCCACTTCAGAAAGCGAGAAGGTCTGACTCCTGGGCAAAAAAGTCAGGAAGAGCAAGACTTGATTGCAGTCCAATCAATGGCATTAGCATATTTAAAGATCATGTCAAGGGGAGGATAATGGGGCTCAGAGAGGCAAAATTTGATGGTGTTTATTAAGCAGAGAGAAACACAGAAGCTGGAGCCGTCTAGTCCTTAGAGAGTGTGCTCCAAGGTGGGACCAGGGAGGGAGCGAGGCCTTGGCTGGGCCTGGGCAAAGCTACCAGAGGACCAACCGGCTTCCTCTCCTCTGATTCCACAGCCTACTGCTGCTGGTGAATTTCTGATTAAGAATTCTGCTCCCCACAAAGAATTGCCTAGAGGGTGGGACCAAGCCGCCCCTCACACTTGAGCATCCAGTCCACTCCATCGTAATGATGATGATGATGATAGTATTGGTGACTACAGCTAACCCTCATTAAGCTCTTGCTATGTGCCAGGCTCCGTTCCAAGCTCTTTACAAATACCAACTCCTTCAAACTCCCCAACCACCCTCAGAAGTAGCGTTTCTACCCCGATTTTATAGATGAGAAAATTGAGGCATTGTTAAATAACTCTCCAAGTTTATACAGCTTGTAAGTGGAAAAGCCAAGATTCAAACTCAGGCCATCTGACTCCAGAACCTGCACGACATCAGACTGCCCCGCACTTAACTGTTGTTGGTAACAGTTAGTTGTCCATCTGCTTAGCATGTCCATCCCTTCTGGGGTTGGCTGGGGCAAGTCAGGGCCCAACTCGGCACAGCCAGCTCCGGAGCACTAACCTAATGGGGGTTTTGCAAGACTCGGGACTGTGTGCTTCACCTGGAAAGTGCCAGGTGTGTGGATAAGACATGTGAGCAGCTGGCTTCCTGGGCAATGCCCCTCCCCACTTCAGTGTCCCAGGACCCCTTAGGGCCCAGCCCGCCAGGCACTGTGAGCTGGGAATGAGGAGAGGGAGGACTAGGCTTACCCTCTGTGTGCCTCCATTTTCTCACCAGTAAACTGTGTGTGTTGGATCTTACGATCTTCTAAAATAACTCCAGCTCCAAATGAAGGCCAGTGGACCCATGAACACGCTGGCTCTTGCCCAGTGTGCTGAGAAGAGGGCAGGAGGAAGGAGTAGGGTGGGCACGGCAGGGCACAGGGTGCAGGGCAGGTGGGTTCAGTTTGATTTCAAAGCCGACTGCCCGCTGCCCCAGGTGCTCTGGTGTGCCCAATAGGGGCTGCATTGGCCAGGCGGCCTAGGCTCTGCGGATGGAGTGAATATTTCTCTACCTCCCAGTTTCTCCCTTTTCAGCTCTGGTAGGAGAGAGGAAGAGTGAAGAGGAAGTCAAAAGTTCTGTTCATCTGGAAGGGCTGGGAGTTGCTTCCTGGGATGGGGAGCTCCGAAGCCAATTCAGAAGACGGCCCCGGGGTCTGGCGGGGAGGCCCACCGCTGCCCAGAGGACTCGGCCGGCCGGGAGGGGGCGCTGTGTCCTCCCCACGCCCTGCCCGCGGGCTCCTAGCAGCGTTCGCCGCGCTGCAACGCAATGCGCGCCCGGCTTCCCCCTGGGCAGCGTTCAGTGCCCGCTTGTCCTGCAGGGCACCGCCGTCTCCCTTTCATCCTGGGGCTCCCAGGTCCAAAGGGTTCCCAGATCCAGCCTCTTGCCTGAACCAAAGTGGCCAGGCACTCAGTTTGTAAGATGAACGAATGAAGGAAAGAACGAACGAATGAATAAGGGCTCATTTTGCAGAGCGTTCGCGTCTCAGCGCGCACCAGGCACATCAGCGCCAAAGGTGCTGGGGGTCGGGGCCAGCGCCCGGCGCGGCTGGAATGGGGGCGGTGAGGAGCTCCTCCTAGCCAGCCGCAGGGCGGGAACTGCCCAAACGCTGGTCGCAGACTCACCGGGTTCCGCGGCGGCTCCGCTCAGTAGGGACCGCCCTGTTCCCTAGCCCCCAATAGCCTCGCCCTCATAAATTCACCTGAGCACCCCGGCCCAAGTCCCCCCAGATCCCTTGGACTTCCCAGGCCCCGACCTCGGCCGGGCGGGAGGCTGATCCTTTACCGCGGCCCCCTTCCCCCATCCCCGGCTTCTCCCCGGGCTGCGGCGGCCGCCACTGCTGCCAGCGCGCCCCGAGGACTGCCGCAAACCCCGGACGCAGGGAAAGGGGATCCTGGCGGCGGGACGCAGAGAGCGGGTCCGGGGAAGGGGAGGGAACGGAGGAGGCGAGGAGCTGGGAGGGAGCCGAGGGGCGAGGCGCGGAGGAGGGACCGAAGGGGAGCGGAGGGGAGAGGGAGGGGGAGGAAGGGGAGGGGACGAGCTGGGCGAGGGGGCGGGGAGCCGAGGCGAGGAGCGGCGCGGACAGTGGGGGAGGTGGCGGGGGCGAGGCCGGCAAGAGGCGGCCGCGGGCCGGGCTGCGTCGGGAAACGGCGGCCAGACTTCCCTGGGAAGGGGCGAGCGAGAGCCGGGCCGGGCCGGGCCGGGCCGCGGGGCCGGGAAGCGCCGAGCCGGGCACCTCCTCACCAGGCAGCGACCGAGGAGCCCGGCCGCCCACCCCGTGCCGCCCGAGCCCGCAGCCGGCCGCCGGTCCCTCTGGGATGTCCGTAGGACCCGGGCATTCAGGACGGTAGCCGAGCGAGCCCGAGGATGGGACGGCACCCGCAGCTCAGGCTCGTCAAGGTGAGAGCCCGCCGGCCAGCCCTCGAGCGCTGGCGCCCCCGGCCCCTGGCGGACGCGGGACGGGGCTGGGCTGTGGGTGTGATGGGGGCGGGGGCGCTGGGAGAGCCGTGCTTAGGTCCGGAAAGGCTGGGCTCCGGGGCAGCCTAACTCTCTGGACCTTTGGAGCCAGGGTTCGGTAGGCAGGGGGAGACTCAGGTGAGAAAAGAAATCGTGGCGAAGCCGCCGGGATGTTGGCGGAGGAGGGGTCCGCCCACCCGGGTAGCCGGCTCCGCGCCAAGAATCGCTCTAGGCTTTGGGGCAGACGCCTAGGGGAGGGGAGGTTCCACCTCCCACGCCCTTCCTGCAGACCTCGGCCCCGGGACTGGAGGCTCTGAAGCGGGGTTCCCACCTCGCCCCAGCGCCCCCAAACAGCTCCCCGACTCCGCACGCCCCCGCCCTAGTCCTGGGAGCGCGTCCTGCCCCTTCCCCTCCGCGGCGAGCTGCGAGTCCGGGGAGATGAATGCCGCCCGCGCCTGCGAGCCTTGATCAATATCGCAGTCTCGGGGGAGGAGACGGTGCCTCCGGCGGCAGTTCCTGTTCCCCGACCGCGGCTGAGAGCGCGACGCTCGCTCTCCGAGCCTGGGCAACCGCGATCCCCGCGCTGCGCGGCCGACCCTGCGACGCGGATCGGGCGCTGGAGTTTAGGAAAGTCGCCAGACCGCACGACCAGCGTCTGCCCGCTGAAGTTCGTGGGCGGCGGGGCGGCCCGCGGGTTGTGTGAGCCAGGGAAGGGCCGGGAGGCCGGCAGTCCGGCCCGCCGCTCGTGCCAGGCGTCACTTGCAACCCCGAGCGCTTTCCAGAGCGTTTTGGTCTTGCAGAGTATAGGCGCGCCCGCTGCAGCCGGCCGGAGAGGCGGGTGGGCCTCTGCGCTGCTGCCGGGACACCCCGCGTCGCGCCAGTCTGGGCGTCGCCTCACCTGGGACCGGGGACTCGGGACTCCGCAAGGTCCGCTCCAGCCACAAACATAGACACCAGCTTGACCCGGCTCAGGGCATTCAGAGCGATTACATTCAAGAGACTTCGGTGGATTTGGGGGAGGGGTGCGGATTGGCGGAATTTCATTTTTCCATCAGTTATTAAACCAACTGTACGTATACCGGCTTACCAAGTGGTTTGAGTTAAACCACCAAGATTTTTAAATGCAGCAGCTGCTGCTTCCTTAGTTGAGACGTTACAAGTTACTGAGATTTTTCTCTAATCCTGCCCCTCCCCAAATATTTATAAATTGATTATTAAAATGACCAAGGGTTGGTCTTATTGAACCCACATCCCCTCCGCCATCCGTTACCTGAGGGCTAGGGATGAACTCACAGTTTATTTTCTGGGTGATCGAGGAGACAGACAGGTGAGGAAGGTAGAAGAAAAACATCCAGAGAGGTCGAATAGATGGCACTGAATGGTAATATTTTCCAAAAGGCTCGCGTGTACCGAAGCCTGGTCTAAATGCACAAACCAGTTAGACCAAATTTAGTCTTTTAAATGGATTCAAGGGATTGAACTGCGGGTGTTTTCTTTTTTTTTTTCTTTTCTTTTCTTTTTTTTTTTTCGGGTTTACACGAAAATAGATCAATGTTCTTTTTCTGGCCTTTCATAGAATTGTGTGCAAATCTCTGTTTAGAATGATCATGTTTTCCTTAAAAAAGTCTTTTTATTTCCGTTGTTCCTACTAGATGGGGGGGTGTTTGCCCTTTATGCTTGGCCTAATAAACTCAGTAGGCATTCAATAAATTCCAGATGAATGTGGGGCAGTGAGTGAATGGCCAGCGAATGCTGTTTTCAAACGTTGGTTACAATTAAATAGTTGCTTTTCTTCTTTTATTGATGTAGCATGTACAATTCACTGGGCATTATTCTACCTGCTTTGCAAATATTAAGTCATTTAGTCCTCCTAACAGCCCTAGGAAGTAGGAATTATTCCTGAGACACAGAGAGGCTAAGTAACTGGTTCAAGGTCACACAGCCAGTGAGTAGTGAAGTCAGAATTCAAACCCAGACACTCTGATAAAAGGCTTTGTTTTGTTTGCTTTTACCAGAAAATATCCTTTTTTTTTTTTTTTCGAGACAGGGTCCCACTCTGTCGCCCAGGTTGGAGTGCAATGGCGTGATCATGGCTCACTGAAGCCTCAACCTCCCTAGGCTCTGGTGATCCTCCCACCCCAGCCTCCAGAATAGCTGGGACCACAGGCATGCACCACCACACCCAGCTAATCTTTGTATTTTTTGTAAAGATGGGGTTTCCCCATATTGCCCTGGCTGGTCTCGAACTCCTGGGCTCAAGTGATCAGCCAGCCTCGGCCTCCCAAAGTGCTAGGATTACAGGCATGAGCAACCATGCCCGGCCATTATCAGAAAATATTCTAAGCCACCTAAATCTCACTCTAGAGCTCAGCCAGATGAGGGCTCAGGTAGTTTTGTCAGCATGAGAGTACAAATCTAGGGGATTTAGGGTTAATCCCAAATCCAGCTCCATCCCCAACAAGTCAGCCAGTGTTGAGAAAGGGTCCACTCTGGGGCCTATATTGTGGGCCTCACACTATAGCGGTTACACAGTCCTGGGGGAAAATGTGTGTGAATGGGGAAAGACAGGGTGTGTGAAAGTGTGTGTGTGAGTGGGGAGAGATGATGTGTGTACAAGTGGCCATGAGTCAGGAGAAGACATACAAGACATTGTCTCTATCTCCAGGGAGGGGCAGGGGCCTGAGCACCTCGGAGTCAACCACACACCCACTGCAGCTCCTCATAGGGAGATGGAGTGTGGCTGTAAACATGGGTCCCAGTGTCTGTGAGGGGTGCAGAAGGCAAGGCCTCTGGATGGGTTCTAACAGGAGAGTGAGCTCCCAGGAGGGAGCTGGTTTTATTGCTATTGTTATTCTTATATAAGCCAATTTAGCAGCAATAGGCAAAGTTTGAAAACCAGAATGGAAAATGATTGCAACCTCACTCTTTTAATCTGGCTGCTGTATAATTCATTTAAAAAATAACCCCCACAGGTCCCCTTCTCAAGTACCTGTCTGTGCACAGCTGTGGCCGTTGGGCAGCCCTCTCCTCAGAGTCACAGCCCAAGTCTGTTTCACTTTACTCCTGAGCCTCTGCAGGAGACTGTCAATGTCTGCATGTTGCCTGTGAGTGAATGGACTTTGCCATCCCTATATCGGTGCATATCTGGGCCATTTCCAAGTTGTTTCTTTGATTAAACGATATGGAGCCAGGTTTTCGAGGGGAGCGTTGGCAGGAGACATGAGGAACGCGAAACAGTGAGCCCAGGGTGGGCCAGTGGGCTGCTGTGGCGTGCGGGACTGCTGGCCTGGCCACAGACTGGGGGCAAAGACAGGGAGGGGCCAAAAGCCAGGCCAAGCCCCTTGGATTTGAAATAACCAGCCATAGAGAGGAGTGTGTAGATTACGGAAAAGTTGAACACTCACCCAGAGCCAGTGAGGACAAGCTCAAGTGGAAAATCCATTTCTCACCCTCTCTAACATTTGGATCCTCAAGAGCATCAACCTCCAGCCGAGTTCAACCACACATAAGGAGTTTGGGGGTCAAAGGTGCCACCACCCCAAGTGCCCGTGTGGCCTAGAAGGAAGTGGTTAGGTGCCGGGCTGATAATTTTGGCAGCTATTGAAGGGGAAAGACCATCAGCCTGGGAGTCAGTGAACCTGACTCTGATCCCAGCTCTGCCTCCAATCAGCTGTGTGATGGCAGGTAGGTCACCTTCCCTCTCTGAGCCACGGTTTATCTGTCTGTAAACAGGGATATTGGACTGGATTCTCTGTTCTCTCTCATGTCTCTGTGAAAGGTCTGTGTTTTCAAATACTCCTTAGGGACATGACCTCACATAGAAAGAGGGGGGTGCCACCAGTTGGATTCCCAGCACTCCCCCTTCCTAGTTCTGCTCAAGCTGAGGGACCTTGGAACACGGTACTTAGACCTAAGTACTCTCTCTGGGCTTCAGTGTCCCCAGCTATAAAATGGGGGAAATGCCTAACTCAGGAGGTTGAGGTAAGGACAAAAGGAATTAATACATGGACAGTGCTTGGAACAGTGCCTGGCACAGTCTGCTTTCAGAAAAAGCTGCAAGGGGGCTACTCTCAGCAGAAATAAGTTAATGCAGGAACAGCAACTAGCAGCTCTTGGACATGCAATATATTATACATTTTTTGCATCTTTTACCCTTCACGGCACTGAGCCTCACAATCCGTTGCACATAGTAGGTGTTTCACAAATGTTTGTCGACTTCATGGATGGGTTTATTGTTGCTCCTTCCGTTTGGTATTGTACAATTGGAAAGAACCCATTTCTGTTCCCACAGGATGCAGATGTCATGTCAAAACAGAAGGCTGAGAGATGCTCAAACCACCCTAGCAGAAAAGCCATCTCTGATGCAGAAAGGACTAGAACTCCCCCTTAAGCCCACTGTGGTTATTAAAAAAGAGAAAACAACAGACAGCCAGTGCAGCACCTCAGTGATCTGGAGAATCCCTTGAGGGTAGAGCCTCAGCCGGTGAAACTCCAGCGCTTTTGCTGTGTCTGGAGGAGGGCAGGTCACTAACAGTGATCTGGGCCATTTCTTCCTCAGTGAAAAGAGGGAGTAGGGTGATCTCTCCCAGCTCTGATTCTACCCTAACTGCTCACGGTATCAACCGAAGAAGGGTGAGCCCATTTTGAACGTAAGGCCAGGTCAAGATTTCAGCTGCAGTTTTAATAGTCAAAGAATGAATTTGTTAACTACAAATGATTCTTGTCTACCTAAATTCAGGGAGGTCCCTAGGAATTTTTTTTTTTTTTTGAGACAGGGTCTCACTCTGTTGCCCAGGCTGGAGTGCAGTGGTGTGAACACAGCTCACTGCAGCGTCAACCTTGTGGGTTCAAGTGATCCTCCCACCTCAGCCTCCCAAGTAGCTGGGACCATAGGCATGCATCACCACACTTAGCTAATTTTAACATTTTTTGTAGAGACAGGGTCTTGCCATATTGCCCAGGCCGGTCTTGAACTCCTGGGCTCAAGCGATCCTCCCACCTCAGCCTCCCAAAGTGTAGGGTTACAGGCATGAGCCACCGTGCCCGGCCTTCATCCTTTTAAAATGCTTGTCTTTGGATTTGTTGCTCTAGGCTAGCCATCCCTTACCTCACCCAGTGTGGCAGTCAACATCTTCTTGTATGGGTGGGAACAGCAGATGAAGCAAATGTGGGCTTGAATCCTTACTCTGCCCTGAAGCTGTGGGCAAGTCACCTCAATTTCTTCATCTGTCTAAAGCGGGGAAAATAATACCTACTTTATGGGATAATCATAATGACCTTGAGATGCCAGGTGTGAAATTACGCACAGTTGCACAGTGTCTGGCACACAGTAAGTGCATACTAAATATTAGCTATAGTAGTCACTTAATAAATCTTACCAACTTCCTCAGTCTAAGAAAGGCCATCAAAAGGAGGAGTGGTGAGGGGATGGGGGTAGAGGAAGGGTATTTGGCGTATAGAATCTCTTCCTGCCTTAGAGCACTTTTCACAGTCCCTGGGGAAAAGGGATCAGCTACCATCCATCAGCTGAGCTTGAAGGTCATGGACAGACCTGAGCATCTGTGATATGGAGAAACCTGACAGTAAAAGTAGATATGTAGGGAGGATAATACGAAGTGATTCACTCACTGATGCAAACAATCATTTTGAAAATAACTAGCTGGATTCTATTAGACAACAGATTCTTAATCACTTGTTTTCTGAGTACGTGGTATCCGCTTCCACAAAATTGAATGGATGGCAGGAAGGGAGGGAGGTGGACTTCATGAAACGGGCATGTCAGAATCTGGCTTTGGAAGACGGGTCCCCTTCACGTAGAACTGCGGATTCAAATGCTTTAGCCAAACATGTTCTTTGTCAGCTGTCCACCCAGCAGCCATAAAACTGTTTCTGGGACAAATGAAGATGTTTGTGGCTGTTCTTTCTGCCTTATAAGCACAGGCAATTTGTCCATCTCACCCGCCTGGCACTGCTGGGCCCAGAGAGAAGCCTCAGCGAGGTGCTTTGAGATGGGATTTGTGGGGTGTGCACCTGCCTCCCTCCGCATGTCAGCTGGTTTCTAAGCCCCAGCCAGTCTGGTTGGGAGCCAGTGTGCCTAGGTCAGAGCCCAGAAAAACTGGCTAGACTGGTCCAGTCACTTCGTGGCTGCGGAACCAGGGAGGCAGGGCTTGTTCTAGACTGACCGCTATACTCTAGAGTCTACCCACTGGAGTTTTAAGAGGTAGTGGAAGCTATCAGGAAGCACAGTGAGAAGCTTAGTTGAACCTTTGAGTGCTGGGACGTCAGGGGCTTTAGGAGAATTGGGACAATATATTGGTCATCATCCCTGGTCAGTACCAAAGCCCACAGAGCTGAAAGGCACCTGCCTGGGGTGAAAGGCTAGGACAAGTGATGGCTGCAGCATTGCCATTTCCAGTGGGGGGTGCCCTCCCTCTGTGAGCCATCCATCTCTCCCTCCCTGTTTTCCCAGCTTCTTTGGCAAGGTGTGTGAAGGGCTCATTTCTAGAAAGCCCTTCCTAGCTCAGCAGAGGCCAGAGGTACGAGGCTGGGTGGGGAGCCTGTGCACAGAGACAGGGAAAAGGAGTGTGGCCAGGGGACAAGGGGCTGGGCTGGGTGGGCTGGAAAAGCAAACTGGGTCCAGGAGGGGTTTTACCCTGGGGGAAGGGCTGCAGGAGAGTCCAGGGCCATCTGCGGCACAGTCGTTACAGGTCCAGGCCCCCTGCACTGGGGACCCGACTGCACTCAGAGCACAGGCCTGGCAGGGTGCCCAAGGGCTCGCTCAAGGTGGGTGATTTCATTCTTATAGAAGATGCGGAGAGACAGACAGACAGACAGTGAGAGAAGCAAAAGGGGAGGGAGAAGAAAAAGACCTGCCTGCCTGCCTTGGTCATTCTTGCTTTTAACTTTCTCCCTAGCATCCAAGAGAGCCTATGCCCGGGTTCTGAGGCCAGCAGTGGCATCTCCTGGAAACTTCCTCTCTCTTCTCACAAGAATTCCTCCACCCATCCCTATCCTGGTGCCTGGGTGCCCAAAGCCATCCTCAGCTGTCAGGAGAGCCTTCGGCGCAGGGATGCCCCAGATGAGCTCCCACCATGATCCCACTCTCTTCCACTGCCCCCAGGGCTGCTCCTCCTCCCCAGAAGCAGGGTGCAGAAGGGACAGGATCTGTTGCCTCTGTGGGCCTACGTGTTTCTCAGTGGGCATTTTTTTTTCTCTCTCTGTTTCTCTCTCTCTGTCTCTCTCTCACACACACACACACACACACACACACACACGCTGGGACCCTGGCGAGTGAGCTACTTTGCAGTGTTCCTAACACCCGCACCTGCCACCCCCCTCAGAAGCCACTGTGTGGTCACCACCTCTCCTCTCCTCTAAGCACAGCCAGACCTGCACAGCAGGTGTGCGATGCCACCTCAAGGCCAGGGTTGGAGGCTGACTTCCAGAGGAGCAGCTGGGCACCCGGGGACCACGGGCTTAGCCGGGTGAGTGACTAGCAGGTTAGACAGCCTCCCCAGCATCCCTCAGCTGCCCATGCGTGGCTGGGAGCCCGAGAGGCTCAGCCACTCCTTCATCTTCCCAGACAGGTAGGACAAGGCTGGTCCTTGGAGGGAGGCTGGTCCTTGCATCCTGGGCTTGATCTTGGTCTGAGCCACGCCCTTCCCTTTCCTCTTTCTGCCAACTCTGCTCTTGTCCCTTGCCTACGCCACCCAGGTTCTTTTAAGCAGGTACACTGTTCACTGGCCAGGTGCGCCATTTACTGAGCTGCTCTTGCACTAAGGCCTACACAAATGACCCCATTGAGTCCTCCCATCCCCTTCTAGAGGGGAAAGAACCTGACGCTCCCCTAATCTCTTGCTCCTCACCCCTGGCCCTCTGCCTGAGTCGCACTGTTCTCCTTCCTCCCCTGCCAACCCCCACCCAGCAGAATATACATATATGACACTTCTCTTACAGGAGCTTCTGCCCCCGAGTCTCTCTGTGCCAATCTTTGTCTGTCATGTCCACCAAAGTCTTCCTGAACTGCCCCCACCTCCTCCTCCAGGAAGCCCTCCAATCTAAATCTGTCTCTCACTGGTTGTTCCTTTGTTCTCAGCTCATCCCATCCCCTGGTGTGAGCCTCTAGCTCATCGTGGATCCTGGGCTGTCCCACAACATGGGGTCTTACAGCTCTTTGATGTGTCCCCCCCACAGGGGGCTCAAAAACACCTACTAACCAGATTCCACATGGGCCCCTGGTGACCCACATCTAACCTGAGCCCTTGTTCCCACCGTAGATTATGAGCTCTGCCTAGACCAGAAAGATTCCCTTACAAAACAAAACAAAAAAATAACAAAACCTCTGTGTGCCCAGAACTTAGTCCAGAACTGTGCACACAGTAGGTGCACAGTAGATGCTGAAGTAAATGGAGGGTCTCTCCCGGCTCCCACTCCCCGATGAACGTCTGTCTGAGTGTGGAAGTGCTATGGCTACAGAAGACACAAGTGACAAGCCAGACAGATAGGTCCCTCTCTGCCTCCGCGTGTGGATTTGTGACTCAACGGCTTATCAAGGGGTACGCAGCAGCGCGGCTTAGTAACATTAAAAGATTCCAGCACTGCCCTGTGTTCCGCCTCCGGTCCCCATAGCACTGGGGGCGTTGTCCGCGTGCACGCAAGGGCAGCATGTTGCTTCATGAGCGGTTCTGGACAGGGATGGTGGGAGATGTTGCTAGAGGGAATTGTGGCCCTGGGCTTAGAAACAAAGGGGCAAGAAGGTCTCAGAAGCTGGGGCCTCCAGAGAGAAGGGTCAGGGCACTTTAACCTCCAAATGGGGACTGGGGAGGTGGCCTTGGTGGCATCCTGGGGTTCCCTCCGTGGTGCTGTCCTGGTTCTGCTGGTCATGAGGCAGGAATAGCCAGGCAAGGCAGGGATGCCAAGAGCATTGGCATTCCTGGTACCTTCGTGAGATCCCGTCCATTGGCATCCCACCCCTCCAGCTCCTTGTGAGTCGGTGTGGGGGGGCAGCCTGGGGCGTCTTTTCTCTCCTGATGGCTGGGGCCTCATGGCCTGACCGTGGAAGCTGCTGCAAGGCTGTGAAATGCGGGGGGTGCCTAGGAGTGGTGGGGCTCACATGCATCCTGGAGGAAGGACCACAGTCCCTAAAGCTGACAGGGCAGGAGGCCTAGGATTGGAGCTGACTCTGCCACTTCCTGGATGGGTGACCTTGGGCAAATCACACGACCTCTCTGGACCTTTGTGTCCTCTTTACTGGAACGACCACAATGCAGAATGAAAGAGGAAATGCCTGTGCTACTGCAAGGGGCCTGCTCCCACCAAAGGTCAGTGAGACCTGCTATTTTCATGGGTGGGAGTCCCACCCCAGGACTCCCCTCAAAACTAAGCCCAACTATCACTCAAGACCCGCCTCCTCCATGAGGCCTTCCCTGGTGAGCCAGGCATCACACTCTGTTCTCCAGCTAAAGCAGGGCTCTCAAACCAGCTGTGGGGAAGGACGACATGGATTTTTCCAATCCATGGCCAACTGGCATGTGGTCCTGCTGTGTAGCCTGCACCACGTGATTCACCTGGCAAGTCTGACAGCATCTGAATTGGTCTAGACCCTGTTTGATGAGATGAGTCTTGACTACATGCTCGGATGTCACCGCAGGGATGGATTCACATGAAATGCTTACTCTCCAGTTTTGTACTTCTCAAGTTGTAGACCAGGAACCAATTGTTGGTAGGTTGGCAAACTTGACCAGTCGGACCAGTACTCACCACCCTTTGAATAGCGTGGGCCTAAAGCCCTCCTTTGGGGCCAGAATTCACTGCCTGGCCCAGATCTCTGGTTCACCCTTCACACAGCCTGGCCTTCCTGCCATGCTTCTTGCACTTGTGTGTCTCCATTGCATGGATGTGAGTGATGTAGTGGCTCTTTCCGGCAGCCAAGGCTGGGTGACAGAAGAAGGAAGAACTCTTGTCCAGGAGGAGGAAACTCTTTGGTTTACTCAGACCCCTTACCCAGTGGCGGGTTCTGAGCAGGCCCCTTCCCCCTCCTTGTCACACTCATCAATCTGCACTTGGTGACAAAGTGAGCTGAGGACCCATGATCAGTGGTCGCAGCCCCTAGTGGGGCAAGGGCAGCCTTGCTCTGTGTGGGTTCCCCAAAGCTCATAGGACTTAGCCCCACGCTGTTCTACCCCTTGTCCCCACACTCATACAAGGTAAAGGAACCCCACTTCTCCAAGGCCCAGGACCCAGCTCTGCCTCCTGCCTCTGAGGTGCCGGCCCTGGGGAGGCTCTGGTGGAGCCTCGGCTGGGTGAGCTCAGCTCTCTGACTCTGGGAAGAGGCTGCTGTTCGAGCTCTTTCTGGGCTGCCTCATTCCTCAACTTTGGCTGCATCAGCAGGCAGACCTTCCTGCATCTCCCAGGCACCCCCTGCAGGAGGAGATCTAGAGGAGCTGACCCAGCAGGGCCAGGACAGAGTGAGTGAGGGGAAAGAGTTCCCATCTGCCCAGCTGGCCAGGAAAGGTCATTTCCACCAGTCCGCTGCCCTCAGACTGAGGCCAGGAGGTGGGAGACTGACTGATCCAAGGTCCCACAGGGCATTCAGCAAGAAGAGTGCAATCCAGGTCCCCTTCCTGCCTTGAAGGTGCCTCTCTCTTGTAATCCCACACTCTTCCCAAGGTCCCCTCTACAGCCACCTTCCTCCCCTCCCCCGCCCCCATAATGGGCAGGCAGGCAAGTGTCTTCAAAGCTGGGATGGAGCATTGCAACCCTCCAACCCAGGGCTTCCCAACCTCAGCACTATTGACATTTGGGGCTGGATAATCCTTCACTGTGGGGGCTGGCCTGTGCATTTTAGGATGTTTATCAGCATTCCTGGCCTTTACCCATTAAATGCCAGTCGCACCTCCCCCTTCCTGATTATAGCAAGCAAGAATATCTTCAGACATCGCCAAACGTCCCCCGGGAGGCAAAATGGCCTCCAGGTGAGAATCTCTGAGCTGGCTGAGTTATCCTCACTTCTGTTGATGCTTCAGAATCACTGGAACACATTTAAAAAACATAAGGGTCCCTGAGCTCCCCACAGGCCTATTGAACCCCAATTTTGGGGGTGAGGTGTGAGAAATGGGATTTTCTGTCTCCCAGGTCAGGTGTCAAGCACTGTCTGGAAATTCTGATTTTGTCTAAGTCACTGCCTTTACAAGTCTGGTTAGTCCTAATTTCTGCCCTAAATATCCCTGTTCGGTGGGGTTTGGTGGTCCAGCAGCCCTCTTTAAACTGACCTTTGGCCTTAGAAGGCAGTCGTTTCTCCAGGAAAAACAGCCCCAAAGCCTTTAGCATTTTTAAATAAAATAGAACCTAATTCCCAGCCACCAGTTTCACTCTTCCTTCCTGGCCGTCTTTAAATCCCTTTTAAAACGCAGCTCCATAAAGGACATCTTTCCTCTGCCGACACCGAAATCCCCCTCACTTTACACTTGTCAGAGAGCGGCTGAGCCGAGAGCACAGCTGATAGTGTCACCTGCGTAGCTGGTGTCTCTGCGGCTGTCCCCACACCTCGGCTGTGCCTCCCACCCACTCAGGGACGGTTTCCCAGTGTCTGGGAGCCACTCACAGCTAACAGCTCCCAGGGGCAGGCACTGGATCAGAACCCCGGGCTGGGCTCCCTTCTTCTGTGAGAGCCAAACAGAGCCCTTCCTGAGTCCCATCCATTGGCAGGGTCCTACTGGTGTCCGCCCCCTCGTTCCCACTGCCAGCTCTGGGGGAGCTGGGCTGCAGCCAGGAGCCAGAGTTTGAAAGGCAAAGGAAACCTGTACCCATGTGTCTTTTGGAGGATCCAGGCTTGTGACGAGGAAGAGGAGGGAAGGGAAGGCAGGCAGAGCAGGCAGGGAAACAGGCTGTGCTGCCCAGGGGCAGGAGCATGGCTCCAATCCCAGTCCCTCCAGTGACTGCAGTCAAAACCCTGGGTAAGTAAGTTACCGTCTCCGGGTGTACCAGTCTCTCGTTTGAACAGTGGGGAGATAGTAAAGGCTCTGACTTGCAGGGATCGAGAAGGATTAAATGAAGAAATTCACAGGGCCTGGCATTGTGCAAGCCTTCAGTTAAAGCTGAAGAAAGAAAGAAGGAAGAAAGAAAGGAAGGGAAGAAGGGAGGGAGGAAAATGGAAGCCAGGGAAGACTGAGAAAGGTAGGGTGGTTAAGACAGGGAGAGAGGAAGATGGGGAGGAGAGAGGCAGGAGGTCGAGAAGGCACGGGATACAAGAACATATTCATGAGTGAATTTGGGAGCAGATCATACCAAGACGGGGAGTAAGTGAATGCATGAGAGGCAGAAATGGAGGGAAGACAAGGAGGATGGGAGCTACGCTCTGGGCACCCCCTGCCCCCATGCTTAGCAAATCCATATAATTGACCTGGATGTACACTCCACTCCTGTAGGTGACTGCTGCTGGCTTCTGGGAAAGAGTGGTGCTGGGAAGTGGGGTACATGCCCTGAGTGGGCAGGGGGCTGGGCAAGGGGCACTTCTGGGGAGAAAGGCCAAGTCAGGAAGGAAGAACGTGCAAAGTTGAGTAACAGAGTGGTGACCATTTGTGTGGCCTGCACACCTAGCCCCATGCTGTTTTTTCTTTTTCTTTTTTTTTTTTTTGAGATGGAGTCTCGCTCTGTCACCCAGGCTGGAGTGCAGTGGCGCGATCTCGGCTCACTGCAAGCTCCGCCTCCCGGGTTCATGCCATTCTCCTGCCTCAGCCTCCCGAGTAGCTGGGACTACAGGCGCCCACCACCACGCCCAGCTAATTTTTTGTATTTTTAGTAGAGACGGGGTTTCACCGTGGTCTCGATCTCCTGACCTCGTGATCCGCCTGCCTCGGCCCCCCAAAGTGCTGGGATTACAGGCGTGAACCACCACACCCGGCCCCATGCTGTTTTATATGCACCATATTGTTGAATCTCTCCAGGAGCTTTGGGATGTGAATATTTTATCCCTATCAGCCCCATTTACAGATGGGGAAAATGAGGCTCGGAGAAGTTCGGTGATTCTCCCAAGGTCACACAGGTAGGAGGGGGCAGATAAAAGATTCCAACAAGCATCTCTCCAGCCCCAAGTTTAGAGATTTGAATTTCTACTCTCCTGTACAGCCTGGAGCCAGGGCATATTCAGACTGGAAAGGAATATAGAGAACACAGTGACCTCCCCATTTTACAGGTGAGGTAACTGAGGTGGGGAGGTGACTTCTCTACCATCACAGAGCAAGTTCAGCAGAGTCAGCCCTGTGCTTCCCACCCAGAGTGCTTTTTCCTCTAGCACACCCTTCTGGAGTCCAAGGCGCGGGGCTATGGCGGGAGCAAGGAGAGGAGAGGGAGCTCCTGCTGAGCAGGAGGAATAGAGAGGAAAATGAGAAAAAGGAAACAGGCACCCCACAATCTCCTGCTGGGAATCATCATGAGACCCCGTGGTCAGAGGGGGCAGAAAGTGAAAACCCATCTGTTCACTTATTCATTCAGTCATTTATTTATTCAACAAACATGTTGGGGCCTGCTCTGTATCGGGCCCCACTGAGGATACAGAAATAGCTAAACACGGGCTGGGCAGGGTGGCTCACGCCTGTAATCTCAACACTTTGGGAGGCCGAGGTAGGTGGATCATCTGAGGTCAGGAGTTCGAGACCAGCATTGCCAACATGGCGAAACCCCATCTCTAATAAAAATATAAAAATTAGCCAGGTGTGATGGTGGGTGCCTGTTATCCCAGCTACTCAGGAGGCTGAGGCATGAGAATCTAACCCAGGAGGTAGAGGTTGCAGTGAGCCAAGATCGTGCCACTGCACTCCAGCCTGGGCGACAAGGCGAGACTCTGTCTCAGAAAAAAAAAAAAAAAGCCAAACACAGACCTTGCCCACAGGGAGCTTATAACCCAAGCTTATAACAGTACATCTGGAACCTTGGAGGGGTGTATGTGACTCTGGAGCTGGGGTCTCATGGCCCTTGCTGCCCTGGGGTGGGGGAGGCAGGTGACCCACTATTTCTAGCCCTGCTGCAAGGTTTTCTTAGGGGAGCAGAGGCATGAAGTAGCAGGGAGGGCGGGCGGGGGCACCCTGAGCAGGGGCCCCAGGGAGAAAAGCTGGGGGCGGGGAACACCCAGGCATCCCCCCTCCCTTAACTGTAGGCAGGAGATTTTCCTTTCCATTTTTTCTTCTCTGTACAACAGCAATTTAAGTTAATTAAATGTAACAATAAATTATTTCTCGCCTGCCTGGAATAATCTTTCAGTGCTCACCCACTTTGAGGGGAAGCACTGGCTCTTTGCCTTGAGATGGGAACTGGTTGTGGCTGTCACAGAAAGAGGCTGTGGGAGGAGGGCCAGGCCCGAGGCGGGACGGGGAGAAGCCTGGGCAGTCAAGAGGGCTGAGAAAGGACCCCTGGCATCGCTGTCCTCTGTCCCTAGTCTAGTTTTACTCTGGCTGGTCTCCACCTGTGGGTGGATGGGAAAAAGGTGCCCCATGAGGGTGCCCCTCTGCTGGTACACATCTTGCAAGTCTGTCCCCCACTGACCCCTCCGCTTGGCACTTCTGTAGCAAGAAATTCTGCAGAAACCACACAATTGCGTGTGGGGCCTGCCTTGCTCTTGTATTCAATTAGTCCGTAACTACAGATCTATCCCCCGTAGGTACAGAGACGTTTCTGAAGAGTTGATTGCACCGATGCTTTATTTCTGCAAACCAGATCCCAGTATTTAAATGCAACGGCGGACCCAGCTTTTTAGAGAAATCTTCATTTATGACCTCATTTCTTTTTCGCATTTAGATTTTCTTCTCTTGCCTTTGCTTAAAATAGGCTCCACCTGAACACAATGCAAAGCAAAGCAGAGTCAGAAGGGTCGGATATTGGGATTATGGAGCCTGCAGGACCCCAGGACCCAGGACCTTGGCCAGCAGATGGAAAGTGTGGGCTGGGGCCCTTGCCTCTGGGGTCACCAGGGAGAGCTTCGATCTTGGCCACACTGGAGAGTCAAGGGCTTCTCTGGGCCCCGTGTCAGGGTCTGCCAGAGTCTCCCAGACCAGGGAAGGCAACAAGGGCTGGTTTCACTCTGACCTGCTGAACCACCTCTGTGGAGCAGATGACTGTCGGCTGTCTCGCTGGGATGATGAGGGTGACAAGCTGGGATAATTCACTGCTCAGGAACCTGCCATGGTGCTCCAGGCCGACTGGATCCATCTCAGCCCAGTGTCTGAGGCCCTCCACAGGCAGCCTGCCACACCCCCACAAGCTCAGGACCCTCCCCTTGCTGGGAAGGCCCTCTCCCTCCCTCTGACAGCCACATCCACTCTGCCCCGACCTCCAGCTCACCTCCCCCAGGAAGCCTGCCCTCATGGGCACGGTGCTGACCCCATCTGAAACTCCATGGTCCCCCTGCCCTCAGTCTGTGCCTCATCTTGCCATCATCATGTATGTGTGTGTCTGTCTGTCCTTCCCCATCTCTTCTGAGTTCCTTTCCTTTTTTCCAAATCATGTACTTAGTCCTGGACTCTTTGAATGAAGGATCCCAGACCACCAAGGGGGTTGGAGACACCACTCAATCCAGTGGATTTCAAACCAAAAAAGCAACTTACCTTTTAAGCGGAAAAACTCCTTCCCAAAGCAAGGCTTCCTGAGAAGGCAGAAGGACCTAGCGGAAGATGACGAGAGGCCAGGTCCTGCCTGCGGGGCCTCCCCCAGGGCCCGGAAGGGACATCAGGAAAGCTGCTCCAGGCCAGCCCTCTGCAGTGGAGGCGCATTCTGGGGCCCAGAACAGCCAAGCCGGGCTGATGGCCCTGCTGATGCTTGTAGGGACTTTACATTGCAGATGCGGCTCTCCTGGTTCCCCCCAAATGGCCCATCTCCCAGTGAAGTGGGTAAGAAAGACCACATTGCCCCCACTTCGCAGATGAGGATGTTGAGTCTCAGAGGAGTCAGGTGACTCACCGAAAGCCACACAGGCAGTGGCAGGACTGCCTTGGGGCTCAGGAGAAGGGTGAGGGACCGTGTTGAAGGATGGCTCTCCAGCTGTGGCTCTGCCAAAGGCCAGCGCGGTCCCTGACCCCTGGGGGCTCTGGGGACTCTCCCAAGCTGAGCATCAGTGCTAGCTGTGAAAGGAGAGGGAAAACAGGCTCCCTTTTCCCTGTTCCCCAGGAACTTGTAGGAACCAGGCCTGAGATGCCTCAGCTGCCTCCAGGCCACCCCTCCCTCCCTCCAGTGGCCTTCAGGACCCTCCCCAAAAGGTTAATTACCGAATCATCACATCAAAGGAAATTGCACTTTTGTGCCTTAAAGACCAAACTGAGCTTCAGCAACACGGTTATTTATGGTCTCTAATAAGCATTTTCTGGGTGTGATTAACCTTTATACCAAAATCACACTGGGAATTGGGATGGCAGCTTCATTCCAGCCCCAATCTGTGCTGGCCCTGGGGGTGGGGGTGGGGGTAGCAGCTGCAGCAGACTGGAGCAGACTATGTCAGAACCTGGCCCTCCACCCCCGCCACAGACTCCTGCACCACCTTCCTCACCTCTGCCCATCCCTTCTGCTAAGGCACTGTCTTGACCTGCGCCTGGCCAGCCAGAGGGCGCGACTCTCTTCACGGTTCATCTCCTTGAAAGACAGCAGGAGTACCTGCTTACTGAATCCCAGCTACTAGAAACAGTTATGTGACACTGGGCACATCAACTACCCCAGACTTAAAATGGGAGCATGATACCCGCCCGGTCCGCTTTCCCTTCCATGCCAGGGACCCACTAGATCTTTGGAAAATCCTTTTGCGAGATGCTATAATTGAGCCACACACACCCTTGGCCTCAGACTTTAACCTTGAAGGTTTGGCTCTTTGGTGAGTGGAGAGATTTGTAGCTGAGCCGCAAGTTTTATTTGGAGCCTTGGGGCTGCCAGGCTGGTGCACGGAAGTGAGGCATTAGCCAGTGAGTGAACCTCGTGCTCTGCCAGCTTCAGCTTCAGTGCCGTTTTGATTTTCTCTGCTAGTTGGAAGATAGTAAATCACATGAAGTCTTGAAAACTTGGTTCTGAAAGGAGCGCCAGTGGCTGGGAGTGGTGATGGAGTGGAGGAGCAAGAGGCATCCGAGAAAGGCCAAAAGCACTTTGGTTTGATTTCAGAGAAGATGACATGTTCAGTTCACCCCATTTACCATATGCTTTGACTGTAGTTCCCGCTGTTTCAGGGTGCTGGTTGTTGGTGAGAAGTGGAGGAAGCCAAGAACCCTCCCCAGGAAAATGGTTTTCGTCACGCACACCAACTGCATTTATTTGCATATCTTCACACTGCCTGCTCCCCAGGTTAAGAATTCTGTGTTTTTTTAATTTTGTTTTGTTTTTTGTTGTTTTTGCCCAGCGTGGTGGCTCACCCCTGTAATCCCAGCACTTTGGGAGGCCGAGGCCGGCGGATCACTTGAAGTCAGGGGTTTGAGACCAGCCTGGCCAACATGGTGAAACCTCATCTCTACTAAAAACACAAAACCTAACCAGGCATGGTGGTGCAGGCCTGTAATCCCAGCTACTTGGGAGGCTGAGGCAGGAGAATTGCTTGAACCCAGGAGACAGAGGTTGCAGTGAGCCGAGATTGCACCACTGCACTCTAGCCTGGGCGACAGAGCAAGACTCTGTCTCAAAAAACAAACAAACAAAAAATTCTCCATTTTAAGGGCAAACAAACAACATCCTTGGAACTTTGGTGGCCTGTTCCTGCCAGTGCAGTAATTGCCTGTTGATGGAGATAGAAAAGCACAGTGGAGCTTGAAGAGGAGATCAGTGGATGGTGGGAGGAAAAATGCAGGAAATCTCTGGACTTTTCATGGAAGTGTGATTCAGGAATAAGGCAGAAACCCTCACAAACCTTCCGCAGAGCAAGAGGTGGCACAGGCACAGATTCTGCTACAGAGCAGACCTTTTCGGAGAGGAAAGGTTGGTTTGGGAATTTTAAGAAGCATTTTTCTTTGCATAATGCAACGCCAGTCCTCTGTGTTTAGAAAATGGCTGTGTGAACCATCACATTCAAGAGAGGGACACAAGTGTCAGGGTTCTAGGCAGCCAAGGGCAGACTAGCCCTTTGCCTGGCATTGGGCTTTGTTTTCTGACGAATCAAGATTTGCTCTGCTCCTCTGTGCACGCCAGGACATTAAGATGCGAGAATAAGAACTTACAGCCTGTATATTTGCCATCTAATTAGTGTGTTGGGTCCTAAGTGCTTTGTGCCGAGGTGGTTTTCGTGCACTTAGGCTGGTCTAAGGGCTCTACTCGTGAGCCTCACGGGCACAGGGTCCAGTGCGTGTACACAGTGCACTGGGAAAAGGGGTACATTGGAGGGAGAATTGAGGTGCTTTGCTTTGGAGGGTTGAGCAGGTACTACTAAGCAGAGGGGCCCTGGAACTGGCCTCTGAAGAATGCAGAGTTGACCAGGTGACCGGGGGCGGGGGGTGGCACAGACTGCATGGGCAGAGGGTTGCAGACATGAGAAGGATCCCAGATACTGGGAGATGATAAGTAATTGGATGGGAATAGAAGGTGATGTGCCTTCAAGGTGGGGGATCTGAAAGACCGGAGCACGAAGCACAGCTTAAGGATTAGATGGATAAGTGGAATGTCAGGCAATGGGGCTGATATTGTCAAATAGGATGTCTCCAGTTTCTTTTCTTTCTTTTTTATTTATTTTATTTATTTGTTTATTTTGAGATGGAATCTTGCTCTGTTGCCCAGGCTGGAGTGCAATGGCGCGATCTCGGCTCACTGCAACCTCCACCTCCTGGGTTCAAGCAGTTCCCCTGCCTCGGCCTCCTGAGTAGCTGGGATTACAGGCACGCCACCATGCCTGGATAATTTTTGTATTTTTAGTAGAGATGGGGGTTTCACCATGTTGGCCAGGCTGGTCTCCAACTCCTGACCTCAGGTGATCCGCCTGCCTTGGCCTCCCAAAGTGCTGGGATTACAGGCGTGAGCCACCGCACCTGGCCAGTGTCTCCAGTTTCTTTAATTTGCCTGTGGCTGAGCTGGTTCTGGGAGCCCTAGTTTGAGAGAGAGAGAGAGAGTGTGTGTGTGTGTGTGTGAGTGTGCATGTGTGTGTGTTGGGAGGTGGCGTGGGCAGATGTGGAGTGGGAAACGAGGAGCAAAGATTTCTAGTCCTCTTCTAGAAGGGGTCTCTGGCCCTAGCATCTGAGCTGCCCCTCTCTGGGGACAGAGCCGAGCCTGGGTCCCTGCTGATTGCTGAGCGGGCAGTGCAGCTTTGTCATGGGGACACTTTGCTTTCTGCTTAGCTGGCAAGAGCCACCGGCTGGCCTGGTGGCCTCCTCCTCTCTCTACTTCTGCGTTTTCACTTGGAAAATGAGGGTAAAGATATTTCTCCATCCCTCTGGAGACTGTGAAGTTTAATTACTGATTAATAAAGTGTTGGAAGTTCCTTGAGGCCAGAGAGATGAATGGGTTTGTTATCATCACTCCTGAGTCCCAGGCGCATGTTGGCTAACCCTAGTGCCATCTTGCTGAGTGTCCCATGTGCAGAGCACAGGATGGGGGTGTGGGGCTGGGGTTATGCTTCAGAACCTGGAGCTTGGTCCAGGGCAGAGAGACAGCTATGAGAGTACCAGCAAGGGAATGGAGTGAACAAAGCCACTACAAACTCAGGCACTACCGACTCAGGGGACCATGTGGGTGAGTCATGGGTAGTGGGGACCAGACTCTGACGAGGAGTGGGCACTATTCCCCTGGACCTTGGAATGTGGGTGGGAGAGAGGGGAGCAGAGTCTGCTTTCATCATCGGGACAGGAGTGGGAGGGAGTGGGTACCGTGAAAGGGGGTGGCCCTGGTGGGGTGGGGTGGGGTGAGATAAGGGAGAACATTCCCAGCAGGTGAACATGGAAAAGGCAGGTCAGTTAGCTTCTAAGGACAGGGAGAAGGTCCTGAGATCCGAAAAGGGTGAGTGGAGAGGAGTCCAGGGAAGAGAGGATGGACAGCCCTGGAGGGTACGGGGCAGGCAGGGAGGGAGGGATGGAGTCTGGCTTGGGAAGACGGTGCATGAGTAGGGCCCAACTGGAGTGAAGCAAGTGAGGCATTTCCTCAAGCCCACCCCAGAAGGAGGTGCCAGCAACCTCAGTAATCACAACAGATAATTTTTTTGTTTTGAGATGGAGTATTACTCTGTCGCCCAGGCTGGAGTGCAGTGGCGCGATCTCGGATCACTACAGCCTCCACCTCCCGGGTTCAAGCAATTCTCCTGCCTCAGCCTCCCGAATAGCTGGGATTACAGGTGCCCGCCACCATACCTGGCTAATTTTTGTATTTTTAGTAGAGACGGGGCTTCACCATGTTGGCCAGGCTGGTCTTGAACTCCTGACCTCAAGTGATCCGGCCTCCCAAAGTGCTGGGATTACAGGCATGAGCCACTGCACCCGGCCATGATAGATAATATTTTAATATCATTACTGACTTTTTCCCTTTTTGCCCCAAGCTCCAACATGGCCCAGCACTGTTACTGAGCCTATCTTTCCTTTAAAAAGTTTTTGATATTTTGCTCGTCATGGATTTTTTGGCGTTAATCTTTATTTTAAAAAAATAATTATGTTAAAATATTCCGTATCTTGACGACTAAGATTTTCGATGCTCCCTTCACTTTTGCCCTCACCACGTGGAGTCCCGGCCCCTCGCGAGAAGGCTGCATGCTGCCTGGGCTGGCCACCGACCTGCTTCTAGCCTACACCCTAGCCTAGCAGCTCTGCTCACCAAGGGACTTGACAAGCTCCTACCTCTCTCGCGATCTTATTTTCCTGCTGTGAAATCCTAAGCTGGCTTCTAGAGCTAAGGGTCTGTGTCTGAGGCTCTGTAGTGAAATTTGCAGTTGGTACAGAAATGGGCTGGGGCTGAGACACCTGGCCATGGGGTTGGGGGCCTCAGAAGGAGCAGACCCCAAGAAGAAACAGCAGAGAAGTAATGAAGAGAGCAGCCTCCCATGAGGCCTCTCGGGCTTCGGGCTCACCACCCTGTCTGGGAACTCTGCTGGTGGCCGGGCACCCAGCTCCCCACAGCCAGAGGGAAGGACCGGTTACAATGTCCCCTCTCCCTGCCCCTCACTCAAGCTTCTTAACCCCTTTTGAATCAAATCCCAGGGGAAACAGCCACCTCTCCTCCAACAACTAAATAAAAACCACTAAGTTCAGATCAGTTAACATATCCTTCTTGAGTGCCTCTTGTATACCAGAAACACAATGTCATTCATTCATTTCTTCAGCAAAATTGAGTGCAATGAACAAAATCCCTGCTCCCCCACGCAGCGTAACGGGGGGCTGGACACTTGGCCTCTCTCTTGACTCTAACCCTGTCGGGAGGAGGGTAATGCGATGGTTGTGTGGGTGGGTTTAGTTGAAGAAAGGGCAGCCCTCCAGGTATAGGGCCTATGCCACTCCCTTCCCAACCGGGCTAAAATTCTGGAAGCAGAGTGACACGGAGCCTTCAGGGAGGTTAAAGAGCAAAGGTCTGCCCTAGAATAGGGTGTCCATCTTTCCAGACACATTTATCCCTTACCTCTCTGTGCTTCAGTTTCCTCATCTGCAAATAGGCACAGCCACACCAGCCCCAGAGAAAATTTAGTGCCACAGCAGATGTACAAGAGCTTGATAAATGGTGAGGCACAATTTGTGATGACGGATAATTAGGCAGGCGGGGATGAGGGCCCAGGAAACAGTTCACAAAACAAGAGGCCAGCTCTGGAGGAAGGGAGGGAAGTGGGTGCACGCATGGGGATCTGTGAAGCCGTGGTGGTCAGCGGGCTGGTGGGAGGGAGTGTGTGTGTGTGTGTGTGTGTGCACGTGCACACGTGTATATGGTGGGACACCGTTGGAGCATGTTCAGGATCCCATGGGGATGGTGGTGGCTTCCTCTGGCAGCACACAGCCCCTAGGGGTAAAATTCGCCTCTTCCCTAGGAGCCCGGGCTCCTGATCCTGTCAGCTTCCCTGCCAGGCCCCTCCATGAGCAGGGCAACTCCAGATCCTCCAGGCAGAGAGGACCCAGAAGGAGGAGAGAGGAGATGAGGGGCGGGTGTCTGGGAAGCGACTGGATGTGTGACAGGGCGGGAGGGGAGGCAAGCAGGTGCAGTGTCACCCCTGCAGTTTTCCTGGGTGATGGAGCAACAGGCTCATGGCTCATGGCACCTGCCTAATCTGTCCTTCGCCTCCTGTGCCTGCAGGCCCTTCTCCTTCTGGGGCTGAACCCCGTCTCTGCCTCCCTCCAGGACCAGCACTGCGAGAGCCTCTCCCTGGCCAGCAACATCTCAGGTGAGTCCCCTCAACCCCCTCCTGCAAGATTCCGGATCACCACAATGCCCCCCACCCCAGGTATCCCAGAGCCTGCACACAGAACCATGCCCTATGGCAGGATTCGCAGAGTCATTTCCTCTCCAGGGCTCCAAGCAATTCTTCACTTCTCCACCGAGTGCTGTGTTGAGAAGGATCCTGAGGTTGGGTGTAAGGTTGGTGGGGAAGAGCTGCAGTTGGTTAGTAGCACCTGCCGTGGGCACAGGAGTTTGCAGCAAGGATTCTGAGTAGTTATCTTCCCTGCTTTAGGGTGGGCATAGGGGAAGGCATCCCAGCCTTGCTGCTGAGTTGTGACTTGGGGAGGCATCAAGGGAGGAAGAAAGGCTGTCACAGTCTGCGGCTAAAAATGCCCAGAGTGTAATACTCCACGGTGCTAACCCGTGCCAGGCACTGATCAAGGACTGGAGCTGTATTAACCCAATTTGCACAATGTCCCTCTGAAGTAGATGCTGTTGTCCCCATTTTACACATAAG
The DNA here is from genome assembly GCF_028885655.2 of Pongo abelii. NCBI lineage: Eukaryota > Metazoa > Chordata > Mammalia > Primates > Hominidae > Pongo > Pongo abelii. The sequence goes on along the minus strand of NC_072004.2, from coordinate 76,352,140 downwards.
AAAACTGAGGCACAGAGAACTAGTAAGCGCCAGAGCCCTGAGTGGAGCACGGGCAGCCCAGCTTCTGGTTGTGGTCTCCAGCGCCGTGCTCTGTATCTCTCCAATAGAAAAGACAGCATGGCTGCAAATATTATTAATATCTGTGTGACTTTACCATTTACAGAGTGCTTTTGCATAATCATTTCATCCTCACAAGAGTGTAAAGCCCAACATTTGTACAGTTGAGGAAACTGAGGCATGGGAGAGTTACATAACCCCCATGGCACTGCACGGCCAGTACATGGCAGTGACTGGGACCCAAATCTAGGTGTTTGGGCTGCCAAGGGCATGTCTTTTAAAACTTTGGGTGTGGTCCTGGGCATGGCTGCTGCTGGGCAAAAATGGAGAGGGTCCCTGCACCTGAGTGTCTTTGGAAGGCTCGTGGACCTTCTATTTAAGTCTTCAAGCCTCTCGTTGATTCACACCAACTCTTTCATGAAGCACTTACTACACAGCAGGCCCCATGCAGGGCACTGGGGGAAACAAGAGGGGCTCACAGTCTAGTCTGGGCGTCGAATCCACAAATGCATGTGCGATGAGGCAGAGTGCAAGACGCATGCTAGCAAAGAAAGAGACACAAGTGTCTGCAGGCAGGCAGGAGGCCTTCATTTCTGAAGCTGGCTCTGTGGGGACAGGAGGCCTCCACAACTCAGGGCAGCTGCTTCCTGGCCAGCTGTTCCTTCACTAGGGAGAGCCTGGGGGCAGAGGAACAAGCCTTGGACTTGGAGAAGGCACACTGGGTTCCTGCGCTGGCTCACAGAAGGTGCCTGGTCATGTCCTGGCTAGGGGCGGGTACTGGTAGCCGCAGGGATGAGCATACCCTCAACCCCTCTTGAACCTCACCTTGCCCAAGTGTAGAGGGATAGGGGGGCTGTTACCTGCCCCTGGGATCTCTTATGAGATTCAATGCACTAAGTTTTATGGCAATATTTCACAAACTGTAAACTGTAGAGTGTCATGCCAGTACTAGGTTTGGTTTGGTTTGGTTTGGTTTTAGAGATGGGATCTCACTCTGTCACCTAGGCTGAAGTGCAGTGGCACAATCATAATTTAATGCAGCCTTGATCTTCTGAGCTCAAGGAATCCTCCTCTCTCAGCCTCCTGAGAAGCTAGGACTACGTGCACACCACCATACCTGGCCTAATTTTTTAAAATTGTTTTGTAAAGACAGGGTCTCTGTTGCCCAGGCTGGAGTGCAGTGGCACGTTCATAGCTCACTACAGCCCAGATCTAGGCTCAGGTGATCCCCCTATCTCAGCCTCAGCAGGCTTTTAAAAGGCTTACTGTATAGCTGGAATGAAGGGAGGTACTTGCCAGTAATTGCTCATAATGATGGAGGGAGCAGGGAGGCTAGGCAGGGGTGGTGCAAATCCAGGGAGGCTTCCTGAAGGAGGAATTTTCAAGGTGAATATTAAGAGACACTGTTAGTATGAACTGGCAGAGAAGAGCCAGTGCTGTGAGCTACAGCAGGAGGTGAGCAAGGACCAGTAGGTGGGTTTGGCGGAAGGACCAGGGAGAAGTGAGGAGGGAGGAGTGGGAAACCGAGAAGGTACTGGGAGCCCAGAGCATCTGGCTGCAAAGTTGGTTAAGCTGTGCTTGGGGAATGGGGAAGTAAGTTCTTGAGCATTAGTCTGGAGTTCTAGGAGAGAGAGATGGGGAGGGAGGAGAGCTGCTCAGAGGCTGGGCCTGAGAGGAAAGGCCCTATCCCCAGCACCACCATGCTCTGGGGCCAGGTCAGGCTCTATCAACTTGTTCGTTATGCTCAGGAGGAGAGACATCCCTGAGCCCACGAAGGTGTCACCTGTCCTTGGAGCCAGCAGGCCATGATGAATAGTGTTCATTCCCGAGTGATTTGTACTCTGTGCCCGTGCCCCCAGCCCAGCCCAGCCTGCCTGGCTGCATGGCACACGATCCATCACCCTCCACAATGGCCTCTGATAATGGGCCATTTGTCTTCTGACTTGGAGACCTACCCAGACCGACGGGCACTGGTAGAGACAGATGGTGAGGGTGGGGCGGAGGGGCGAGACAGATGGATGGGCGTCTGGCCGGGGCAGCTGGCACTGAGCCAGGGCCTTTGGGGGGCCTTTCACGTGCCTCATGCCAGGAACTGGGAGTGGGTCCCCGGGGCTGAGGCCTATCATGTGGCAGACCACAGACTTGGCGACTCATAAAATCATGGCATGAGTATGACAATGCCAGGAGGTAATAGAATTATTTACTAATGACATCACAGACAAATAGAATCTGAGTTGACAATTACCTGGGGTCATCAGTTCTCATCTCTGGTCTTAAGATAGTGAATGATAATTAATAATAGCTAGGCCAGGCACGGTGGCTCACACCTGTAATCCCAGCACTTTGGGAGGCCGAGGCAGGCGGATCACTTGAGGTCAGGTGTTCGAGACCAGCCTGGCCAACATGGTGAAATCCCGTCTCTACTAAAAATAAAAATAAAAAATTAGCCGGGCTTGGTGGCGGGCGCCTATAATCCCAGCTACTCAGGAGGCTGAGGCATGAGAATCGCTTGAGCCTGAGAGGCCGAGGTTGCAGTGAGCCCAGATCACGCCGCTGCACTCCAATCTGGGCGACAGAGCGAGACTCTGTCTCAAATAATAATAATAATAATAATAGCTAATATTTATTTAGTGCCCACTGTGTGTTGGACGCCATTCCAAGTGCTTTAATCTCATTCAATCATTACAATACTATAGTCAGGAATATTTTTATCCACATGTTACAGTAGAGGAACCTAAGGCTCAGAGAAGTTAAACCAGTTGCCCAAACACACTAAGCAGTTACTAAGCAGTGGCTGCAACATATAAACCATGTGGGCCTGACTTCAGATTTTGCCACCAGCACCGTGTTATGTGGCCACTCAGAGCCAGGGTGCCCAGGGCCCGGTGTAGTCAGCCGTCTAGGGGTGCAGTGCCACCCCTGCAGTTTTCCATACCCACACTAGGTTTGCACATGGCCCCATATTCTCCTCCATGTCTCCCGTATGCCTGGCACTGTACTAGCTGCTGGGAAGGCAAAAGTGAGGAGCCCACAAACCCGCAGGACAGGAGGGCCATCCACTTGTTCTGATGGATCACACACCCTACACAGGCATCTTTCTTCTCTGCCCAGCCAAAGAGAAGGCAGCTCAGCCATGAGGTGGCCGAGCAAAGACCAGGTTTCTGCCACCCTCTCCATGTCAGGGGACCCAGGCAGAGGCCCTGCCCATTCATCCCACAGCACATTCCTCTGACTGGGCAAGAATGTGTGTTTCACAGGCTGCCCTTAGGCCACCTGGCTGCTCCCGCTCTGGACAGCCTGGGCTGAGTCCCCCTCCTGGGTTTAAGCCAAATAGGGAGAAGGGCTTCCCAGCCACAGGGCTGCTGCCAAGTGCCCACCTCCAGAAGCCGCTGATGGGAGACCTGACATAACTGGGACAGAGCCAGGTTCCAGCTTCCTCTGAAGTTATCTACCATGGGCGGATCTGCCGAGCACATGTGGACCCTGAGCCTGATGGGAGGCAAACTGTGTAACCTACTTGGGGGAAGAAGCCAGTGCCTGATTGTGCACAGCACTAAATAGGCCACCTTCAAAGGGCTCTTACCTGTTCATTAAAGCAGCCCTCCCAGGACCCTGACCCTGCAGGGTTTCTTCCCTGGCAGGTGGGAGCCCTCCACACCTCTCCTCTGCTCTCCCTTTGCAGGGATTTGAGGCAGTCTGACCAGAATGCGGGCCCCACACATTTGTTCTGTGCATGTGTGGGGAAGGAGGAAGATATAGGACCGGTTTTTGCCTTACTTTAGCCCACTTGACTCCCGCAGCTCACCCCCAACCTAAAGGCCTGTGGTGACGAGGGCTGGTGAGTGGGTTGGTTCTACTCCCACATCCCCAACCAGGAAAGACCCTGAAGGTATCCACCTGCCCCGTGAATGAGGGAGTGAGCCACAGACTGATAGGAACGTTGACACCTCAGACACACCAAGCACACACCTGCTCCGGGGCCCTTGTACTTGCAGTTGCCTCTGCCGAGAACCCTTTCCCCGCAGGTTTTCTCCCTCACTTCCTTTAGGTATCTGCTTAAATGGTAGTACTTTAGAAGCCACCACACTAAAATAGCACATTTGTCAGCCTTTATCTCTTTGCACTGCTTAGTTTTTCTCCATCATATTTCTCACTGGTTAACAGAAATGTGTGTGTGTGTGTTTGCTGCCTCTCCACTAGAACGTAAGCACCATGAGGTCAGGGCATTTATTTTATTCATTATTATATCCCAAGCCCCTTGAACATTTCTTAGGTAGTCAGTAAATAATAGCTGTCTCTTGGTATCCATGGGGGACTGGTTCCAGAACTCCCTATGGATATCAAAATGCAGGGATGCCCAAGTCACTGATATAAAATGGAGTAGTATTTGCATATAACCTATGCACATCCTCCTGTATACTTTAAATCATCTCTAGATTATTTCTAATACCTAATACAATGTAAACATTATATAAATATAAATAGTTGTTACACTGTACTGTTTAGGGAATAATGACAAGAAAAAAGTCTGTACATGTTCAGTACACTTTTCCCCAAAACCTATGGATATGGAGAAACAACTGTACTTGTTAAATAAAGAGCAAAGTCACTATTCCTTAATTTACCAGGAGAGGCCCTGCAGGACAGGGAGCTGTCAGGAGGCGTTGGCACCTAACAGCACCTCTGCCTTTGTGCAGCTGGCTGGTAAATTGGCTTGGCTATTTGCAAGGTTGGATTACTCTGGTCCAAATTCCTCCTCATCCCAGGACTATGACAGCCGACTGGGAAAATACCTCCACCTGCCAGGAAAGCAGAAGAGGTCAGGCTTTTGTGGCACTGGGACTGGAGGGAGGGGACATTGGCCCAAGAATCAGAAGGTCCTTGAGGTCCTTATAGCCATCAAGCTGAGTGACACAGAAACTGGCTTCCTGCCTTCTCCCCTTCCCAGCTAGGGGATGGACACCCTCTCTGTCCCCAGCACCTGTGAAATGATCTTTCTCTCTGCCTCCTTCTCCTGACTTTCCACCTGCCTCTCCCTATTTCTTCCTTAGTGTCTTCTTCTCCCTCTTCTTTCCTCTGTCTCCCCACCTCTGTCCTGGCCCACTTGGCCTCCCACCTCCCTCCCTCTCCGCCTGTTTTCTCCTCCTCATTGTAGTCGGGTGGCTTAAATGAGTGGCATGAATTAAGTCATGCGAAGCGCCTCTCACAGTGCCTGGTATATATTATAGTAGTGTCCAACAAATGTTCCCCCTCAAGTCCTATACACAGTTTCCCTTCTGAGGCCTTGTCCCTACCGGATCCCAGGGACCCCCCCACTCTCCTCCTCCCTGGACTCAGGTCCGCAGGAGGCAGGATGGCGATCTGAAATCCTTGTGGGGATTTCAGACACAGAGACACTAAGGCCCAGAGAGGGCAGGACCCCGAGGCGTTGTGGGAAGGCACCAAGCCCACAAGGCAGTCCCAGGCTGGAAAGTCCAGTGGACAGTGCCAACTGGCCAGGAGCGTGGCGCCTGAGGCCCTGTCCTGCTGCTTCCTCCCTGCCCTTGACCTCTAGGTCCCCTCCCTTCTAACTCCACTCCGCGGCTGAGGCCCTTGTGCCTTTGGCCACGCCCGCCCGCCCCCACCCCACCCCCACCCCCAGCCCCAGCCCCTGACCCAGCAGGAGCGCTGACCTTTCACTCAGGGAAGGGGAAACTTTGTCTCCTCGCCCCTTTTCATTTGGCTTCTCCTCCCCGTTCTTGCAGCCTCTCTCTCCCTTTCCTCCCGTCTCACACAGACTTTCACTTCCTTCCGGGACTTTCTGGGCTCTTAATGTAAAGGTCGCCACCGATGCTGTGTCCCCGGCGCCCCCTCTACGCATCCTTATGAGCTGCGGGGGCCAGGAGGGAGGGCAAGGCGCGGCGCTGCTGGGGAACTGGAGTCGCAGCTCTACGATCGAGGGGCAGCTGCCCAGATCAGGGCCAGCTGTGCAGCTGTGGGCAGCACCCTGAGCTGGCATCAAAAGATGAGCATTGAAAATCCACTCCCGTCTCAGTATCTTTGGTTACTGATTGTCTTGGAATAAGCCATTTGACCACTTTGGCCTCAGTTTTCTTATCTGTAAAACAAGAGAGAATTAGCACCCATGGTGGCATAGTAGGTGGCTGGGAACCATACCACAGAGGAGGGGCAAATGGCTTCTGACCTGCCCACCCCTTGAAGGTTTCCATGTCCCTGGCCAGCTGTGGATGGGGTCAGGCCTTTGGTTAGAGCCCTCAGAGCTCCCAGCAGTGGCTGGTGCAGGTCCCCTAGGCCAGAAGGCCCATCCTGAGTGGCTGGCTTCTGCCTCGGCTCTGGCCTGGTCCTGGCTGTGGCTGGTGCCCAGTCCTTTCCTGCCCTCCGTGCCTTGCGAAAGCAAGGTGCAAGAAGACTGGCCGGGGAAGGGAAGAAGGGAGGGCAGGGGCCACACTGACGGAGAGGGTGTGTTCCGTGTGTTCATTCCAGACGCTGCCACATGGAACATTACATTTAAGCCTAGCTCACTAGATACTGTGGATGAATGAGTGAGGAGTGAATGAGCAAGCTACTGAGGAAGGTACAATGGTGCCATTAAATGAGACGGCATATGTCATGCAGCTGACATGTGCCTGGCACACAGTCAGCCCTCAACAAACGCTGCTCCCTTCCTGCTGCCCCCTTAACTGTCCCTCACCCCCTGTGACTGACTCACAATGTGGCGTAATGGAAAGAGCACTAGATTTAGAGTCCAAAATACCTGCCTATGAGTCTTGGTTCTTTCACCCATTGACCCATGACCTTAGAAAAGTCACCTAACTTCCCTGGGCCTCAATTTCTTCATCTGTAAAAAGGAAATAATGACATTGCCGGATGTATGAAGATCAAACGAAATAGATGAAGAGCTTTGAAACAGCAGGGCATGGCCTCTATACCATCCTCCCCTCCCCACGGCCACATGCTTCCAGCTCTCCCCCCAAGTCCCTGTCCCCGGGCTCAACACTGTCAGAAGGATCCAGGACAGGTTAAAATCCCAGCCTGGCACGCCCTTGCCTCGGATGGCCCCGCTTCATCACTCCACTGCTTCCACCGCCACTCCGTGATCACATTCACAGAGACTCCGCTGTGGCACAGCACCTGGGCTTGGCCCACTCCAGCCGCCTGGCCCGCAGTCACCTCGTGTCCATTAAGCCCCAATCCAGATTTCTTTCTCTTTCAATTAAGCCACTTGGCCTGAAGGCCTCTGCCCCTTGAGTCCTGATTTGCACAAATGCCCTATGAATAGCTTTGATTAGAAAGAAAAACCAGCATTTGGTACAAGTGCTGCTCGGCACTGCCCTGAGTCCAACAGGGAAAGGGAGCCAATTTAACCCAGTGCTGTTTCCTGAGAGACTGGGGACAAGCTAATTTGGGGAGGAGATGGCAGGCAGCCCCAGCCAGGGCTTGGCAGCTGCTAAGGCCTCGGCCCAAGCCTGAAGAGGCTGCCCCCACCCGCGCTGGTTCATGGTTCCTGGCCCTCCCTGGCTTGTCTGTCCACTCTTGTGCCAATTCTAGGTTATTAACCTGGGGACATTGGGCCTCAAAAGACTGGTGTGCCAGCCTCACTCAGAGGGAGGCACTAAAAGGCAGGGAAAGAAGGGGCAGCCTCAGGGGGGGTGCCAGGACTGTGCCAGCCCCCATCCTTTGGAGGCCATATCCACCCTCCCCTCCTGAAGTGTCACTGGGCCTCAGCTCTGCCCCAACATCCTCTCTCTCGCGCGTGCTCTCTCTCTTTCCTCCAAAAAGCAAATATTTGGAAGGGGCCTTTGACATCTTCTTTCTAGTTCAGATGTTTATATCTCTTTGAGTCACAGACCCCTTTGAGAATCTAATGAAAGCCATGGGCCCATTTCCCCATTAAAATGCACGTATACACCAATATTTTCATTACATTCAGGGTCTCTGCGAACTGTTGAAGTTTCCAGTGGGCTGAGATTAAGAATTTCTGATCTGGTTCAACCACTTTATTTTATTATAGATGAAGATAAGACACTAAGGCCCAGAGAGGGCAAGTGACTTGCCTATGATCTCACAGCAAATTAGTGGCACAGCCCATTCTGAAGCCATGGGCCCAGACTCCCAGTTCAGTGTCCTTTCCACTCCCCCAGATGGTGTCTCCCTCCCTTTCTTCCCCATAGCTCACTTCTCCGTCAATCCTGTCCTGGGGCCCTGCACAGAACAAAGTACACACGACGTATGGTCAGTAAGTGTGGTTAACAGGCCAGCCGGAAGAAGGAACAGGCCAGCCGGAAGGAGGGCCAACTTCATTTAGCTGGTTCTTCCCTGCAGGGCCAGAGTAGATGTGGTTTGATTGCAGAGACATGTGAGGGGCTGGATCAGTGGTTGGATGGGCCTGTTCCAGGGTGTTCCTGTGACGTCTCAGAGCTCCAGGCTATCACCATGTGAGGGACCAAGAGAAGTGTCCTTAGGCTACAGAGCAGGGGACCAGAAGCATGCCCAGGCTTCCTCTAAATGCCAGGACCTTAGCTTTTAACACCACCTCCAGCCATCTCTGTTCCTCCCCTGCTCTGGAACCCATGCTGGCTCCCTAGTACCATAGCATCAGATTCAGATTTCTTCCCCTTGTGTCTTCTTTGCATAGGATGAGCTCATTTCTGCACTGGTCATTGTTGTCATCCTGTCCCTAGTTGGTGTGAGTGGGAACAAGTGGGGAGGTGGGCAGAACTCTGGAATGTCCTCTGCCTGCCTGGGGCCTTGTCTGGATATCTTGCTGTGCCTTACCAGCCGTCTCTGCCCCCAGGACTGCAGTGCAACGCATCCGTGGACCTCATTGGCACCTGCTGGCCCCGCAGCCCTGCAGGGCAGCTAGTGGTTCGGCCCTGCCCTGCCTTTTTCTATGGTGTCCGCTACAACACCACAAGTAAGGAAGAAGTGGAGGGTGGACCATCTGCTGGGAGGTGGGACAGGATGGGGAGAGCTTGGAGGTGGGGGAAGTAAGAATAACGATGACAATGACAGTAATACCTCTTGTGGGGATCGCCCCTGTTTTCCAAAGGTCAGCGCTGTATTCTCCTGGGTGCCCTGTGCTCATTACTGGTGATTCTCACAATACCCTTGCAAGACACTATCACGCCTCCTATAACTAAGGCCCCTGGGGCTCAGGGAGGTTAGGGAACTTGCCCCATTGGCAGCTGGTAAGGGGTGAAGCTGGAATTTGCATCCACGTCTGTCTGGCACTTTCTTCTGCCATTAAACTTCAGGTTAGTCTGTTTGAGCCTACTGTAATACCATGAAGCAGGGCAGGAATCATCAGAGCCCCAGCTGTGTGGATAAGAACCCTGGGTCGAGAGGTTCTGAGGCCTACCCCGGGCCCTCCAGCCAGGAGGCAGGGGACCCAGAGTTTTAGATGCACAGGCACAGGCTCAACTTGCATCCTGGATTTGTAGGTGGAGTGGGGACGGGACGGGGTTGACCCAGGGTCCGTCGGATACTTGATCCTCATGTAAACACCTGGCTCCCTGGAGGCCTGAAACCCCCCACGGCCGGGCTTTGCAGCTCCCTGCTATTCTGCCTGCCACTCTCAGAATTAATTTGCTCTCCCTTGTCAATGAGTCAGGTCCCTGCTTATCAAGAGAGCAACAGCTGCGGGCCAGGGGCCCTAACCTACCTGAGGGGAGGCTGGGGGCCTGATCCCTGCAATTGGGGCCTCCTGTGTGCACCCTTGGGTCCTGGTGGTCTTGAACTCAGAGTCCCAAGAGGGCACAGGGGTGAGCCCAGACACCATGTAGTTTACTTCAAGACTCACTGTGTGACCTCCCAGCACATTGTTGCACCTCCTCTGGCCCTCAGCCCCTCATCTGAGGATGGAGAGGGCTGGATGGCTTGGCTTCTAAGATGTCTTCCAGCTCAAAACCCCCTAATTCCTTCTCCTGCCCCTCTTTCCTCTACCAGATGGATTTGGGGGTTAAGGTTGGGGGCTACAGCAGAGGAGTGGGAAGACCCAGCCAGAGAGTGACTCCCCAGGGAGTGACCTGGGAGGCCAGGGCAGGGCAGGAGGCTGGGGCAGCCAGATCTAGCAGCCTCGTGTGTCTGTACCATGTCCTGGCCATGGGAGGGACTCGGGAGAGGGAGAAGACACACTGGGAGGGGCTTGGGGACCAAGGGGAGGAAGTGCAGAAAGGAAGAAGGGCCTCTTGGCCAGGTCAGTCCAAGGGGTGCACAGTTGGCCAGCCCCCAATATAGTCAGGCCCATTTTGTAATAAGGAAATTGAGGCACAGAGAGGCTAATAACCTATTAGAGGTCACAGAGCCTGGAGGCAGGGTCACAGCCCAGGGACGATAACTCTCACAATGCTGGGGGCTCAGTCCTTCTGGAGCCCCTAGGAAGGAGGCAGCATCTGCACATCAGAGGAGCTTCCAGGAGGAGGCAGCAGTTCCTGTCATGTCCACTTCCAGAGTGATTCTCGTGTCTGGCCCTACCTGCCCCCACTCCCCAGCGCCACTGCCCAGCCTCAGTTTTCAGATCTGAGTCACTACTTCACTTGGAATCCACTCTGCTGTGGCCTCCGCGGTCAGGCCCGTGCTCTTGGGTGGGGCCGGCCAGGCTGTCTGTGCTCATGGCCCTGTCGCCCTTTGCAGCCAGCCCTGGCCACCCCCCATGAGTTCCCTCTACTCCCGTTGCAAAGGGTTACTTGACATGCTCCAGATAAACATTTTCAGCCCTCAGTGCCTGGGCACACAGTTCACTTGCTGGCCCTGCCTGAAGTGGCAGCCAGGAGTCCTAGGTTCTCATTCCAGCTGCATATGCAGCTGGTTAAGGAGCCCTTGGCACAGACCTTCTGTGGGCCTCAGTTTCTCCAACTGCAGAATGGGTGGAAGGATTGAGTGTGGTGCTCTCTAGGCTCCCCCACGCTTCCCTCTGTGATCCCAGGAAAGGAGCTGGGGTGATGGCTCCTCGACATGGGGTTAGTCTGTGAGGGCAGGGCTGGAAGACCCCTTTCCAGGTGCCCCCAGCGCCAGATGAGGTGGAGCACGCCCGTGCAGTCAGTCGCAAGTGGGTACCCAGAGCTGCACCTCATCATTAAGCACTAATTAATCCATTTACTGATGAGTTGCTGCCAGGACTTCTAGGCCTTCTCCCTAATGCCCTCCCTCCTGCTGCATCCGATCTTCAAAGGGATGGGAAGCATTTCCAAAAATATCCATTTTCCCGTGATTCTTCGGGAGGACTGCTCAGCTCAGCAATTAAAGACAAGGAGGTCGCATCCTCCCTGGCAACGGCTCCCTGCTTGTTGGGCCTGCTTTCTTTCAGATCACCGCCTTTCTCCCCATCAAAGCCTGCTCCCTCTGGGTGACCCAGCCTCTGGTGGGACTCCTGACTCTCCCCAACATGTCAAGGGGGGCAAGGGTGTTGAGCAAAGGGGGTTCCTCCCACAATATCCACCGGTACCCTTTGATGGGGACAAGTGACACGCTCTGAGTCTCATGTAAGGTTATATAAATACAGCTCCAAGACAATAATAAAAAAAATAACAGCCAACATCACATGCCAGGTACAGTTCCAAGCACCTTGTGCATGTTAACTAAAAATACTCAACTCTTGATGTAGGAGCCGCTATTCAGATGCTCTAACTTACAGAGGAGGAAGCTGACAGGTTTCAGGATTTGCCCAAGGTCACACAGCTAGTGGAAGGTAGTGCCAGGATTTGACCCTAGGCTGTCTGGGTCCAGGGGCCACGCTCTTAGCACTACTCCATGCTGCCTCTTAACTCAAGAACCACCCCACCCCATCTCACCACCCCCGAGCCCCTTCCAGCCAGATCTCTGTCCCAAAGCCCCAATCCCTGGAGGTATTTCAGAGCAGCCTCTGGTCCCGGGACTTCCCAGCCATGGCAGAGACACTGGTTTCCCCTGGTTCCTCGCCTCGCCCTCCCCTCAGACCTCCATGAAAACCCACTGGGTGAGCCTCAGCCCTCCGGTAACTCATCCCTCATTTGGCAGTTAGGAGAGAATCAGCAGCCTCTTCACCAACTCTGCTCAAGGGCCTGAGGCTCCTTGTGGTCCACTGACATGGAAGAGCTTTAAAAATCCATTTAGCCAGATCTCCCACTGGCCAGCTGTAGCTGAGCAGCTCCTCAGCAGGGGGACCAGGGAGGGGAATGGAGGGCAGTGGAGGGAGAGAGGAGGAGAGGTCACGTCTACCTTTCAGCCCTGGAGGCCGGGACGGGCTCCCTATCATCACCTTCTTGTCCTGATGCTGCCAGCAAAGGCAGCTCCCAGGCTGGATGGTCCCTTGGGGATCAGCCAGTCCAGCCCCTCCTTTTATAAATGAGAAGGGGTCCCCAGAGGTCAGTCATGCAGCACGGCAGCATCTCAGCTGGTCCCAGGGCCCCAGCCTCTAGATCCTCACAGGGTTCTGCCCCATGGGGCTCCAGACTCAAGGACTGGGACTCCAGCAGCTTTCCCAGCCCTCTTCCAGCCCCAAGGGCCAGTGGGAGCCACAGGAAGGCCTACAGTGAGGGAGGCTCCAGGGGAGATACTCAGGGCTTCATTTCTCTGCCAGGCAGTTCTGCCTGAAGTCAGAGCCAGAATTAACTCAAGGAAGCATGTTTAGAGCTACTGATGCCAGAGGCCAGGTACAGGGTGGGGTGGGGCGACCTCTGCCAGCAGAGAAGATGAGATGGAATTTCGAACTCACGCTGCCCCTTCCCAGCTGGGTTTTAGGACCCTGGAGCTCAAGCCTGGTAGGCATGAAGGAGGGTGAGGGGAACACGTTGAGCAGCTCTGCCCATCCCAGGGCCCTAAAGCCAGGCATCAATTCAGCTCACAGGGCCCCTCCCCATCTCCTTCGAAGGTGACAGGTTCTGGGCCACAGTCCAGGCTGGTGGCTGCACAAACCTCCATATGTCCCTGGGCCACTCTCCTGCCTTCTTCCTTGAGTGACATGGGCCAGGCTAGGAGCAGCTGTGGCAGACCTGAGTGATGACATCTCCCCACACACGCCTGTCACCTGTCATTTTCTGTCCAAGAGACCTCCACCATGGATGTTCCCCCCACCCACCGACCACGACCTTCCAACACAGGCCTGCTATGGGGAAGTGCCACCATGGGGACCTTCCCCAAGATCTGCCCCGTGAACTCTGAGCCCCCATGTGCAGCACGGCCAGTGAGGACCTCCACGGCAGCCTCTGTGAGATGACTCTACCACAAGAAGCCCTGTCATGCCACCCGCCACGTGAGCTGTCACTGCATACCCTTCCACCGTGTCACGCCCAGCCTCATGAAAATTGACTCATGAGGTCTCACCATTTTTTTGCTGTCTTGCAAGACCCCTGAAAAGGAGATTTCTCAGAAGAGCACCTACCCGTCATCTGCCATCACATAACGACTTGCAAAGAAACAGCCCAGGGAGCTGGCCAAGCTTGTCCACGGGCCAGTCCTGTGGGCAGGTTCTTGCCAGCTTGAGTGGGCAGAGCCAGGGGAGCCACCAACCCCTGCTGGAGGCCAATGGGCAGAAAGAGGCAGGAAGATGGGGGTGGTAAGGAAGCCCCTCTCCCCAGCTTCACTTCACAGCACCCAGCCAGCAGGTGCCTGTGCTGGCCATCTACAGATCCATCTACGCATCCATCTGGGCCAGGATGGTCAGGCAGGGGCCCGGGCTGCCCCGCCATCACTGCCTCTCTCTTCCTTTTCCAGACAATGGCTACCGGGAGTGCCTGGCCAATGGCAGCTGGGCCGCCCGCGTGAATTACTCCGAGTGCCAGGAGATCCTCAATGAGGAGGTGAGGCTGAGCCAAACAAGGCTGCCCATATGGAGGGGGGTCCAAGGTCCCCAGCAGAGTTTTGTGCCTGCTACTTGGAGTCAGGGAGCCAGAGGCTAATGTCAAGGCCCTGCCCTAGCGAAGTTGACTGGGGAGTTGGAGCTGTCGACTTGGAAATGGCCCATGAGCAGGTGCCCTCGAGGGCAGGCTGGACCAGTGGGGCACTGGACAGGATCTGATGGTGATGAGATGGGTCCTTGTTCCTTCCTTCCTTCTCCCTGTGCTCATCGGGCAGCCGCTTGCACTGGGCATGGGACTGTCGGGACTGTCCTGGGGGTGCAAAAGGAGACCAGACTCAGTCACAGGAGTCCCACCCTTTTCCACCACACACGCCTGAGAGATACATCCAGTTCCAGCCACAGGGCTGTATGGGAACCAGGGACGGGATGGAGGTAGCAGTGCAGTTTGAAAAAGCCCTTGGAAAGCCTCTTAAAATGTTAAATGTTTTTGAGCAGATATTGCTTACGCAGAACTCAGAAGGTACAAATGGGAATACAATGTCCCCTCCCACCCCGTCCCCAGCCACTGGATTCCCTCCCAGAGGCAACCATTTTGCCAGTTTCATAAGTGTCCTTCCAGAGACATTCTCCGCATACACGAGTAATTATGTATACATATTCTTTTTTGTTTTTACCTGAATGTTGCATATTATACACACTGTCTACACCTTGCTTTTTTCATATAATCATCTATCTTAGAGATGGTTCCATATCAGTACATAAAGAGCATCTTCATTCTTTTTGTATTTGCATAATATCACAAAATGTACCATAATTTATTTAAACCAGTGTTTATTCTCAGTCTTCAGTTATTACAAACGGTGCTGCAATGAATAATCTTTGAAGGGTGATATTTGGCAGAGGCACAAATATATCTATCCTGGAGCTGCTGCTGCCCTTGGTCTCTCCCACCTCGTCTCCTTTCCCACCCGACGCTTTCTCCCTCGGTGCTGAGGAAGGCGGGGGTCAAAGGGCAGAAGGGGGGACACCCCAGGCTGTCCGAAGGCCAGGGCTTCTGATTGTGGAAGAGAGAGACTGACCTAAACAGTCCCAAGAATCCCATCGCCTAAAGATCAGAGCTGGAAGGGACTGTGGAGACTCTCCCTCCCATCTTGCGGTTCCCAGACTTGCCTGATTATAAGAATCGTCCAGAGGCAGATCACCTGAGGTCAGGAGTTCAAGACCAGCCTGTCCAACATGGTGAAACCCCATCTCTACTAAAAATACAAAATTAGCCGGGTGTGGTGGCACACACCTGTATTCCCAGCTACACAGGAGGCTGAGGCAGGAGAATCACTTGAAACCAGGAGGCGGAGGTTGCAGTGAGCCGAGACTGTGCCATTGCACTCCAGCCTGGGCAAAAAGAGCGAAACTCCATTTAAAAAAAAAAAAGTGGAGCCAAGTGCGGTGGCTCACGCCTGTAATCCTAGCACTTTGGGAGGACGAGGCGGGCAGATCATGAGGTCAGGAGATCGAGACCATCCTGGCCAACATGGTGAAACCTCATCTCTGCTAAAAATACAAAAATTAGCGGAGCATGGTGGCGCATCCCTGTAACTGCAGCTACTCAGGAGGCTGAGGCAGGAGAATCACTTGAACCAGGGAAGCAGAAGTTGCAGTGAGCCGAGATTGCGCCACAGCACTCCAGCCTGGCGACAGAGCAAGACTCTGTCTCAAAAAAAAAAAAAAAAAAAGGAATCTCCCAGAGCACTTGTCCAAATACAGGTCCCAGGGCCACACCCAACACTTAAGAAATCACACTGTCCAAGGAGGACCTGGGAATCTGTGTCTTTCATGAGTGCCCCAGGGGAGCCTTCTGATGAGGCAAAAGTGAGAAATCTAATCTAGTGCAACCCGTTCACATTACAGATGGGGAGACTGGGGCCCAGAAAAGGGGAATGATTCACACAAGGTCACGTGGCTCTTGGAGATTCCTTTTTTTTTTTTTTTTTTGAGACAGAGTCTTGCTCTGTCGCCAGGCTGGAGTGCTGTGGCGCGATCTCGGCTCACTGCAACCTCCGCCTCCCTGGTTCAAGTGATGCTCCTGCCTCAGCCTCCTGAGTAGCTACGATTACAGGGATGCACCATCATGCTCGGCTAATTTTTGTATTTTTGGCAGTTAAGTCAGAGCCTGGAACCCGGGGCTTTGGAGCCCAGGCTCTGCTTTGCCCACTGCCACGTACCTGGCGTGAAACAAAGTTAACGGAGAAAGAATCACTTTCCTTCACCTGTAGCTCCCACTCCGGCCCAGCAAGCTTTGGTTAGACCCACCCCTGGCTTCCTGGCCTCAAGTCACTGAGCTAACGCGGGGCTCTGCTGTCTCCTTCCAGAAGCTACGGCTAGGTCAATGCCTAGCTTAAAAGACTCATTTCTTCCACGGTGCTGCTCTGGCAGGGCAAGGGGCTGCCTGGCATCTCAGATCCCACAGGCCAGAACTTTGGGTGGCACTCAAGGCTGGGGTGGGTTGGTCAGGCTCCCTGATGATCTGACCTGAGCAGGGAAAGCCCTCAGCTTGCTAAGCCCCCACACAGAGAGCCCACCTGGGAAGTCCTGGGATTGGGAGGGGGCTCCTCCTGGACTGGGGGAAGGAGGTGGGGTTCTAGGTTAGGGGACGTAGTTGGGCCAGAGGAGATGGCCTTGGCTGGTGGGGTGGGAGTGGGCAAGACCATTCAGGGATGTGGGGAGCCCGTAGCCTGGCACACAATAGAGGAGGTGGGAGGAAAGGAAACAGAGCTGGTGCTCAGAAGAGCGGGTCAGTGCTGTCAGTGACTCAGGACCACACGCCATTGCAGAGAGGGATGGTGTCCAGGAGGCCCAGCTAAGCCACGAGGTCAGGCTGCAGGCCGCACTGTCTGTCCCAGCTTCATGCCCTGCACTCAACCCTCCCGAGGGTCAGGGCGGGGTCTTCCTCGTTCACCTGTCTCCCTGCTCTAATGTAAGCCCCTTCTTTTCAGTTGGCTGATGGAGACACTTGGCGGTCCCCATTTTCTCCAGCACCCTTCAAAAGCCCAAGGGCAGTAGGTTAGCCACCCTCAGCCTGCCCTGCAATGCCCACCCCTGCCAGGACAGGGGTCTCTCCCTCTGTCCACCAGCAGGATTAGGACAAGGAAGAGGATCGGGAGCCCGGTCTCATCAGCCCCCTCTTTGCATTGCAGTGGCAATAGCATGGACCTTAGGGTTTGGGTTTCAACGCGAACCTGCTGCATGACCTTGAGGAGGCAACTTAACCTCACCAAGTTCCCAAAAATGGTGGCCAGGAATTCAGATCTCTGCCTTCTGGGGATGGAAGGGTGGTGTTGGCCTGTCTTGGCATATGGGAGACGTTTCATTCACCTGCCGCCCCCTGTCTCTCGTCTCCCCTGTGAGGTCAGGGGAGGTTGTAGTGTACACTTGGGGAAGTGACCCGCCCCACCCCCCAGCCCATCCATGCCTGGCTCTGCCACCTCTTTCCTCTGCAGCCCCTGCTGGCCTGGTGCCTAGCACTCTGGGTAATCGATTAGTTTAATTAGTGAAAATGCCATTCCCTTCTGCCAGCCCCCAGCTTCGCCAGACCCCTCCCAGAACTGCAGAGGAAAGTATCCAATTAATTGAGTGATAGGTTTCTCAGCTCTGGGCCTGGGCTAAGCCCTAATTAAGCTCCAGCGCCCTGGGGTATTGCAGATAATGGATTCGCAGAAGTCTGCCTGTGAAATGGGACTTGCGAGGGCACCCCAAGGCCAGGCACCCCAGGAGATCTGCCCACAGCCAGCACCACCAGGGGACAGGTCCCCAACTGTTGCATGCATGGCTGGCCCGGGGATGGCACTGAGCCCCCAGCACCACCCCTACACCTGCTGCCTGTATCAGCACCCTCTCCTCCCCCCACCACCTCCCGCTACTACTGTTCACTCCCTTCCCCACCGTCCGACCTTCCCCCACCCACCCGACACTTGCACACACTCTATCCCCTTTCCCCATGCTCTGCTGAGCACAGGAGCCTGGGCCTCAAGCACAGCCTGGGAGGGCACACCATCGTGGGACATGAAATGGACTCTGGGGGTCTGGGTTTGTGGACCAAGGTTCACTGCTCACCGTGTGGGGAGAGGTGAGTGGTGGTTGGACCAGGGCTTCTAAACTGTAAAGGTGCTTTTTCCTAAAACCAAGCTCCAATTGCATGGGCCTGGCGTAGGGCTTACATTCCACTTTCCTCAAGATCTCCGCGTGCTCCTCTGTGTACTGTTGCTGGGCCGGGGCCGCCCTTTGAGGATCGAGGGGCTGGAGTAAGTGCCCACTGCAGGGTAAGAGGAGTAGCTCTGGAAGCCTCAGTGGAGAGGAGGTGCCAGAATGGAGTGAGCACCAGTGGGGAGCTTGGAAGGGAGGTCTCATTGCCACCATCCCAGAGAGGCATCAGGACGGGTCTGGCACTGCAGCACCTGGGACGAGGTGGTGTCCTGCAGAGAGTCCAGTCAGAGTCAGCTGGGCACTAATTGCTTATTCAATTCAGATCACTGAGGGTACAGTGGAGTGGCCTCTGCCAAGTACCACACTGTGCCACCCTCCTTAGGGTGGGTGGTCTTAGGATCTTAGGTCTTAGGTCTGCTGGTCTTAGGTCTCCAGACTGGGTGGAGATGGAGTGCTGGTCAGGGCCCCAGGGGTAGCTGTGCCCATTTGTCCTTCGGACGTCCCAGCTGCTTTGCTGTTATCCTGGCTGTCAGTCGGGGTGTCACTGGCTGTCCCTGGGGGTGCTGCTGACTCTCCTCTCCAGGTGTCACTGGCCACATCTCAGGGTGTTCCTAGGTGCCTCTTAAGGCCTTGCTGTCTCTCTAAATAATGCTGGCCAGAACTCTGGTTGTTATTGGAAATGTCACAGTGTCACTGGCTTCTGTCTGGGTGTTGCAGGATATATTTGTCTCAGGGTATCAGCAGCCATCCCTCAGGCTGTCTCTCCAGCTGTCTTCTCAAGCTGTTTCTCAGGTTGCATCATGCTGATGTGGCCGATGAGAGACAGGGCTTGAACCCGGCCCAGGCCTGACTGCTCAGGGAGGCACACTGAGACTTTGTCCCCCGGGAATGGTTTGGCCTGATTCTCCCTCGGGCGCTTGGAGAAAAGCCCTCGTGAGCGCTATCCTCCTGGCAGGAGGTCCCCCGAGGCTCCTGGGCCCAAAGTGGCACAAGACCACCCCAGAGAGTGCCTCTGCTTTCAATTCCTGCTTGTCCTCCAAGAAATGTCCCAGGCAGCCGGACACCGTGGCTCACGCCTGGAATCCCAGCACTTTGGGAGGCCGAGGCAGGTGGATTGCCTGAGCTCAGGAGTTCAAGACCAGCCTGGGCAACATGGCAAAACCCCATCTCTACCAAAAAATACAAAATATTAGCTGGGCATGGTGGCGCATGCCTGTGATCCCAGCTACTCGGGAGGCTGAGGCAGGAGAATCACTTGAACCCAGGAATCAGAGGCTGCAGTGAGCTGAGATCCTGCCACTACACCACTCCAGACTGGGCGAAAGAGTGAGACTCCATCCCTCCCCCACCCAAAAAAAGAAATGTCCCTGGGAAACAGGGAAAAGAAAAATTTCAAAGCCAGGCAGACCCAGGTTCCAGATGCTGGCTACATGGCATGGCCAATTATTCAGTCTCTTCTACGGGTAGAACTGGGATGAGAGGAGCAGTCTCCAGGGGCAGCTGTGGGAAAGAAAAGCAGTGGCATCTGCAGAGCTCCTGGCACAGTGCTCAGCATACAGCAGGTGCTTAATAGATAACGCCTCCCCACTCCAACCCCAAGGGCCCGGTACGGCCTGTCTCAGGAGTGAGGCAGGGGCCCTGGCAGGCAGCAGTGAAGGGTCTCCCTGCACACTGCGCTCCTCCCGCCCAGCCTGGGCCTGTGAACAAGGCCGGGGTGTCGTGCCATGCTCGGCTCCACACATGCTGTCATTACCCAGGGGCTTCTCAGCATGGATTTGTGGAAAATTTAATAAAATGATATTAAATAGCAGCTCCAGACAGCCTGTGGTGTGTGCATATCTTCTGGAGCCTCCGGATTGGGGCATCTGCTGCCAGGTGCTCAGAGACCCTCCCCACTTGCACGGGTGATAATTACCCTCTCCTCACTCCCCTCTCTGTCTCTCTCTCTCCTGCCTTCGTTTACACCTCCCTGGGTCCTAGTCCTTTGGAGGCTGGAATTGCTAATGTAATTACCTGCCATGTTGCAGAAAGCCTCTGCCTGGAAACCAGCTCTGAGAACAGAGCTTCTGTAGCAGCCTCTGGACCTGAGAGGTTCCCCGATGAGGATGCCCCTTCAGAAGGGCCTTGGTGGCTGGGTGGAACTGGGCATAGGGTCTTGGCTTCTCCTGGGATGCCTGGTGGATAGGGCTGGACTTGATCTCTGGTTTCATGTGGGTTCTGTAATTCCAACAGGAAGGCCTGTGGAGTAGCTCCTGGGTGGCTCTGAGAGGATGATGAGGGCTGTTGTGAGCTCACCGCTTCTCAGCACTTCATGTCACCCGCTTTTGTGCCTTATGATCATTCAGCCCCACCCCAGAGCGTGGAAACGGGGAGGGAGGGAGGTGCAGCCAGGGACCCCTCCCTTCTCAAAGCCACCTGCTTTTCAACACCTGTCTTTCCTTTCTTCACTCACACACTGCTTCGGAGTTCGACTGCGTGTCAAGCTCTTGGTTTCCAGGCCTTGCTTCTTGGGACCTATAGAAGTGTGGATGGGGGCTGTGGTCTTGGGAAGGAGTCTGCAGAGAGCTGGGCATGGGGACCGACCAGTCCCCTATTATGTGCTGGGGACCTGTTTGCAGCCTTCATATCTTGCCAATCTACATGTGCAGGCAAGAGGTGGTTTTGCAGTTGCGTGACCTCCAACGCGTCAACATAACCTCTGTGCTGTTTTCCTACAAAATAAAGCCCAGATGCCCTTCTGGCTCCCCCCACGGGGTTGCCCTGATGGTTTAAGACGATAACAGATACAAAAATTCTTTATAAATAGGAAGGCTTCACCACTCTTGGATCTCAAGATGGCTGTAAAGAGGAGAGCAGTGACCTCCATCAGTATATTAAATTCATTAAGAAATAAACCCGGGGAATGTGTTACAGTCCTGGGAGAGGATCCTGCTCACTCTGCATAGATCCCCTTGGGCCAGGGATGGGGAAGGCCCTGGAAAGTGAGTTATGGAGCCTAAGGAGACTTTTCTATGGTTTCTGCTGATTCTGTGGATGCCAGAGCCCAGCAGCTGCCCGGCCCCTCCTCGCTCACAGGAGCAGGCAGCGTTGCAGCAGGAGGGATTTAGGGGCAGCCGAGAATGTGGTGACTCAGTTCAGAAATGGGTGGAGAAGAGAAATCCCAGAAGTTTGGTGTCTCTGCAGCTGAGAGGTCCACCTGCTGTTCTGACCGGGTGGCAGCATGGGTAGATGCTAGTGTGAGGGCGCACCTGTGAGCCGGCCACATGCGCTTGTGCATGCAGAGGGGGAGTCCATGTGGAGTGGGGAATCCCACGTGATGTGGCGATTCAGTTCGACACGACACGGAGCAGTGAACAGAGCATGGGATTCAGGGACAGACAGAGCCTCAAACTGGACGGCGTTGCTCTGCAGCGAGGCCTGACCCTCAGCAGATGCTCAGGAAGGGGGAGTGGCCCTTGAGATCATGACCCGCTCCATCCCAGCCACCGCCAGGCAATGTCCTCACAGAGCAGCTCCCATCCAGCAGAAGGCTCACCTCTGCCCCTCTCTCCCGCTCCAGAAAAAAAGCAAGGTGCACTACCATGTCGCAGTCATCATCAACTACCTGGGTCACTGCATCTCCCTGGTGGCCCTCCTGGTGGCGTTTGTCCTCTTTCTGCGGCTCAGGTGAGAAGACCCAGCACTGCCTCCTCCTGTCCCCAAGCCCTAGAGCAGAAGCAGGGTGGAGAAGTGAGAGGGGCAGCTCTAGGCTGGGGTGGGGGTTGCTGGGAGAGGATGGCAGGGGCTGGCTTATCTGAGAGTCTCAGGTCTCTGGGAACCTCTGGCAGAGCCGCTCTGCCCCCTCCCCAGTAGCTGCTGGAATGGTGGGGAGGGACAAAGCTAGTCTTATGTCACCCATACCCAGGCCAGGCTGCACCCATTGGGGTGACCAGGCAGATGGAGCCCTGGAGGTGGGGGCTCCGTGGAGTGGTGCCCCATTTCAGGTTCGAAGGTACCTGGGCCCCAGCACTACCGCCAAGGATGCAGGTGGCAGAGCCGGGGATGGGGATGGTTGGGATCAGGAGCAGAGCATCAGGGCTGGAGGCTGGGAGCAGGGCTGACCCCTGTGACTGTCCATCCTGGAATGGCAGGGAGTAGAAGGCACCTCCAGGGAAAGCGGGCATCGCCAGGAATCCAGCTGCCCTGGTCCATGGAGCACAGCCTCCATGGAGTGCCAGGCTCTGCCTGGGGCTTATGTCTGGGTGGGCTGCAGGCAGGAAGGGCTCCATGGGGCATTAGGAGAGCCTGGCTGTCACCTCCCTGTGTGACTTGGCCAGTCAGCCCCACCCTGTGCCTCAGTTTCCTCATCTACACATCTGGGCTGGGGTGATGTGGGTGGCCTGCCCCTCATCCTCTTTCTCCTGTCGCTCCCGTCATCCACCCGCCCTGCTGCACCAGGAGCATCCGGTGCCTGCGAAACATCATCCACTGGAACCTCATCTCCGCCTTCATCCTGCGCAACGCCACCTGGTTCGTGGTCCAGCTAACCATGAGCCCCGAGGTCCACCAGAGCAACGTGGTACGTCCTGGCAGGGGAGTGGGGAGCAGGTCAGGCCAAGCTCAGGTCAGAGGAGGGGCCCAGGTGGGCCTGCCCTGCAGAGGAGGAGCCCACAGAACAGGAGTGGGATCCCAGGGTATGCCCTGTCCTGCCCGGGGGAGGCCCAGGCCCAGGGTTTGGTGCCGCCCCTGCCCCCCATCATCATCTCTGGTTGGGGGTGGGGTGGCAGGGCTGGTGCAGGTTGGTGACAGCCGCCTACAACTACTTCCATGTGACCAACTTCTTCTGGATGTTCGGCGAGGGCTGCTACCTGCACACAGCCATCGTGCTCACCTACTCCACCGACCGGCTGCGCAAGTGGATGTTCATCTGCATCGGCTGGGGTGAGCTGGGCAGCCACCTCCCCAGCCTGGGCAGTGGCGGCCGCCGGGCTGCCCTCTCCTCCAGACTCAGGCCAGCGGGCTGCGGGGCCTGAGGGATGGAGGTCGGGTTGGGGCGGTAAGGTGTGCACCATAGCCCTCTGCTCCTCTTGGGGGTGGGGGGAAGTAGAAGAACCTTGAAGGAGGTGTGTGAGTTTGAGATCCACCCGGGGTAACCCCAGAACCCCTGGAGCCTGGGCTGCACTGGAGTTCTCCAGGCCCACATCCCCCAGCCCCTGCTGAGGGCTCTGTGACAGCCCATCTCTCCCCCAGGTGTGCCCTTCCCCATCATTGTGGCCTGGGCTATTGGGAAGCTGTACTACGACAATGAGAAGTAAGTCATCTCCTTTCCCTTTCGGACCCCAAGGTTTAGGCTCCCAGCCCAGCTTGGTGACACTTCCCACGGGCATTGGCCATGCTGGCTTTTTCCCCTCAGGACCATGGTTTCTGCATCTATAAAGGGAGAGATCTGGGGGCTGGACTCATTCAGAGGGTCCCTGCCTGTGCTCTGCCTGGGTGGGGCTGGACAAGCAGGACCCAGCCTCCTTTATCTGCCTTGAGCTTACACAGGAAGCAGCCTGGAGCCAGACTGCCCAGGTTCAGAATCGTGGCTCCATCTTTAAATAGCTGTGTGACCTTGGACGGATTACTGCAGTGTGCCTCAGTTTCCTTATCTGTAAAATGGACATGCTACGGCCTCAAAGGGCTGTTGTGAGGTGATATGAGTCCATCTATATTAAGCATTTAGAATAGTTCCTGGCATGTACAGTAAATGCTATATAAATGTGTTCTATTAATATTAAGACATCTTAATAAAAGAGTCCATGAATTTAATAGAAGTGGACCTAGATGATCTCAGAGGCTTCTTCCAGCTCTGAAGTTCTTTGGTTCCTCATGAAATGGACTCAGATGTTTCCAGTCGTGCCTGGAAACTTGATTTCTGCTGCAGTGGAGCTCAACCTTGGCTCACATTAGAATCACCTGGAATGCTTGGAAAAGTACCAATGCCCAGGCTTCACCCCCAGAGAGTCAGGTGTAATTGGTCTGGGGTGTGGCCTGGCACCCAGAATTCTTGAAAACTGCCCAGGTGATTCTAATGTGCAGCTCAGATTGAGAACCACTGAGAGAGAGGGGGGCAGAAAAGGTGGACATGGCTGGCAGGGGAGCCCAGGATCTTCTTTGCCAAACAAGTATTCCCAGGAACCTATCTGACTGACCTGGCGTCCAAGTGGCCTCCACCACAGTGACAAGCCCTCTCCTCCCCCATGGAGGGGAGGGGGCCTACACGGCTTCATTGGGCTGAAAGAGGAGCCTGGAAGATTATCTTGCATGTTTATAAGGTTGACTCCCTCCTGATTCCCTCCTGACTCAGGCTGGCTGAGGCCTTGGGAGGCCGAGGCAGGCGGATCACTTGAGGTCAGGAGTTTGAGACCAGCCTGACCAACATGGTGAAACCCCACAAAAATTAGCTGGGTGTGGTGGTGCGCACCTGTAGTCCAGCTACTCGGGAAGACTGAGGCAGGAGAATCTCTTGAACCCAGGAGGCAGAGGTTGCAGTGAGCCAAGATCGTGCCACTGCACTCCAGCCTGGGCAACAGAGTGAGACTCCACGAGTCTCAAAAAAGAAAGCAAAACAAAAACTGTTTGGGCTAAAGGAGAAAGTGAGTCTGAGCGGCTCTGAAGCCCCACCTGGTGGTGAAAATTCAACACTGCAACAGAGAGGATCTGGGTGTGAGGAACCAGAAACGAACTTGCAGACCAGAGGCCCAAGGACTGGACCCGGCCCTCAGAAGCTGTGTGTGGCCAGCATGATGTTTTCTGAAAACTCGATTTTGTAGCCAACCTTTAAAAAATCCAAATCTCAATTTACAAATCTCAATTTCTGGCTTAATGAGATCTAGCCACTGAGGGTCTTCATACCCACAAGGACATAAGGGCTTCCAGTTTGTCTGGTCCCCACCCACTCCCCAGGCCTCCCTGGAGCTTGCTGGAGGGACACTTGGGAAAATGCAAAGCAATTACCTCCTGCAGCAGGTAGAACCTGTGCAAATGTTCCTCTCAAGGTCGTTCAGGCTGCGACTGGACAGATTCAGGCTGAGATTGCGAACTGCTGGGTGCCCACTGGGTGACAGGTGTGGTGCCACTCCCACCAGCAGCCCCCCAGAGGGCATGCTGGGCCTCAGCCACAGCCAGGGGACCGTGAGGAGAGCCGAGGATGCAGCCTGCGTGTTGGGCCCATGCCCGTTCCTGGCCACTCAGTCTTTCCCACTCTCTACCTCCTGCCCCGGTGCTGGCTTCCAACTTTGCATCTCATCACAGAGGATGCTGTCCGTTCTGCAGATAGGACAATTGAGGCATGGCAGTGGGATCAAGTGACTTGACCTTCTGCCAAGGTTGGAATTGGGACATCTACCTCCTGGCCTCCAGCCCCGGTTCTGTCCTGGCCAAGCACTGTCCCTCCCCATGCCACTGAGGCGGACACAGATGACCCCTCCTCCTCTTTCCTCTGTGGCCTTCTAGGTGCTGGTTTGGCAAAAGGCCTGGGGTGTACACCGACTACATCTACCAGGGCCCCATGATCCTGGTCCTGCTGGTAAGAACCTGGGTAGGGGCAGGAGACAGGGCTCAGTGGGGAGGGGCGATCAGTGCCAACCGTGGACAGAAAGGACCCCTCTGCCTAGAGGTGGGGGCCACCCAAAGAGGGGCCATGGGTCAGAGATGTGCAGGTGCTCATGAGGAGGAAGGAGAACAGCAGGAGCACTGAGGCCAGACCTGAGAAGCCTGGGTCCCCAGCCTCTTGCACACTCCGGCCCGGTGGTGTGTTCAAATTGCAGATCAATTTCATCTTCCTTTTCAACATCGTCCGCATCCTCATGACCAAGCTCCGGGCAT
The DNA here is from genome assembly GCF_028885655.2 of Pongo abelii. Taxonomy (NCBI): domain Eukaryota; kingdom Metazoa; phylum Chordata; class Mammalia; order Primates; family Hominidae; genus Pongo; species Pongo abelii. The sequence continues at coordinate 76,326,261 of NC_072004.2, read as the reverse complement.
CCACCACGTCTGAGACCATTCAGTACAGGTAACCGGGTACCACCTTCCTCAGGCCTCCCCCTGATGAAACCCCTGCTCCCCATGCCTCTCACGTGCCAGAGACCTGCCACTGCCTCCCCCGACCTGGCCCTCTTTGCTGAGCCAGCGGGCAGCCCATCCTGGGGTGGGCTGTAACTCCGAGCCTCCCCACCCGCCCCACCCCAGGAAGGCTGTGAAAGCCACTCTGGTGCTGCTGCCCCTCCTGGGCATCACCTACATGCTGTTCTTCGTCAATCCCGGGGAGGATGAGGTCTCCCGGGTCGTCTTCATCTACTTCAACTCCTTCCTGGAATCCTTCCAGGTACAGCCCTGGAGGGGCACATCAGCACCTCCTTGGGTGGGGATTCTGCCAAGCAGAGGCCTGGAGGGCAGGAGGCCAGGGAGAAGCAAGGGGCAGCCCAGAGGCCGGGTGGGCGACACCTGCGGCCGACCTTTGACACCTCCTCTCTCCTCCCCAGGGCTTCTTTGTGTCTGTGTTCTACTGTTTCCTCAATAGTGAGGTGAGGACCCGGGGGCCCTGCAGCGGGGCTCAGGGCTGCGGGGCCTGTTGGGGCTGGCGATCATCTAGAGCCTTCTCCTCCCCTCCCAGGGCTGCCTCTCTCCCTCCCTGCTCCTCCTAGGTCCCTAGGGGGATGCTGCTGGGAGCCCCAGGCCGGCCCTTCCCACCTGTCCACTCCCACAGTGACAGCCCCCTCCTTTGCTCTCAGAGGCCACTGGCACCAGGCTGGAAGCCAGAGCTCCAGTATCTTTGATGAGCCTGTGAAAACCAGGAAGGGCTGAGCCCTGGGCAGGGGATACGTGTGGGTTGAGGGCAGGGAGCCTTCATGGCAAAGGCCATATGGCGCCTTCGTGTGGGTTAGAAAAGGGTGCCCCTTCCCCAGGACATTTAAGAAACCTGGTCCAACAAATATGCAAAGCAGCCATGTTAAGGTTGTGAGTGTCGTCCCCTACTGAGGACTTCCGTGTACTCAGCTGACCTGCACAGCCGCCTACCTGCACAGCTGCTCACCTGCACAGCTGCTCGTGGCAGCCCAGAGGAGGGAGGGGGTCCTGAGCCCCAGGCTCAGATGTCGTGCTTCTCCCTGCGCCCACAGGTCCGTTCTGCCATCCGGAAGAGGTGGCACCGGTGGCAGGACAAGCACTCGATCCGCGCCCGAGTGGCCCGTGCCATGTCCATCCCCACCTCCCCCACCCGTGTCAGCTTTCACAGCATCAAGCAGTCCACAGCAGTCTGAGCTGGCAGGTCATGGAGCAGCCCCCAAAGAGCTATGGCTGGGGGGATGACGGCCAGGCTCCCTGACCACCCTGCCTGTGGAGGCGACCTGTTAGGTCTCATGCCCACTCCCCCAGGAGCAGCTGGCACTGACAGCCTGGAGGGCCGCTCTCCCCCTGCGGCCATGCAGGACTCTAGCTCATGAGTGGAAAGTCACCTACAGGACTGGGCCGGGCCCAGGGCTTCTGGCTTCCCTGCCCAATCCTCCCTGGAGAAGGGACATGGGAATGAATGGAAATGGGGCGCTGGACACCTACAGCAGCACGCGTGTCCCTCCAAGGCTGTCTTCTCCCAGAGCACAAGAAGGCCAGCCCACTGGGGCCTGGGGCTGCCCTCGGCAACTGTGGGGAGGCCATTTGCTGCCCCAGGACATCATGGGCAACTCGTGACAGCCTCTGTCTCACCACGATGACGCCTCTGGACCTTGGTGATGCCTTCCGACACCACTGGGAACCAAGGGCCCTCGCTCAGGAACCCTGGAGACAGAAGTCAGGTGTCATCATCAGACGTGCGGCCACAGCACTAGAGTTACCCCCCCCCAAGGCCTCCAGAACCTCATTGGCACTGTGGCGCTGCCACCAGCAATGCCCTGCCTTGCTGCCTTCACCCTGAACGTTTACTACCCCACAGGCCAGGCCAGCTTCCCCTCACTTAACCACCCCACATCAACCACCTCCTGCTCCTTTTCCTCTTTTGTGAGAAGATGGGGGCTGGAGGGGGCAGAGTGGCCTGTGAGCAAGAGCCAGGGGTATCCCAGTCCCAGCCTCTGGGGCAGAGCTTGTAGCCCCGGATGGCCTCTGGGGCAGGACCACTAGCTAAGCAAGCCAGGAGAAGACCCCTGCCCAAGTGGCTCTTGGGACAACGTGCTGCTTACACGCCAGATGTGGACCGGCCGCAGCCCCCACTGGCAGAGGGACTGGACAGCCAGGGCAGGGCTTTGGGGGACTAGAAGATGAGGGTGTCGGCTGTGAGGCGGGTGGCTAGTATAAATAATATTTATCTTTTCAACCAGCATTTGTGAAGGCCTGGACTCCACAGGGGGCTGGATGGAGAGGGTGTCTCACAGAGGTGGGGGCCGCTTCCCAGCTTTCAGGGGCTGCTGTGTTGCTGAGAAACCTGACCCCACTCTCACCCCGGCAAGGATGGTGCCAGGAGAGCCCCTGAGGGCCGGGAGAGGGGTGAGGGCAGGAGGGAGGGCTTCGAGGAACAGGTGGGTCTGGCCAGGGCCCCCTTAGTTAGGGACAGCTTGTTGTGAGGAGGTGAATTAGAGGGAGAGGAGGACCACGGTTAGGGATGCAGAGGAGGGACACCATGGGTCAGGGGAAGGAACAAAGGAGACGGGAGTGTGTCCCAGCCCCGGGCAGGAGCTGAGCTGAGGGGTGGGAAGCAGAATCAGGATGCTGGGCCTCTGGACAGGCTGTGAATGCAGCTGTCTCCGCTACGGCCCCCACAAGAAGCCATCCCTGAGACCCTGAGGTTTCTTGTGCAAACTTGAGGGAAGGGGAGTACAGAGAGGGCAACAGGGAGTGAAGCCAGGCAAGGAAGGCAGGGGAAAGTTGGGGGCTAGAGGGGGACACAGTAGCCTGTGAGCAAGAGACAGGTATGCCCCAGCCCTGGCCAGTGCCGCTCTGAGGTGGGCGGCACACTCTTAAGCTCCCCTGGCTTGCTGGCTTCAGTGCCCCCAACTCCAGGCCAGAGCTGGTATAGCCCTGGGTGGCCTCTGGGGCAGGACCGACACTCCAACACTGTTGTGGGCGCCTGGAGCTCCCTTCCGCTGGGGAAGCCCTCCCTCATCCCACCCAACAGGTGAGGGAGCTGGGGTATTTATCCACCATCTCCCATCAGCTGTGGGTTGAGGGCTGCTCCCAGGGGGACATGAACTCTTCTGCATTCCCACATCAGGCTACAGAGGGCCAGAGAGAGTTCTCGGGCACAACGATGTGCAGGTGGGTGGAAGCCAGTGTGTGCTGCATTGGAGGGGCAGGGGGTGTGGGTGGAACACCAGAACTCGACACAGGGCCCCGCTGCAGCCCGGGCCTTGTCTGTGGGTCTCTCTAACCAGGGAGGAGAGCCCCATGGGTGGGGCATGTGTATGCACATGTGCACTTGTGTACCCAGGCGCACACAGGAGCTTGCAGTGTTGGGACACCAGGAACAGACAAAGGCGACGCAGTGCCGAGAGCCCCGCAGCTCCTGCTGAGGGAGGACAGGTTTCACTGGGGAGGGCCTGGGCCTGGGGGTAGCTAAAGATATCCTTGAAGGCCCTGTGGGGTACTCTGCTCTGCCAGTTCTCCAAGCTTTGTGCCCTGAAGTAGAGAGATGGGGTGGGGGACCCAGGGAGCGCCATGACAGGTAGGCTGGAGGCTTCCAGAGCAACATGGAGCTTATTGTGGGGAGTGGGAAGAAGCCCAGTAAAGGGTCCTGGCTGCCTGGAGAGACTAGAAGTGACCTGAGTCTCTAATGGCCACAACGGAGACAGCTTTCCCAACTCTGCCTCTTACCCAGTGAAGGCAGAGAAGTGAGAAGGTGAGGCTTTCCTGAGACAATGCCAGTGGGGATGGGATGAGGGGCGCACCCCGGGGGTGGAGGAGCCGAGAGGGTGGGGGTGAGGGGAAGACAGGGAAGGGATGGTACAGACCAGGAAGTGTGGATAAGCCCAGCCAGGCCGCACCCCGCTTTCCTGAGTGAGCTTCCTGGCTGCGCTCACTGCCAGGCACCTTCTGGGCACCTACTGTGTGCTCAGCACTGTGCTAGGCCTTGGGTGAAAGGGAGATGAGCAGCCACCCCAGGGGGGACCCCAGGGACCCCAAAAAAACACAAAGCTCAGAGCCTCTGGCTCTGGAAGGCCACCAAGAGGACAGCTCCAAGACAAGTCTGGGGGTCATCGGAGAAGCTGGAGGCGGAATCCCTGGGCAGGCAGATGGAGCCTGGGGCTCCCCTCCCATTGAGAGAATCTGAGGGCGGAGGGGCTGCTTCAGGGCACAGCCGGGAACATCTGAGCCTCAGAACCTGCAGCCCAGAGGCCCAGAGTTCTATCTCCCATGGCAGACGTGCGCTCTGGGCTTCGGCGCAGAGAAGGCAGCCCTGAGACCAGGCATCTGGGCCATTCTGCTCAGGTTCAGCTTGGGGTGGCGAGGCCCCTGTGGGAGTGAGTGGGGTGTGATGAGCCAAAAAACACACATGCGACTACACAAAGTTGGGGGAGCCACTGGGGACCCTCCAAGCTGCAGTGGTGGGGGAAGGTCGCTGGAGGCCTTCCCAGACCCAGAAGACCTCATGCCTGGAAGAATTTCTCTCCATACCACGCCCAAAGGCTGCGGTCCCCTAATGCTACCCCCACCTAAGCCCATTTCTCCTTGACATCCTCCCTCATGGGCACAGAACAGCAGTGGAGGAAAAGCCCCACTGTTTTTCCAGTTCAGGCCACCCCCTCCCCGTCTCTTAGTGTGACAGCACAGCCCCTGCCCAGAGGTCCTCAGCCTCCCCTCCAGGCCTCCTCTAGCCCCCTGCTACTGGTGGCTCAGCTCTCCTGGGACCAGGACTGGGTGGAGAGTCAGATTGGGAAAACCATGTGTTAGCAGGTGAGGTGGGTTTGGAATCCATAGAATAATACTTTCATTGTGGGTATTGTAGATTACTTTGACATCCACAAACATCCTTATAACATTTGTCTTTTTTTTTTTTTTAATATGTGGGTAAATCTCTGTTCAGGGCTCTCAGCTCTGAAGGCTGTGAGACCCCTGCTTTCCCACTTCACATCTCTCTATTTCTGTGTGTGTGTCTTTATTTATTTATTTTTTCTTATTATACTTTAAGTTCTAGGGTAATCCTCAACTAGCCCACAGAGGTAGTAACCCACCTATTTTGCAGCCAGGGAAACCGAGGCCTGGCAGCTCCCCTGAGACTGAAGGTCTGGTTCCAAGTCTAAGGCTTTTTTCACTCCTCAGTGAACTGAAGGGGCTTGGGTTCTGGGAGGCCAGAACCAGTGAAGAGCTCTGTGGCAAGAGGGCAGCAAGGAGGCCTCAGGGTCTCTGTGATCTGGGACGTGCCCCACGTGAAGATTGGACTTCCCCAAAGATGGCCCCACCAGTGTCCAGCCGCCAAGCAATGAGAGTTCTGTGGATCCAGCATCTCCTTCCCCAGCTTCCTGACATCCTCCACCCCCCAACTCCTTAAAATGATGCTTAATTTCAAACAATGCAGCCGGGGCCACCATCAGCCACAGCGGGCCCCCCTACACCCCAGCCAGGGAGTGTGCCGCTGGCCTCGAGCCCAGGGGTACCTCAGAGCCAGCTCATCCAAACTGCCCACTGACTTCAAACTCAGCTGCTCACACTTGCTTCAGACCGAGGGGAATGCTTTCTACAATTTGCTAACAGCAACACTGATCATTATTGATTGTTTACCGGGCATCAGGTGCTGCTTTAGCCCCTCACATGTTTATCTCATTGACTCTTTATACTGCCCTATGAGGCAGGTGCTGTTATCCCCATTTAACAGATAAGGCAAATAAAGCCCAGAGAGGTTAAGATACCTGCCTGATGGCACCCACGGATGGATGAAAAGCCAGGGAGGCCCCACTAGGCCTCCGTGAAGCTTAACCCCTATGCAGTGGGAGTTCTTAGTAAGGCTTTCCTCCCAGCCCCACTGCCCCTTCTAATCCCCTCCCCAGGGAAATCCTTCCATCCCCAGTCTGTGGTCAAACAGCATTCAGAGATGAGCTATGAGCTAGCGGAAGGAATTGGAGCCTGCGGAGCGTGGGCCTCGGGCAGCCCACTCCCCAAATCCAGCCTCCAAGCCGGCTCCAGCTGCCGGTCTCCCGTCCCCAGCCCCGTCCCAGCTCTACCTCAGAGCATCACCTCCCACCCCTGCCCTCAGCTCACCAACCCCTGTAGGTCCTGCTAGCAGACCAGGCTCAAGAGAGGCCTGGGCCATATATATTTATCAAAGCTCTCAGTGGCTTGGGAACACCAATGAGACCATTATTTGGAGATAAGGCCAGAGACCACCCTTGGCCGCCAGATAGCAGCCCTACCGGCTTCTGTCCCTCCAAGGGGTCCTGGACTGATCCCTGCTGCCCAGCCTCATTGCCCATTGGGCCAAGGCAGGTGGAGCAGAAGAAGGGGTGGGGGCCTCTTAGGTGCCTAAGGAGCCCAGGTTGGGGGCACAGCAGGCATCAGCTAGGGTGAGGGGGCATGGGGGCAGCAGCTGGTGGGCCTGCCTGGCTCGCCCTCATCACAGGGAACGGGGGAGGGAGTGGATGGCAATCCACTCTAGAATATGCAGCGGGGAAGGTGCTGGGCAGGGCAGCAAGGGCAGGTGAGGGGCCAGGTGAACTAGGCCCCTTCCCCACCCTTCCTGAGACCCACTGCCTGGGGTCTGCTGGCCCTGCTGCCCTGTGTGTTGAAGATAAATGTTCCAGGTGCACCTAGGTCCTCAAGTAGAAGGCGGAGACACTACCCCAGCCTGCTCTGGGCAGCCGCTCCGAGAGCCCAGGCCATAGCTGAGGGGGCAGTAGGGTGGGGGGAGGGAGGGGGAGTTGGGGGGAGCAAAGTCGCAGATGCAGGGGGTGCCCTCCAGGAAAGGAGTTGAATCTGGAGTGGGGGTGGGGAGGGTGGCGGGACTGAAGTCTTGGAGCAGGATTTCAGCCTGGCAATGGGCCACAAGGGGCATCAGCCATTCATGTGAAGGCACTGACCAGGGCTCCGAGTGGCCACCAGAGGAGCGATTCCAGGGCTGATGGATGGGGGTGGGCACAAGGATGGGGGACCCGGGGAAGCAGTGATCCAACATACCCGAGAAAGACTTCTGTAAGTGGGGTCCCAGGCAGTCTCGGAGGGAATGAGCCTTCTGAGAATTATCTGGGCCCTTGGCAACCAGTCCACGGGTAGATCTGGGAGAAGGGGCAGGAGCTAGCTCTGCTTGAGGTGTCTGTGCAGACCCCCAAATTGGGGCATGCGCTGGTCTGATGGAGTCCAGAAGAACTAAAATGAGACCCGTCCCAAGGAGAGAGAGCCGGAGGGGACTGGAGTTGCTCCATTTCGTCTGGGCGCTGTGGCTCACACCTGTAATCCCAGCACTTTGGGAGGCCAAGGTGGGCGGATCACTTGAGGTCAGGACTTTGAGACCAGCCTGGCCAGTATGGTGAAACCCTGCCTCTCCTAAAAATACAAAAATTAGCTGAGCATGATGGTGGTGCATGCCTGTAATCCCAGCTACTCGGGAGGCTGAGGCAGGAGAATCACTTGAACCCGGGAGGTGGAGGTTGCAGTGAGCTGAGATTGTACCACTGCACTCCAGCCTGAGGGACAAGAGCGAAATTCCATCTCAAAAAAAAGTCCCATTTCAACCATGTTAGTGCACAATTCAGTGACTTTAAATACACAATGTCGTGCAACTGTCACCACTGAGATAGAAAAAGTTCTGGAACTTCTTCATCACCCCACATGGAAATCCCATACCCATCAGTCACTCCTCATTCTCCCCTCCCCCAGCCCCTGCCCGCCACGAATCTGCTCTCTGCCTCTGTAGATCTGCCTGTTTTGGCTGTTTCATGTAACTGGAATTAATCGTACAATATGTGTCCTTTTGTGTCTGGCTTCTTCATTTAGCATAATGTGTTTCCACTTAGCATAATGTGTTTCGGCTTAGCATAATGTTTTCAAGGTCCATCCACATGGTAGCAGGTATCAAAACGTCATTCCTTCTTATGGCTGAATGCTATTCCCTTGTGTGGAGAGAACGCAGTTTCTCCATTCATCAGAGGATGGACATTTGGGTTCTCTCCACCTATTCCAAGTTATCATGAATTGTCCTGCTATGAGCATGCATGTACAAGCTTTTGTTTGAAGGCCTGATTTCAATTCTTTGGGATATATATCCAGGAGTAGAAGTGCTGGGTCATATGGTAACTCTTTGTTTAACTTATCTAGGAACCGCCAAGCTGTTTCCTGCAGCAGCTGCACAATTTTCCATTCCCACCAGCAGTGTATGAGGGTCCCAACTTCCCTATATCCTCGACAAAGCTTGTGATTGTCTGGGTTTTGTGACAAAGTGGGTGTGCTGGTTCTTGTCTTTTAAAAGATCCACGACTCCCTGCGTGGAGAACAGGGCTCCGAGTGAGGGTCTAGGTTGCCCATTCGTTGCTGGGGGTCCAGAAAGGGTTTTACTATCACAGCCCTCCTGTGGCCTACAGGCGAGCCTCCCTCTCCTAACCACCCTCCTGGCCAAACTCCCCTTTGAAATGGGAGCACTCGGAAGGGACAGCTGGCAGCCTCCTCCCCTGGGCTCTGCCTGCTTCTCCTCACACCGGCTGGTGGTTTTTTTGCCAGTCACTTGTATTTGTTCCTGAACATGTTTCTGACAGGTCACTTGTCATTGTAATTACTGTCGTAATCTAACTAAATGTTATATTACTGATGAATCAGAAGTGCACTAACAAGGAGAGATGTTTCTTATGAAAATTCAGTCTAATGCTTTGAAGGATACTTTAAAAATGAGTCACCAAAAATATTGGCAAATTAGGTGTGGGTGAGACGAGTGTAAATAACTGGGTGGGAGAGAATTGTCAGAATCTCAGACGGGTTCCACTTGCTGACCACTTCACAGGGCCCTTTAAACTCACCCTCCACTTCAAAGAATCCACAGCTGATGTTGGAGATGATGTTTCATCCCTGTGGATTTCCCAAGGAAAGCAGCGTGGGACTGCAAGAGACAGACCCGTAATAGAAGGAGAGGCCTTGACAGGTACGGTGGCTCACGCTTGTAATCCCAGCACTTTGGGAGACCAAGGTGGCCAGATCACCTGAGGCCAGGAGTTTGAGACCAGCCTGGCCAACATGGTGAAACCCCATGTCTACTAAAAATACAAAAATTAGCCAGGTGTGGTGGCAGGCACCTGTAATCCCAGCTACTTGGGAGGCTGAGGCAGGAGAGTCGCTTGAACTTGGGAGGTGGAGGTTGCACTGAGCCAAGATTGTGCCACTGCACTCCAGCCCGCCTAGCGGACAGAGTGAGACTCCATCTCAAAAAAAAAAAAAAAAAAAAAAAAAAGGACAGTCCTTGAGAAAGATCAGTGATTGGCCAGGCACAGTGGCTCATGCCTGTAATCTCAGCACCTCGGGAGGCCAAGGTGGGCGATTCACTTAGGGCCAGGAGTTCGAGACCAGCCTGGGCAAAATGGTGAGACACTATCTGTACTAAAAATACAAAAATTAGCTGGGCATGGTGGCGCACACCTGTAATCCCAGCTACTCGGGAGGCTGGGTCGGGGGAGAATTGCTTGAAACCAGGAGGTGGAGTTTGCAGTGAGCTGAGATTGTGCCACTGCTCTCCAGCCTGAGCAACAGAGCAAGACCCTGTCTCCAAAAAAAAAAAAAAAAAAAAATCAGCATGCTTAATACTTAGAGGTTAAGATTACATGTGTGTTGTGGAGCTGCCCACAATTGTGCCCCAAATAGGCATGTTGAAATCCTAAACCCCAGTACCTGTTGATGTGACCTTATTTGGAAGTAGGGTGTTTGCAGACATAATCAAGTTAAGATGGTGTCATTAGGGTGGGCCCTAATCCATTATAAGTATGTCCTTATAAAGAAGAGAAGAGACACAGAGACACACAGGGAGAATGCCATGTGAAAACCTATGCAGAGACTGGAGTGACAGGTCAGGCCAGTGGGGAGAACATGAGGACAATGGAAACTGGACTGCCAAGCTCCAGCCCCCAAATCCCTCCCTTCTGGTTCCGGAGGCCCCAGGGTTACTCTCCCACACACTAACTGCTTTGAAAACCTCATTCCTCAAATCCACTCCATCATAGGTGGCCTGAAGAAGCCCGGACAGGAGGTCCCGGGTGACCTGTGAGAGCACACACCACGGAGCTGGGTGCAAACCTGCAGAGCCAAAACCTGGGGCTCCTGGCTTCAAATCCACCTCTCACCAGTATTCGAGTTCTCTTTCCAGTGGGAAGTCTGCCCGGCCTCAGAGTTGCAGCCAGGAGAGTGGCTCAGAATCCAGCATGAAAACATTTGGGAGACATCAAGGTCCATTTAACCAGCACAAGAGCCCCAGCCTTCTTTGCTGTGTCAATGTGGGCTTCTCCAAGCCTCAGTTTTACTTATCCATGAAGTGGGTGTATTAAGGTAACATTAAGCGGCTATAACAAAGAGACCCATGATAAATCAATGCCTTAAGGAAGATCATGTCTCTCTTTTTCTTGTAACAGTCCGTAGTGCACATCCTGGACTACTGTTCCACATGGAATCCAGGGACCTGGTTCCCTTCACTTTCTTCCTCTCCATTCCTTAGGACATTGTCCTCTTCGTCATAGACGGACACATCACAGGCCTGTCCTTGTTCTGACTCTTGAGAAAGGGAAAGAGAGGGTAAACCAGGAGCCCCACAGTCTGTCAGCCTAAGCCCCTGATATAAAGAGTTCACATCATTTTTGCTCAATTTCTCCTGGTCACCTGTCCGTTCCCAACTGCAAATGGAGTTGGAGGTGAATTCTGGTCATGTGCCTGGTAGAAATGGGGACTGACTTTGAGGGACAGCCTCAGGCTGGGCAGTTATAATGACACCTCCTTGCAGCTGTGCAATAGGTACAGCTAGGGTACCTGGCACCTAGTAAGCCCTCAGTAAAAGTGCTCGATGTTACTGAGCTCAGAGCTCCAAGGGACCTTAGCAACTCTCTGGCCCAAAGTCCTTATTTCTTTACAGCTAAAGAAACAGGCCTAGAGAGGAGTGACATTGGCCTGGACTCCCCATGGGTAGGGAGAAAAGTTGGTTCAGAATCCTATCTGGCCTGCAGACCCCATCCTCACACCTTTTATTTCAAAGTACCTGGTCTAACCCCACTAGGGTCTGGGCAGAGAGCAGGGTCCAGATGACCTCTCCCCTGGTCTCCCAGGGTTGGGGGGCATCATTCTAGAGGGACCTGTGCCCCACAGCAGTGCCCTCGGCTGGGGACCACACAGCTTTATGACTAGGTAGGTGTGGCCCTGGTTTCCAGGACAGGTGGCCAGACTGCTCTGTGACAAAGGGCCACGCCCACCCCTGGGAGGGATATTGGGCTGCCGCCCGCAGATGTTGCAGTAGGAGCTGAAGAAGATGGCGTGCCTGGGCTTCCTCTTCCCCGTGGGCTTCCTCCTCCTCATCAGCACCGTGGCCCGGGGAAAGTATGGCGTGGCCCACGTGGTGTCGGATAACTGGAGCAAGGACTACTGTATCCTGTTCAGCTCCGACTACATCACCCTCCCCCAGGACCTGCACCACGCCCCACTCCTGCCCCTGTATGACGGCACCAAGGCACCCTGGTGCCCGGGCGAGGATTCCCCCCACCAGGCCCAGCTCAGCTCCCCCAGCCAGCGGCCCCTCCACCAGACCACTGCCATGGTCATGAGGGGTAACTGCAGCTTCCACACGAAAGGCTGGCTGGCTCAGGGCCAAGGTGCCCACGGGCTGCTCATCGTGAGCCGGGTCAGTGACCAGCAGTGCTCAGACACCACCCTGGCGCCCCAGGATCCCCGCCAGCCCCTGGCCGACCTCACCATCCCTGTGGCTATGCTCCACTACGCTGACATGCTGGACATCCTCAGCCACACTCGTGGGGAGGCCGTCGTCCGCGTGGCCATGTACGCACCCCCTGAACCCATCATCGACTACAACATGCTGGTCATCTTCATCCTGGCTGTGGGCACAGTGGCCGCAGGCGGCTACTGGGCCGGCCTGACCGAAGCCAACCGGCTACAGCGGCGCCGTGCCCGAAGAGGAGGGGGGCCTGGTGGTCACCATCAGCCACGGGAAGCAGCAGCAGCTGAGGGAGCCCAGAAGGAAGATAATGAGGACATCCCAGTGGACTTCACGCCGGCCATGACAGGCGTGGTGGTCACCCTGTCCTGCTCACTCATGCTGCTGCTCTACTTCTTCTATGACCACTTTGTCTATGTCACCATCGGGATCTTTGGCCTGGGTGCTGGCATTGGCCTCTACAGCTGCCTGTCACCCCTGGTGCGCCACCTGTCCCTGCGGCAATACCAGAGGCCTCCGCATAGCCTCTGGGCCTCTCTGCCGCTGCCTCTCCTGCTGCTGGCGAGCCTGTGCACAACCGTGATCATCTTCTGGGTGGCCTACCGCAACGAGCACCGCTGGGCGTGGCTCCTGCAGGACACACTGGGCATTTCCTACTGCCTGTTCGTCCTGCACCGTGTGCGGCTGCCCACTCTCAAGAACTTCTCCTCCTTCCTGCTGGCCCTGCTGGCCTTTGACGTCTTCTTTGTCTTCGTCACCCCGTTCTTCACCAAAACCGGTGAGAGCATCATGGCACAGGTTGCCTTGGGCCCTGCAGAGTCTTCAAGCCACGAGAGGCTGCCCATGGTGCTCAAAGTGCCCCGGCTAAGAGTCTCCGCCTTGACCCTGTGCAGCCAGCCCTTCTCCATCCTTGGCTTCGGTGACATCGTGGTCCCCGGCTTCCTGGTTGCTTACTGCTGCCGCTTCGATGTGCAAGTCCGCTCCCGTCAGGTCTACTTTGTGGCCTGCACCGTGGCCTACGCTGTGGGCCTGCTGGTCACATTCATGGCCATGGTCCTCATGCAGATGGGCCAACCTGCCTTGCTCTACCTAGTGTCCAGCACCCTGCTCACCAGCCTGGCTGTGGCCGCCTGCCGCCAAGAGCTCAGCCTCTTCTGGACTGGCCAGGGCAGAGCTAAGATGTCTGGGCTCTGCTGTGCCCCTTCAGCTGGCTCTAGGCAGAAGCAGGAGGGCGCAGCAGACGTCCACACAGCCAGCACACTTGAGAGAGGCACCAGCCGAGGAGCAGGGGACTTAGACAGCAACCCTGGAGAAGACACCACTGAGATTGTCACCATATCTGAGAATGAAGCCACCAATCCAGAGGACCGCAGTGATAGCTCCGAGGGCTGGAGTGATGTCCACTTGGATCCTAATGAGCTGCCCTTCACCCCCCCCGGGGCCTCGGAGGAGCTGATGCCACTGATGCCAATGGCCATGCTGATCCCACTCATGCCCCTGATGCCCCCGCCCTCAGAGCTGGGCCACATCCATGCCCAGGCCCAGGCCCACGACACTGGCCTGCCCTGGGTGGGACTCCACAAGAGGAAGGGTTTGAAAGTAAGAAAGAGCATGTCGACCCAGGCTCCCTTGTGAACGGGAGGCCCTGGGACACACGCCTCTCAAAGGGCTGGTGGAGCATGGCTGAGCAAAGCCATGCATGGCAACAAGAAATCAGGGCATCAAAGAGATTTCATATCTACCCAAGGAGTCTCTCTGTTTGTCGAGAGTGCAAGAGAGCAGCAACCATGTAATAAGTGTGTGCAGGGCTCGGAGGGTCCTTAGGAGTAGGCACCACCCCCAAATAATGAAGGGGGGAAACTGAGGCTCCAAGAGGGCCTATGACTTGCACGAGTTCACGCAGCAAGGTCAGGATTTGCATCCAGGGCTCACTGGGCAGCTACTCCCCTCTGCCTGCCTGCCCAACCCCTTCCCAATCCAGAGTGGCAGCTTCTTAGCCTGGCACACAGCCCCCCATCCCATCCCTGCCACCCACCCTAGGCTCAATGCCCATCTTCTCTCCATGCTCAGGTCAAACAGAACTCCTTGTCCTCCCCACCCGCTCTCTCTGCATATGCTGTTCCCTCCAGCTGGGATGCCCTTCCCTCTCCAAACAGAAACACTCCAACCTGGCTCCCTGACTCACTAGAATATTCCTAAGCATCCTTTACTCCTTAGCTCACATCCATTCTGCAAAATGTCTGTGTTCAAGAATCCCAGGCAGCAGCACCAAGCCCAGCACGTTCCTGTATGCACCACCCATTCCATCTTCAGGCATTGAGTGTGCCCGTACTATGTGCATCGCCATGTGGTGGGCACAGGGAAGGCCTCTGTCTAGCTGGGGGGCGGGGAGGGGTGGGCAGACAAGAAACAACCTTAGAATTGTCTCAAAGAGGTCGGGAGGGGTTGGAGAGGTTGGGGCCAGGGTGGAAGAATTCGAGACACCAAGGCCTCCCTCACTGACTCTAAGTAATGTTCAAGCCTCTTTGGGTCTCTGTAGTCTCATCCGCAAAATGAGACTTATAATACCATTTCCGTCTGGAGGCAGGGGCATGGACAAGATGACCTCCTAAGGACTCTACAGGCTTTTAGGCCACATAGGGTGCTGATGTGTTGCTTAATCAGAGCAGACAAACTGGGGTGAGAAGCCTTCCTGGAGGAGGTGTTTTCGTAGGGGAGGAAAATGTATCCCAAGAGGCAGTGTGGTTCAGTGGTTAGGGCTCTACAGCCAGGCTGCCTACCACAAATCCCAGCCCCACCACTGACTTGGAGTATCTCACTGAGCAAATGACTTATCCATTCAGTGCCTCAGTTTTCTTGTGTGTGAAATGGGATAATAGGACTTACCATCTGGTTCTTAGGAAGTTTGAATGAGTTGGCCTATGTCAGGAGATTGGCACAATGCCCTGCCTGTCCAAAGAGCACCCTGCACGTGAGCTATGTTTATATTGCTCCCCTAGTGAAAGCCTCGCAGAATCAAACCCAGCTCTTACAAGGCCTTGGGGTTCCAGCCCAACGGCCCTCTTCCACCCCTCCAAACCCCTACCGCCACAAGCACACACCAGACCCACCACACCCCCTGTGCTTTTTCCTCTTCTTGGAACTATCTTTCTGCCCCTTCCTTACCACGCCCCGTGAACTTGGCCTGGCTGGCTCCTCCTCTTCGCAGCCTTTCGTAAAGCATCCCTGTCTCAATCACACGACCAGGCACCCTGTTTCTTAGTTTTCTAGTCTTCCCCAGTAGAGGGTCAGCTTTGGAAGGGCAGGGGCCTTGCCCATCTTGTTCATCTGTGTAATTTCAGGGCTCAGAACAGCCCCGGGAGTGTTACAAGTGCTTGATTTATTTGCTGGAGGAATGAACGGATGGATGAATGAACGAATGAATGAATGAGGAGTTGACCAGCCTGAACTGCAGAGGAGGGGATGCTATGACAGAAGGCCCCCGCTGCCCAGGCCACCTCACAGGCTTCCTGCAGGGCCTTGGTCAGTGTTGACGTGAGACTTGGCAGGCCTGGGTGGGCCCTGGAGTGGGGAGAGAGGCCCGGGGAGGCAGTGCAGGTGGTGGGCATCTCAAAGCCCCACTTGCCGGGGAAGAAGTGCAGCCTCTCGGTACACAGCAGCTGAAGGCCCTGCTGGACAAGGGAAGCTTGGAGAACCCGGCCAGGCCACTGAGGAGGTGTTGGCAGCCCCTCCCACCAGAGCAGTGGCCATCTGGCCTGGACAGAGGGCCCTCCGCAGGCCCTGGCTCAGCCCCAGCCTGGGCAGCCTCCCTGCTGCTGGCCTGCGTCACGGGGCCTGCCGAGGGCAGCTGCACCCTCTGCCAGGCCCGATGGGAAGGGCTGGACAGAGCCGAGGCCTCCTGGGCTCCCTGGCCCCCACATCCCCCAAAGCAGGAGGTCAGGATGAAGGAACTTCTCTTTCCCAGAAATCCAGAGCCTGAGGGCTCTGAGGATGCAGGCCTGGAGCTCTGCAGGCCTGCAGGGAGGCCAATGCCTGCCTCCAAGGAGAGGGGATTCAGGGAGGGTCTGGGTCGGGAGGCCTGCCCCTTCCCGGCATCCAGACCTGATGGGGAGGTGAGGGCCCACACGGCCTGGATCTGCTGCCTCCACCCCTCTTCCCCAACCCCCAGCTTGCTGCACGGTGCTTGGGCAGCAGAACTGAGGTGCTCACAGGGTCCCAAGGCCAGGTCTGCGGTGGACAGCAGCCCAGGGTGCAGTGGCATCACGGTGCCCAGGTAGCTCTCAGCTCTGCTTCTCACTGGGAAGTCGTCCTGGTCACCCAAGTTTCACCACCCCCTCCCCCTGCTGGTTCCCTAGTGTGGCCACAGCCAGGACTGACCAATGTCGGGGACCTCTATGAAGAACATCCCAGCTCCAGAGCTCCCGAGGGCTCACTGGGGCCCCAGCCGACTGGCCCCGAGGCCCGGCTTCATCCTCACCTTCCTGCAGACCTCAGTGCCTCGCAGGCATCTCCCCTGAGACCACTGTCCAGCACCTCCCACCCAGCATGCTCCTGGGGGTCATTCCCAGGGAGCCCAAGCTAAGACACAGGGACAGCTGCCATCTACGTGTGAACTGGAAAAACTATGTGAGTCCCCCCACACACCCCTACATCCTCCAAGCTCTTTCGCCCTGCTCAGGAAACGAGTGTGGGGACAGGGCTGGAGGCAGGTGATGGGCAGGACCTTTCTTCTTCCTCCCAAGAATACTCTGCAGCACTCTGCCCATTTCACAGATGGGGCTGGGCAAGGACTCTGGGTCTAGAGGCAGCTTGAGAGTTTAGAAAGAGGCACCTAAGCACAGCTGCAGGTCAGTATCACTGCGGCACGTGCCAAATATCTGGATTCCTGGCCCCACCGATTCTCAGTTGACAGGTCTGGGGTGGGATCAGGCATCAGCCATTTTGAGGGACCCCCACCCCCACCCCAGGGTGAACACCTTTAGAGTCTGGCTTCAGCCTCTCGTCTTGGCGGGGCCAGGAGCGGGTGGGGAAGAGAGAGACCAAGGCTTCAAGGTGCTGGGGGCCCAAGGCAGGTCCTGCCTCCCATCCTGACACACACATTCAGCCAGGGGCCCTGCAGGCTCCCCTCCCTGAGCCCTGGGCCCACCTGACCACACCCAGAGGCTCAACCTCCACTGTACTCCCCTGGCCAATCCTGGTCTGGGGCAGGAGAAATTGAAGCAACTTTACCACCAACAAACTTCACTTACCACCACGCTTCTCAATCCCCACCCTCTAGCATGTCCTCTGAGGCAGACTTTGTCCTGTTTTGTTCATCATGCACTGGACCTGGCACATAGTAGGTGCTCAATAAATCATCTGTTGAATGAATGCACTGGCTGGATGAATGTCCCCCTTACTAGCTGTGTGACTTTGAGGATGCAAAAGTCTCTTTACCATAAAGTGGGTGTAAAACACCTCCTGCCCCAGGGGTTGTGATAAGTAATAGGCCATATGGGTGAGGAGTTGAGCCCAGTGCCCGGCACAGAGTCAAGTCTCCTAGATCTTGCTCTGCTGCCCCTGCTGTGCCCTCTGATGGCCCAATGTCCCTGCTCCTGCCCAGAGGCCTCCTCTTACTCTGCCAGTCCTCTTCCCAGAGGACAGGGCCAATTCCAGGCATCTAGACCACGCTGCCAACTGCCAGAGGTGCCCAAAGCTGGAAGCCCCTGCCTGAATGCCAGAGGGACACAAGATACTGCACATGGGCATATACACACACATGTACATTTGCATACATACACTTACACATGGGTACATACCCATGCTACACACTTCATACACCCCCACACCCCACACCTGCACACACATACACCCATGCGCACAACCACACACATGCACCTGTAGTGAACCACCTGTGCACACCCAACATGTGCACACACACACACACCCCTCTGGGCTCCGACCTGCTGCGTGTGGTTCCCTACAGATCCAGCCTTTCCCCACCAGGTCTTTCCTGGGCTTACAGGAGCGGGGGTGCTGATCCCTGGATTTCCCACCCCGAAGGACAGGGTGGTCAAGGTCCCTCCCCGCAGGCCTACCCCTTTCCTGGTGGGACAGATCCCCCTTCGAGACAGAACTCGCTGCCCAGCTGCTCTGAGGAGTATGGTTCAAGGACAGCCTCCCGGGGGCACCTCAGCTTTCTAGCCTGGCTCACTCGCGCTCTTCAGGGGAGGGGGCACAAAGGGCTGGTTAGTGGCTGAGCAAGACAGGGGCCCAGGCCCTGGCCGTCTCCACCAAGAGTGGTCTTTGCTCTGATCCCATGGGCTGGCAGAGGCAGCACAGGCCTGCATCCCAGGCTGCCGGCTCCCTGTGCTGCAAGCTGCTTCCTCCTGGCTCCACCACTAACCACCACAGCACCTGCTTCCTGGACAGCCTCACCTGTGATAGGTGAACCCTCAGATGGGACCAGGGCAGGAATAGCCTCCTCAAGGCCACCCCCAGGCTCCAGGTGGCCCAGCCTCAGGGCCGAGCTGTTTTACACAGGCCAACTGGCATTTCTGTCCATGACCTTGGTTAATCCCAGCACCAGCTTCATGAGGCATGGGCTTGGTTTTCTTTTGTTCATGAGAGGGTTTAGTACTGGAGCTTCTGGATTTCTGGGACAGTGGGGACCAGCAAGGACCCTGTGAGATGATCTCATCCACAGATGAGGAGAGGAAAGCCCAGAGAGGGCCAGGACCTGCCCAAGGTCACACAGCAATGGGACAGCAGAAACGAAATGCAAGTCTGGTCTCCTGCCTCCCAGCCCAGCAGCTGGGACCAGCTCTCATCCTCAACAGCTCCTCCCTCCACACACCCTGGTCTCTGATCCATGTTCCTCTGAAATCACACCTCCCCCAGGAAAATTCTGGGTCTACCCACTCCTGTGCCCTGGGAGCTATAGCCCCACATTCTCCTTGAGAAGTATCTGTGTGTGTTGCTTGATAAAGGTTCAGCATCAATCCGCTTGCCAGCTAGAAGGAGAACACAGCTGGACTTTGAGACCTGGGTTCAAAGCCCCACATTGCTTTCTCTTGTCATGTGATGCTGGACAACAGAAGCCAGCCCTCTGAGCTTCAATTTTCTCATCTGTAAAATGGGCTGCTAAGACTTACCTAATGGTTTGTTGTAAGGATTAAATGAAGTGAAGTATGTGTATGAACAGCTAACACTGGCTAAGCACTTACAGCAGGGCAGATAAATGCATTATCTCATTACGTGTGACCCAGGTTTGGGGAAAAAGTTTCCAGGACAGCACTTGACATACCCCCAAATGCCGTCTTCCCCAAATGAGCTCCCAGAAGTGGAGTCATCCTCTTCCCTTTGTCTCCCCTGCCCACGCTCACTGGGATGTGATGTGTGGGTGGGTGCCTGGTGGTAAGCAGGGCACCACCGCAGAGCCAAGAAGAGGTTTCCCAAATTCCCCCACGTACTGGGTCCGGCAGTTTAACTGAACCACCAACGTTTTGCACCTTTTTTCCCCCCGGCATCCCTGAACCTTGAATGCTCCTGTGCTGCCACCTACTGGCCAGGAAGATAAGAGCAAGCAGGGGCTCATGGAATTTGGGAATAATTATAATCAGTAATGATATTTAAAATATGTTTAATAAACTAGCAATCAGCAGAGTTCTGAAGCCCCTATTGGGCTCAAGGTTAACCCTTTAGAATCTGGGTTGTTAGAAGGGTGAGGTGCCCTGGAGGAGGTTATTTTGATATTTTATTGAATGAAATAGCCCAAAACAGCATCACTGAATGTCCTTAATGCCTAAAGACGGTCCATGCCCTGACATTTACCCCACCCCATAGAATCAGACCACCATGAATAAGTGTCCTCAGGCCCCCTGGTTCCTGGGCTATTTGTACGCCAGGGATGGGGAGACTCCCCCATATGGTCCCCTCCCCACCTCCACCTCCAGGTCCAGACCCAGTCCTTGTCCCTGCTGGTCAGCAGGCACCCCACCTCCCCATCCACACACACAGAATAGGTTCTGGACACGGATGCCATCATTGTTCGCTGTGTTTGTAAACAAAACCCTGCCCACCATTGCTTTACTTTTCAGATGCTTAGTTTTATCTTTGGGGTCGCTCTTCTGCGGACCCAACTTGCAGCTGCTGGGACCTTGTCTAGAGCCCTTCTGGGTATGGAAGTCAGATCCAGGCTTAACACCTCCCTCCTGGCCCTGGGGAGGATGACAGGAAGCATTCTCAGAGACACCTCTGGAACAGGGCGTGGAAGGGAAGCAGACAGCTGGGGCTGCTGCTGGGAGAACCTTGGGCTGCTAAAATCTGAGACGTTCTGAGTTTTTGTTTTTGTTTTGGTTTGGCTTGGTTTGGTTTGTTTTTTGAGACAGGGTCTTGCTCTGTCACCAAGGCTGGTGTGCAGTGGCATGCTCACAACCCACTGCAGCCTCAACCTCCCAGGCTCAGGTGATCCTCCCATCTCAGTCTCCCCAGTAGCTGGAACTACAGGCCTGAGTTCACTACAGTGTCTGAGTCAAGTCAGGAATGCAGGCAGGGCCAAGCCTGGGTCCAGGCTGGATGAGGGACTGAGGGTTTTGCTCAGAGAAGTTCTTTTCTCTCTGGACCCAGGGGCCTCCTGCTTTAAGAAGACCCAGTATGTGGGGGAATTTGGGGGCTTCACGAAGCAGCCTCTGAAAGGCAAACCAGAAAGCATCTCCTGTTTACAAAGGGTTTCTGCGTTAGTTTCCAGGTTCTTGGTTGCCGTGGGCTTGTCACTGGGTCTGCTGTGTGACCCATGCGCCATCATGCCTGGCTAATCTTTGTGTATTTTTTGTAGAGATCGGGTTTTGCCATGTTTGCCCAGACTGGTCTCCTAGGCTCAAACAATCCTCCCGCCTTGGCCTCCCAAAGTGTTGGGATTACAGGCGTGAGCCACTGAGCCTGAGCTGAGACCTTGTTCTGAGAAATGCCTTTAAGTAGTATTCCCCAGGCTCCCAAAGACTTGAATGGCAGCAAAGATTGGTGGGGTTTGGGGGATTGCAGTGAGGTCTGAATAATGGTGTTGGCACAGCCTCCAGTGATTGTCCAGAACTGAGGACAGAGAGGGAAAGCGGCCTGCCCAAGGTCACACAGCAGACCCAGTGACAAGCCCACGGCAACCAAGAACCTGGAAACTAATGCAGAAACCCTTTGTAAACAGGAGATGCTTTCTGGTTTGCCTTTCAGAGGCTGCTTCGTGAAGCCCCCAAATTCCCCCACGTACCGGGTCTTCTTAAAGCAGGAGGACCCTGGGTCCAGAGAGAAAAGAACTTCTCTGAGCAAAACCCTCAGTCCCTCGTCCATCCTGGACCCAGGCTTGGCCCTGCCTGCGTTCCTGACTTGACTCAGACACTGTAGTGAACTCAGGCAGGAGAGGCCACACCTGAGAACCCTCACCCATCACAGCCCAGGTTCTCTTCCCAGCTATCCCCCGGGACAGCCCCAGAGCATGAGCTAAGGGGGTCTGGTCTCCACCTACCCTGCTTAATCCTTAAAGCCAGTTGTGACACATTGAATAATGTCCTCCCCAAAAAATTTGGAACCTGTGATCATTACCTTCCATGAAAGGGAGCAAAGGAGAAAGGACTTTGCGGAAGTGACTAAGCGAAGGATCCTGAGATGGGGAGATAATCCTCTATCATCCTAGTGGACCCTAAACACAAGCACATGGGCCCTTATGAGAGAGAGAGGGAGAGAGAGAGACAGAGGAGAAGCTGGGTGCAGTGGCTCACGCCTGTAATCCCAGCACTTTGGAGCCCAAGGCAGGTGGATCACTTGAGGTCAGGAGTTTGAGACCAGATTGGCCAACACAGCGAAACCCTGTCTCTATTAAAAACACAAAAATTAGCCAGGCATGATGGCACATATCTGTAATCCCAGCTACTCGGGAGGCTGAAGCAGGAGAGAAAGCTTGAATCCCAGAGGCAGAGGTTGCAGTGAGGGGAGATTGCACCACTGCACTCCGGCCTGGGTGACAGAGTGAGACTCCGTCCCAATGAAAAAAAAAAAAAAAGAGAGAGAGAGAGAGAGAGAGAGAGGACTGGGTGCGGTGGCTCATGCTTGTAATCCCAGCACTTTGGGAAGCCGAGGCGAGTGGATCACCTGAGGTCAGGAGTTCGAGACCAGCTTGGACAACATAGTGTAACCCTGTCTCTACTAAAAATACAAAAATTAACCGAGAATGGTGGTGGGTGCCTGTAATCCCAGCTGCTTGGGAGGCTGAGGCAGGAGAATTGCTTGAACCCAGGAGGTGGAGGTTGCAGTGAACCGAGATTGCGCCACTGCACTCCAGCTTGGGCAACAGAGCAATGCTCTGTCTCAAAAAAAAAAAAAAAAAAAAAAAAAAAAAAAGAGCTAGAGACAGACAGAGGAGAGAGCAGGATTACACACATGGAAGTGGAGAAGGCAATGTGGTGATGGAGACAGATTGGAGTGATGTGGCCACAAGCCAAGGACTGCTAGCAGCCAGCACGAGCTGGAAGGGGTAAGAAATGAATTCCCCCTAGAGCTTCTGGAGGGAGCACAGCCCTGACCCCTTGATTTTGGCCCGATGATCCTGATTCCAGACTTCTGGCCCCCAGAGCCGTGAGAGGATATATTTCTGTTGTTTGAAGCCAACAGGCGTGTGGTCATCTCTACAGCAGCCACAGACGCGAATCCACTGTTCAACAGACATCTGTGGCACAGGCTGCCCTTGCGCCCAGAGCTGTGCCTGAGAAGTAAATGGCTCACAGAGCAGACAAGATGAAGACATAACCCAACAACAAAAGCCCCCTAGCCCACCAGGTATTCTTTCCTGCAGGGGAGAGGAGGGCACGGAGGAGTCAGGGAAAGAGAGGCGAGAACCGGAGTCTCGGTTGCAACAGCCAGTGAGTGTATTCTCAGTTCAAGCCACTGCACTGGGCTCCAGGGACTTCTTTCCACTGTTATTGATTGTACTCTAGAGGAAAATTGGAAAGCACAGGAAAGTAGGAAAAAAAAATCCACAACTACTATAAACTTTTGGTTTATTTCCATCCAGTTTTTTTTTTTCCCCATGCATAAGGGTTTGGTTTGGTTTTTATTTTTTTAATTGTGGTAAAATACACATAACAAAATTTATCAAAGTGTACAGTTCAGCAATATTATTAAATACACTTATAATGTTGTGCAACCAGCACCACCATCCATTTCTAGAACTCTTCATCTTGTCAAACGAAATTCCATACCCACAAACAATAACTCTCATGCCTTCCTCCCCAGCCTCTGGCACCCACCATTCTACTTCCTGTCTCCATGATTTTGACTACCTTAAGTGCCTCCTATAAGTGGAATCATACAGAACTTGTCTTTTTGTGACTGGTTCATTTCATTTAGCATAATGGCCTTAAGGCTCATCCATGTGGCAGCATACTGCAGGATTCCTTTCCTTTTTAAGGATGAGTAACATTCACTGTGTGTATGCACCACATTTTGCCTAGCCATTCATTCCTCTGTTGGTGGACACTTGGGTTACTATAAACATTGGTGTGCAAATATTAGATAGTGCAAAAGTTATTGCGGTTTCTGCCATTACTTTCAATATCTCTGAGGCCCTGTTTTTAATGCTTTGGGTTATATACCCAGAAGTGAAATTCCTGAATCACATGGTGATTCTATGTTTAATTTTTTGTTTATTTATGTATGTATTTATTTATTTATTGGGAATGGGATCTTGCTGCATTTCTCAGGGTGGTCTCGAACTCCTGGGCTCAAGCAATCCTCCCTTGACCTCCCAAGTAGCGGGGATTACAGGCATGAGCCCCTGGCTTTATGGTGTTTGTTTGAGACAGGGTCTTGCTCAGTAATCCAGGCTGGAGTGCAGTGGCATGATCACTGCTCACTGTAGCCTCGACTTCCTGGGCTCAAGCAATCCTCCCACTTCAGTCCCCCAAGTAGCTGGAGCTACAGGTGCACACCACTATGCATGGCTAATTTTTTTTTTTTTTTTTTTTTTTTTTTTTTTAGTGGAGATGCGGTCTCGCTATGTTGCTCAGGCTGGTCTTGAGCTCCTGAGCTCAATCGATCCTCCTGCCTCAGCCTCAACGTGCTGGGATTACAGGTGTAAGCCACGGTGCCCAGCCTCTGTTTAATTTTTTAAGAGATTGCCATACTGTTTCCATAGAGACTATAGCATTTTACATTCCCACCAATAGTGCACACACGTTCCAATTTCTCTACATCCTCATCAATACCTATTTTCTGGTTTTGGGTTTTTGTCGTTGTTGTTTGTTTGTTTGTTTGTTTTGAGACAGAGTTTCGCTCTTGTCGCCCAGGCTAGAGTACAATGGCACGATCTCGGCTCACGCAACTTCCACCTCCTGGGTCCAAGCCATTCTCCTGCCTCAGCCTCCCAAGTAGTTGTGGTTACAGGTGTGCACCACCACGCCCAGCTAATTTTTGTATTTTTAGTAGAGACAAGGTTTCACCATGTTGGCCAGGCTGGTCTCAAACTCCTGACCTCAGGTGATCCATCTCCCTCAGCCTCCCAAAGTGCTGGGATTATAGGCATGAGCCATCACGCCCAGCCAATTTTCTGTTTTGTTGTTGTTGTTTTTTTTTAATAGCGGTCTTCTTAATGGGTATGAGGTAATATCTCATTATAGTTTCAATTGGCATTTTTCTAATGCGCATTTTTCCATGTGCTTATTGGCCATTTGTCTTTTTAAATGGAGAAATGTCTTTTTAAAACCTTTGTCCATTTTTGAATCAGGTTGTTTGTCTTTTAGTTGTTGAGTTTGAGAAGTTCTCTATATATTCTAAATATTAATCCTTTATCAGATATATAATTTGCAAATATTTTCCTCCATACTGTGGGTTGCCTTTTTACTCTGTTGATAGTGTCTTAGGATGCACAAAATTTTTTTAACTTTTATGAAGTCTAGCTTTTCTTTTTTATGAAGTCTGTTGTCTGTGCCTTTGGTGTCATATCTAAGAAATCATTGCCAAATTCGATGTTGGTAAGCTTTTGCCTGATGTTTTCTTGTAAGAGTTCCATGCATAGGTTTATTATTTGTTCATTTCAATCCCAAGATGTCATCTGTCACCCAGGCCATCTGGATCCTTGTTAAAGAAAAGGGCACAACTGTTCTTTGTCATGTCCATCCAGCTGCAGGACTTCTGACACCTCCCTACCATTTGTCAAACCAACCCCAACTCTTCAGCCTGGTGTTTAAGGCCATCTGCATCCAGCCTTCTCTCCTGACTGGCCTTCCCTCCACTGGCCCCTATACATCCTGTTCATGTGGCTCTTCTCACATGCTCACCCTCGCTCCATGCCTCTGCTCACCTGGAATGAGCTTCTTCCACCTTCCTCTAATTCCTATACACAAGAATCCACTGAGACAGTCCACATTCCAGGGCCCCTGTGCTGGGCCCTGTCCAAGGTCCTGGAGATGAACATAAACAAGATGTGAGGGTGGCGGGAGAGGGTCATGGATGCATTCTCTTTAAGACTCTTTTGGCTTTGACGAATAAGAAACTGCTCAAAGTAGCTTAAGCCAAAAGAGAAGCATATTTGGAGGGACACAGGAATTTCTCAGAACAGAAGGGCAAACAGCCCAGTCAGGGCTCATGGGAACTGGGAATTAGAAAGCTTTCTGCCTCGCCGAGCTTCATAATCTCCGGGTCTCCACTTCCTCTCCTCCCCTCCTTGGGCTGGCTGCCTCTGCTCACCCATTTTGCCCTTGCCTCGTCATGCCACTGGCCCCCAACTCCACGTCATTGCCTCTCAGCTCAGGGGTCACCAGCAACAGGCAATGGTGTCTATGCAGCCACATTTGAGACTCTCTCGAGAGAATCTACCTGGCTTCCGTACTCTCTAGGGACCCTATTTGTTCGGCATCCTGTCACTGACTGTGGGTGAGCCCATGGGTCCCTGGCTCAGGTGCCCACCCCAGGTCTAATCAGCTGTGGCTGGAGAGGGAGGGTGAGGAAGGCAGGGGCCACTGGATCACAAGGTTGTTCTTCCTGGAGATTGCTTCTCCCAGATCACAGTCCGAATTTTATCAGGATCCCTGGGTGAATCATGGGCAGATTAAAGTGTAAGAAGCAGGCCGGGTGCAGTGGCTCAGCCCTGTAATCCCAGCACTTTGGGCCAAGGCAGGAGGATCACTTGAGGTCAGGAGTTCGAGACCAGCCTGGACAACGTGGCAAAACCCTGTCTCTACTAAAAATACAAAAATTAGCCAGGAGTGGTGGTGCGTGCCTGTAATCCCAGCTACTCAAAAGGCTGAGGCAAGAGAATCACTTGAACCCAGGAGGCAGAGGTTGTAGTAAGCCGAGATTGTGCCACTGCACTCTACCCTGGGCAACTGAGTGAGACTCTGTCTCAAAAAATAAATAAATAAGTGAAAGCAAAAATAATAAAGTGTAAGAAGTGCAGCTGTGGAGCTGCGGTTCTCCGAGAGTGGTCCCTGATCCAACAGCCTCCGCTTCACTGGGCAACTTGTTAGAAATGTAGATTATGGGCCGGGTGCAGTGGCTCATGCCTGTAACCCCAGCACTTCTGGAGGGCGAGGCGGGTGGATCACCTAAGGTCAGGAGTTCGAGACCAGCCTGGCCAACATGGTGAAACCCCGTCTCTACTAAAAATACAAAAAATCAGCCTGGCGTGGTGGCGTGTGCCTGTAATCCCAGCTACTCGGGAGGCTGAAGCAGAAGAATCACTTGAACCTGGGGGGCAGAGGTTACAGTGAACCAAGATCACATCACTGAATTCCAGCCTTGGTGACAGAGTGACACTCTGTCTCAAAAACAAAAGAAAGAAACAAACAAAAAAAGGCAGATTATGAAGCCCTATCTTAGACCTGCTGAATCTGAAACTCTGGGGGTGGGGCCCAGCCCTTTGTTTTCACAGCCCTCCAGGTGACTCAGATGGGCACCAAAGTTTGAGAACTATTGCTGTAAAGCAGGGATTGGCAAACTTTTCCTCTAAAGGGCTAGATGGTCAATACTTTAGACTTGGTGGCCTCAACTCTGCTGTTGTAGCACCTAAGCAGCCATAATAATAGATAATAAAGAACAGGCACATGTGGCAGGCAGGATTCTCAGGCAAGTCTGGGCCCTTTCTGGGCCCTCATTTTTGCTGCCATGTCTTGGCTGACCTCAGTTTCTGGACTTCTGGTTTCTGCTTGACTTGTCCTCAAAGGACCTTTGTTCTCTCATGGATCTAACACTTGCTCTTCTTGTCTTTATTGGGAGCTCACCTCTCCAGTCTGCCCACAGCTCCCACATGGCTGCCTGGTGGCCAGCATGGCTCAGAAGCATGGGTGATGGGTAGGAAGTGTTGTAGGAACAACAGGTTTGTATGCCCACTGTGCGACAGATCCAGTAACTGAGACAGCAGCGTTGACAGGGAGAAAGAGTTTAATGATCGCAGGGCACCAAGTGAGGAGATGGTGACCCTCGAATCCATCTTCCACAGTAGTTTTGGGTGAGGTCTCTAAGGGGATTGTGGAGGGCGAGCTACTGAAGAATTGGGGTTGTTGACTGACTGGATCCTATCAAGAATCATGAATTTCAGTGCCCTGGTTGGTTCCTACCTGTGTTCATGTCCCGCGGTTGGTATAACAAATTTCCACAAACCACGTGGCTTAAGACAACAGACATTTCTTTTCTCCCCATCTGGAGCACAGAAGTCTGAAATTTAGGTGTGCGCAGCAGGGCTGTACTCCCCATAAAGGCTCTGGGAGGAGTCCTGTGTTTCCTCTCCCAGCCTCTGGTGACTTTAGGCACTCCTTGGCTTGTGGCAACATCGCTCCAATTTCCACCCCCACTGATCTGCGACCTTCTCCCCACCTTTGAGCATTTCAAATCTCCCCCTGCCTTTCTCCCATGATGCACTTGTCATTGGATTTAGGGCCTGCCTGGAGATCCAGGATGATCTCATCTTGAGGCTTTTCACTGATTACATCTGCAAGACCCTTTTTCCAAATAAGGTCACATTCACAGCTTCCTATGGACATCTATTTGGTGGTTGGGGCACACTATTCAACCCCTTACACTACCCTCCCCATCAAACACGCAGGACCAGACTAGGGACAAATGGTGTCCCCACTCCACCTCCATCCTAATCAGAACTACAAAGGACAAGGTTTCTGGTCATCCCCATACTACAGCCAGAGCGAGAAGAACATCTGAGAAATAAGGCATGGCCCCTCTTCTCCAGGAACCCATGGTTCTATGGAAGCAGAGCTGCCAAGAGGGGTGCCATATTTGTACCCCACTATGGCAGTGCCTACCCATGCCCACTAGCTCCTTTCAGGTTCTGGAGCTGTGCCTGGAGGAAGAGATAATGCCCACGGGGAGCCAGAGCATCCTGGAGAGCATCCCATCCTGGATGGATGGGTCTTGCAGGGCGCCCAGTGATCCTGAGACGCATACAAACTCCCTGTTGCAGCTTCCGTTCTGCTAGTGCAGGAGGTTTTACAGTTGCCAGGATGGCAATCAGGGAGGGGACGAGCAGCCAAATGGCGCATTCTCAGGCCCCGCAGCCAGCATTCTGTGCTGCCCGTCTCAGTGCCAGGAGGATGAGACTTTCCAGAAAGCAAGCTACGTCCAGACAAGATCCATCCTGAACATTAGCTCAGCAACAATGAGGGAAATGAGGAGTAAGCAGGCCTCGCCTGCTGTGCTTCTCTGACAGATGCTGATAAGAATGGTCCAGCTGGGGACTGCCATACATGGGCCCAGGGAAGGGAGAAGCAGCTGAGAGTTAAGGAGAATTGAGGACATGGCGTCATGACAGGAACAAGTAAATAGGTTAGACTTGGGTTATCTTCCCAGATCTGCTACTAATTAGCTGTGCAAGCTTTGAGAGGTTCGAAAAGAACCCCTACCAATCATTAGAAAAACAAATAATCCAACAGCGAAAATGATGAGCAAAGAATTTGAATAAGCAATTTACATAAAAAATACAGATGGTCAAAAAAATATGAAAAGATGTTCAATCTTCCTAGTCATTAAGGAAGTAAAATTTAAAATAACCAGAACACTAGTGAAAAAAGTAGTGACATCTGAATAAAGTCCGTAGTTTAATTAATAGCATTGTTCCAGTGTTAATTTCTTTGTTTTCATCATTGTGTGTTTGGAGTCGGTTCCTTCCTCGCTGACTTCCAGAATGAAGCCTCAGACCCTCGTGGTGAGTGTTACAGCTCTTAAAAATGGCACGGACCCAAAGAGTAAACGCAAGATTTATTGTGAAGAGTGAAAAGCCAAAGAATAAATCTTCCACAGCGTCGAAGGGGACCCAAGCCGGTTGCCTCTGCTGGCTGAGAGAGGCTGTGTTGCTGGCGCGGGTGGGTGGGGGTTTGGCCAGCTTTTATTCCATTGTTAGTCCCCGCCCATGTTCCGTTTCTGTCCTATCAGAATGCCCTTTTTTCAATCCTCCCTGCGATTGGCTACTTTTAGGATCTTGCCAATTGGTGCGTTTTAGAGAGAGCTGATTGGTGCATTTTACAGAGTGCTGATTGGTGCATTTTACAGAGTGCTGATTGGTGCATTTTACAATCCTCTTGCTAGCTACAGAGTGCTGATTGGTGCATTTTTACAGAGCTCTGATTGGTGCATTTTACAGTCCTCTTGCTAGCTACAGAGCGCTGATTGGTGCATTTTACAATCCTTTGTGAGATAAAAAAGTTCACCAAGTCCCCACTCACCTAGAAAGTCCAGCTGGCTTCACCTTTCAATTGTATTGTGGTTAGGTAAGATGCTTACATTAGGAAAAGCTGGGGAAACGATCTGTGAGAACACTGTATCTTTATAACTTTCTGCAAGCCTAAACTTATTTCAAAATGAAAAGGTAGGACACGCACGGTAGCTTGCACCTGTAAAAATCCCAGCACTTCAGGAGGACATGGCAGGAGGATTGCTTGAGTCCAGGAGTTCAAGACCCAGCCTGGACAACATAGTGAGACTCCGTCTCTACTAAAAAAGAAAAGAAAAGAAAAGATAAGCAACAATAACAGAAAACAACAAAGAGAGAAAACTGTTTACCCATCTGATACAAAGTTTTTTGGAGAGCACTTTGGCAGTTTGGATTACCATTTCACTGTGTGTGCCCCTTGACCCAGGAATTCCACAACTTGGTATTCACCCTCCCCAAATCCTTGCACTTGTATTCAAAGAGACGTGGCCAAGGGTATTTGTGATAGCCAGGAGCAACCTAAATGACCACCAACAGGGAAAAGTTAAATGATACAGCGTATCCAACCATGAACTACTATGCAGCAGGTAGAAAGAATGCCATATGCTATGTGAGCAGAAATGCAAAGCAAAAAAGTAAGCTGCAAAACAATATATACGATATGATCTTATGGATGTAAAGGAAAAGCACAAATAAAGCCATACATCTCTAAATGTATGTATACAAATGTACGTGCCCACCCAAAGTCAGGAAAGATCTCCCCTCCATCCCATTAGCCAGAGTTCCCTCTGGAGAGGGCAGTGGGACTGGAGATTGGAACAGATAGGACAGGCGGAGGTCATGACAAAGACTCACTTTTTCTGTATTCTTTAAATTTTTAACAGTAAGACTTTCATGTATTATTTGTGCAGTGTTTATTGTTGTTGTTTGGGGTTTGTTTAGTTGTTTTTTGTTTTTTGAGACAGGATCTCGCTCTGTCGCCCAGACTGGAGTGCAGTCGTGCAATCATGGCTCACTGCAGCCTCAATCTCCTGGGCTCAAGTGATCCTCCCACCTCAGCCTCCTGAGTAGCTGGGAGGTGCGTGCCACTCCACCCAACTAATTTTTTTTGTAGAGACAGGGTTTCACTATGTTGTCCAGGTTGTAGTTTTTGTAGAGACGGGGTTTCACTATATTGTCCAGGTTGATCTCAAACTCCTGAGCTGAAGCAATCTCCCCACCTCAGCCTCCTAAGGTGCTGGGATTACACGTGTGAGCCACCAACAGGTGTTAACCTTTTCTGGCATGCAGTTTTCTTGTTTTTAAAATAGAGTTGGGGCAGCGCCCCCCGAGAGGCTGCTTCCAGCTCTGACTTTCTCTTTACCATGAAGCTGAGGTTGTGTCCTATTATGCCCTCTTTCCACATTCCCCCTCCCCACTCTGCAGCACACTGGTTCAAGCAGCTGGCTTCTCTCTATTCCTCAAATTTTCCAGCTCATTCCTGACGTAGGGCCTTTGTCCTGTGGTCACCTCCACTGGCAAGCTCTTCCCACAGCCTCAGATAGCTGGCTCCCTCTTACCGTGCATAGCTCAGCTTAAAGTTCACCTCTGCAGGGAGGCCTCCCTGATTGTGCAGAGTAACAACAAGGTGGGAGAGAAGGGCAGGGCTGGATCAGAAAGGGCCTGTGGACCAGAGTGAGGAGTTAGGGGTTCAGCCTCAGGAGGGCTTGAAATGCTCAAGGAGGAGGCTAGGAGATGAGGAGTGGGGCCGGGCTGCCTCCGCACGTCATCAAAGCCAACACTCAGGCTAATCCAAATCTTGCTAGAGCATAGAACATAAGGTAGAATGAGTCTTTAAGCAACTGGGGGTCATCTCAAGGTAAACGGAACTCCAAGAGTAGCGAAGGCCCAGAGTGAATTTATTTCGAGAGAGTTTCCTGTTGGAGTAGCAGACACTCTGCAGCAGTGTTTTTCTCTCTCCTGGGTGGGACTGCCCTGCCTATATGCACTTAAGGCATAGAGTTTCCTGTTCTTGCCTCTTCTCAGAGCCTTGCACTGAAACTCAAATGTATTCTCAGAAATTTCTCTCCACACAATAACATATCGCCTCTGTGCTTTTACTCTCTTTGTCTTTCTCTTTCTCTCAACCATTGTTTTCCACCCATCCTCTTTTTCCTAAACTTCTTAAGATTGTTGGCCATTTCCCTTTCTCTCTCCCCTCTCTATGTTTCTGTGTGAGATCTACCATCCTTTAACCATTCCTCTTCCCTGGGGTGGCCGGTTGTAGCTGATCCTGCCTACTTTTTCCGGTGGTCTCTCACCCTGGCCACACCTTCCACGGCTGGGCCCCCCTCACCTGCTCACAGCTGGATTCCCCCAGGCTGAACCCTCAGACCAGCTTGCAGGGCTGCCTCTCTCTTCATTCTTCCCACAAGCCTAGCCAAGAGCTTAACACTCACCAGATGCAAATGGTTAAGTGCAACTCGCTTGGGAAGAGGGGGTGTTGTTGGTTCATAACGAACTGCAGAGGGCGAGGGGCAGGGAAAGCTCCAGCCATGACTCAAACCCCATTGGGCATCTCTCCCCTCCTGTTTCTGTTTCTTTCAGGTAGGCTTTCTCTGGAAGCCTAGAACCATGGCCACTGCAGAGTGAGGGTTCATTCCTTCCCAGCTTGGCCATCAGAGAGGAGAGGAGCCTCTTCCTCCAGTTCCAACTAGAAAAATCCCAGGGGTCAGCCAAGCTTGGATCACAGGCTCACTTGCACAGCCAGAGGGATGGCCACCATAGTAGAAGACCCTGACCAGAACCACATAGGGGTATTTCTTCTAAAGACAAGGACATCTATGCTCCAGAAAGGGGAAAAGAGTCCCAGGCAGACAAAACAACAGGTGTCCACACTGCCCCATGTTCAGCCTGGGAACCCAAAAGTCTCAATCAATTTCAAAAGTTTATTTTGCCAAGGTTAAGGAAGCACCCATGACAGCTTCAGGAGGTCCTGACGAAACGTGCCCCAGGTGGTCGGGACACAGCTTGCTTTTATACATTTTAGGGATATGTGAGACATCAATCAATATGTGTAAAATGTACATTGGTTCTGTCCGGAGAGGTGGGACAACTCGAAGCGGGGAGCCTTCCACGTCATAGGTAGGTAATAGACAAACAGTTGCATTTTTTGGGGTCTTTGATCAGCCTTTCACCAAATACACAATTTACATATTAGAGGGGATAGAGAAATAGTCCCTTATGCCTTAATGTGGCTCAGTGAATCTGCATTTTTACGTAAACAATAGGGCCAGAGGAAGCAATCGGATATGAGTTTGTCTTGGATGAGCAAAAGAATGACTTTGAGTTCTGTCCTTTGTCCCATACCTGTGAAGATAAGCTATCAATTTACATTGCCAGGGTGAAATTCCACAGAACTGTTTTAGGGTAAAGATCTTGAGGCTCACAAGGAATTTCCTTGTGGACAAATTGTGAGGGGGATATGGAGCTTTTTAAAAAATTATTTGTAGCTATCTTACTTAGGAATTAAATGAGAGGCAGTTTGACTGACACACTTCCTGGCTTGACTTTTCCCTTTGGCTTAGTGATTTGGGGGTCCCGAGACTTAACTTGCCTTTCACAAGCCCACATGGCCTGGTCTTGGTGTGTGTGAAGACAAGCTCCTCAGCAGGCAGGTGAGCCCTTGGGAACACGACCTGTTTCACTTCCCCACCCAGTTGCTGTCTTCAAGAGCAAGTGCCGGCTCCATCAGCCCCTCCTGCAAGGCATTCACTTCTAAGGCACCAGAAGCCTTGGAGCTGCCAAGTCTGACTTGTGTCAGCAACAAACCCATCCGGATGAAAGTCATTTTTTATTTTAAACTGTCAAATCTGGGGGGCGATTGTCTCAGAAATGCATCATTTGAATACAAAAGATGAGCTCACACTTCTTTCCAGGATGCTGCTTCTTGAAGAATCAGTTATTTTTTAGAGCTAAGACCCTTAGAGGTCTTCTATTCCAACTCCCTCATTCTTACAAACAAGGCAATGGGCATAGAGAGGTTGAGCATTTTGCCCAGTTATACCAGCTAGTTAGTAAGAAGCAAGGGCAATAAGGGAATCCAAAAGTACTAACTACCTAACTAATCCTAACTACCAGGTAGTTAGTAAGTAGTCGGGCAATAAGGGAATCAACACTAGGGGTTTCCATCTGATATTTGCAAACCAGTTCAGAGAAAAACTTAGTAACAAACAGTTCTCCTGGTAAAGTGCGCCTCACTTTTTTTTTACTTTTTTTTTTTATTTTTGTAGAGACAATGTCTCACTATGTTGCCCAGGCTGGTCTCAAACTCCTGGCTCAAGCAGTCCTCCCACCTTGGCCTCCCAAAGTGTTGGGATTACAGACGTGAGCCATCACGACCAGCCTCACTTTTTTTTTAAGGCTTCAAATTTAAGCCATAGATACTTTTAAACTATATTAATATTAAATCTTAACTTTTCTCTCTTGTGAATTCATCTATAAAATGCTTCATCCTTGTATGTGATTGATCTTCAGTGGTCATGAATCCCAGCTTTACATTTCTCTGGCCATCACCGCTACCTGGGGCATTTCGGGACCTGTAAATAAACACTTCAGGGCACTATGGGAATCAGGGCTAAAGGAGTTCTTTGTAAAAGGTTCCCTTCAGCCACTGGTCACTCTACCTGGTTAATCTACTTTGGAGTTTCATGCTTGTCTTCCTCAAAGAGGATACACCCTTATATTTATAATCGTTCAGTATAATTTTTCTTCTTTAGTTGGTTCATAATTTTGTTTTCATATTCCAAACCCAAAGTCACCAGCCCTAACTTGCAAGAGAAAGAAGTTATTGTGGATGAACAAGCAAAGCATGTGGGGCCCAAGATGCTATTGTTGGACACAAAAGCCCCTCTATGGCTTTGGGAGAGCCAATCCCCCATCACACAGCGCAGGAAGAAGGGCACTCACTGTGCTCACGCTCTGTGCAGCCCTCCTGAATTTGTAAACAACCCAAACGTTACACAAACAAGTTGTTGTTTTTCTTAGCTTGCTGGTGTTTTTAACTCAATAAAATGTCAATTAACTTCGTGAGCTTTCCTTTAACTCTATATAATCTTTGCGTTTGAATGGCTGCCAATCACTGGTTTGAACTGGATGTTTTCTTTGAATATGGGCCAATTTCCGTGTATGCGCCTTGTTGTCAGGATCAGCTAGATTATGGTGTAGTAACAATGCCGATATCTCAATGGCCTGACAAAAGTTTGGTTTCCACTCATGCTACGTGTTCTGTGAGATCAGTGGGGAGCTCGGAGTTTCCACAGTTAACAGCAAATGGAGAGAATTCTGGAGGGCCTTGAACAGGCAAGCAAATGCTCTAGCCCGGAAGTGATGTTTGTCACTTTCCTTCACATCTCATTGGTCTGAACTAGTCACATGACCCCAGGCAACCCCAGGAGGCCAGGAAATTCGGGCTCCTTGTGCTTGCCAGGAAAGGAGAGTGGCCCTGTTGAAACCGCCTGTGACTGAGACAGTGAAAGAAATTTGACCTAACCAACTCCATCTTGCTTCTAGCCTCCAAGTTGTCCTTGTTCATTCCTGCGCACAGGCTGAACTAACTTTGGGGGGAGATTATTACAGTTTATAGTTTAAAACAAAGACAATAACAGCACTTTCCCAAAAGAAATTTCCTTCTTGCCTGAGGACTAGACTGCCTTTGTAGGACGGACAAATTAGCCACAAGATTAGAAATTATGGTTTAGGAGTCATGCAGCTGAAAGCTACAAGATTCTGACCCTCCCTAAACTGCTCCTAAGATCAGTGTTTGAGACATTTTGCAGACCCTGCACTTGATGGATCAGCTGGCACCACACAGATCAATTAAATGGCTCATCTGATCTTGTGGCCCCTGCCCAGGAACTGACTCAGCACAAGAGGACAGCTTCAATTCCCTGTTATTTCATCTCCTACCTAACCAATTAGCACTCCTGGCTCACTGGCTTCCCCCTCACCAAGTTGTCCTTAAAAACTCTAATCCCCGAAACCTCAGGAAGACTGATTTGAGTAATAATAAAACTCTGGTCTCCCACACAGCTGGCTCTGCGTGAATTACTCTTTCTCTATTGCAATTCCCCTGTCTTGAGAAATCAGCTCTGTTTAGTCAGCGGGCAAGGTGAACCCACTGGACGGTTACACTGTTGCCCAGCCAGAACTCAGTGTACCCACAACACTGCATGCCAGAATCCCACCTTCATACCAGGTCCAGGTAACAGCATCTTTGAGGAGAGCCCAGAGCCAAAGCAATTAGTCAAAGGTTTAAGTACCAATTATGAGAAAGGCCCTGGACAGGACTGAGGAATAAGGAATAGGTATTTAGACCAAAGTGATAGAGGTGCTATAGCATCTAGTGGGTAGAGGCCGGGGAACTGTTACACATCCTACAACACACAGGACACCCCCACAATAAGACTTACGTGTGGCCGGGCACAGTGACTCATGTGTGCAGTGCCAGTGGTTTGGGAGGCCAAGGCGGCAGAATCACTTGAGGTCAGGAGTCTGAGACCAGCCTGGGCAACATAGCACGACCCTTCTCTACAAAAGTAAAAATAAAAGTTTGGGCGCTGTGATTCACGCCTGTAATCCCAGCACTTTGGTGGCCAAGGCAGGAGAATCACTTGAGCTCAGAAGGCAGAGACCAGCTTGGGCAACATGGCAAAACCCTGTCTCTACAAAAAATACAAAAAATTAGCGGGCATCGTGGCACAAGCCTGTAGGCCTGGCTACCTGTGGGGCTGAAGTGGGAGGATCGCTTGAGCCTGGGAGGTCAGGCTGCAGTGAGTTGATATCGCACCACTGTACTCCAGCCTGGGTGACAAAGTGAGACCCTGTCTCAAAAAAATATAAAAAATAAAAAAATTAGCTAGGCATGGTGGTGCCCACCTGTAGTTTCAGCTACTCAAGAGGCTGAAACAGGAGGATCACTTTAGCCCAGGAGTTCAAGTCTGCAGTGAGCTATGATCCCGCCACTGCACTCCAGCCTGAGCTATAGAGCAAGACCTTGTCTCTAAAAAATTGTTTTTAATTTAAAAAACAAAGATGTATGTGGTCTAAAATTGTGCCATAGTCCAGAAATTCTAGATCAGAGTAATGCAAAGTTCACATTTTGGGGGTCGGGGAAGCAAAACAAAAACAAAAATAAATCCCCAAAACACAACAAGCAAGAACATCTGCCTAGAGTTCCACCCCCGAGTGCTGGATTAGCTACGAGGCCACAGCTGCCCTTGTAAGAGGCACGTAGGAGGCCCATGAGGTGAGCTGCCGCAGGACCCTGGGCATGGCCAGGGACCGGGTACGGGTTACCACTGGCCTTTACTCTCCAAGTGTCAGGAGCACTACCTCCCATCAGTGACAACTAAAAATGTCTCCAGACATTAACAAATGTCCCAGGGGCAAAATCTCCCCAGGTGAGAACTCTAATAGAACTTCCAAGTTGGCCCCGCAGGCACTATTTTGGTGCGGAGGAACCCGTCAAGCTTGACTTTAAATCTGGCTCTGCCACTGAATCACCCAGGGCCTTTCCTGTTTGGGCCCCCGTTCCATTTCTGTAAAATCAAAGGATTGAACAGGGCAGTCCCTAGAGTCTGTTCAGAAGTTCTCAGACTGGGGCTTGGGTTCTTGCACTTTTCATTTTGTCACTGTTGATGTCATCACGCACACACCCACACACAGAGTGGAGTGAGGATTTCGGCTGCACAGCAGGATGGCCCAGATGATAGGAGGAGGCAGGGGGCGATCACGGGCTGGGAGGATGGCTGGGAAAAGAGGAGGAAGGGGAAAGGCACACGAGGTCACAGATGCACCGAAAGGCATTTCCTGGCCTGGCCCTGTGCCTCCCTTCTAAAGAGCCATCACAGGACCTAAGGAATAAGAGACGGAGAGGGGCTGGTAAAGGATTTTGGGAGGAGAAGTTAAGAGAATAAACAGCAAGCAATATATACCCAGAAAAGTGCAATGTGCCCAAGAATAGGAGGGAAGTGTGGGGGGTGTGTGTGTGTGTGTGTGTGTGTGTGTGTGTGTGTGTGCTGTATCCTTGCTGTCGGCAAGAAGAATTTAACAGCTTCAATTCAGTTTGAATCAGCCTGTAGCTTAGGAAAAAGTCATTATCGAGGGATTATTGGGTTTGCTGATCTCTTACCGGCCTCTTGCCTCTTGTTCAGTTGTAATCAAAAGACAGGGGTGGGAGGGGGAAAGGAAGAGATGCCCCTGCTCCTTAACATTCACGTTTCCTTCTGGTCCATCTCAGAATTCAATAAAGCTTGACAGTGACCTTGAAAGGGAGTGAGTGTTATTTAATAAAAGGCTGTTCAGTCTAAACAATGATTCAGGACTTTTTGAAAGCCAGAAGAGACAGCCTGAATGCCCTTTTCCATGCGAGGTCCTCTAAAAAGGGTTTATGTATATCTTTTATTTGTCTTAGGTCTGTACCTGTTTCCCACCCCCGACCCCCACCTCCCCCCCACCCCCACTAACTGAACACTTTTCTGGGTTGCTAATAAACTGAGCTCCCAGGCTACGCTGTGCTCCACAATAGCATCTGTTTCTCAGAAGTATTTCACCCAGCTGTTCTTTCATCCATCCAGTCTGTCAGCCATTCATCAGCTATTTTCAAAGAACCTACTGTGCATCCAGGGCTGTTGATATGGTTTGGCTTTGTGTCCCCACCCAAATCTCATCTCAAATTGTAACCCTCATGTGTCGAGGGCAGGACCTGGTGGGAGGTGATTGGATCATGGGGATGGGGTTCACTGTTCTCATGATAGTGAGGGAATTCTCACAAAAGCTGATGTTTTTAAAAGTGTTTGGCAGTTCCAGGGTCAGGCAGGGTAGCTCACGCCTGTAATCCCAACACTTTGGGAGGCTGAGGCAGGTGGATCACCTGAGGTCAGGAGTTCGAGACCAGCCTGGCCAACACAATG
The DNA here is from genome assembly GCF_028885655.2 of Pongo abelii. NCBI lineage: Eukaryota > Metazoa > Chordata > Mammalia > Primates > Hominidae > Pongo > Pongo abelii. Next base: position 76,287,794 of record NC_072004.2, on the reverse strand, counting down.
AAACTCCATCTCTACTAAAAACACAAAAATTAGCCAGGGCTGGTGACGCATGCCTGTAATCCCAGCTACTCAGGAGGCTAAGGCAGGAGAATCACTTGAATCTGGGAGGCAGAGGTTGCAGTGAGCTGAGATCACGCCACTGCATTCCAGCCTCAGTGACAGAGCAAGACTCTGTCTCAAAAAAAAAAAAAAGTGTTTGACAGTTCTCCCTTTGCTGTTTCCTGCCACCATGGAAGACGTGCCTTGCTTCCCCTTTGCCTTTCACCATGATCGTGAGTTTCCTAAGGCCTCTCCAGTCATGCAAACCTGTGAGTCAACTAAACCTCTTTCGTTTATAAATTACCCAGTCCCAGGTAGTATCTTTATAGCAGTGTGAGAATGGACTAATACAACTGTGTTATGGGTGGAAGGTACAATGGTGAGTAAAATACAGGCCAGGCATTCTGAGTCATCACACGAGAGTGGACATAGGTATGTTCACAGGCGATCACACCCCAGCGTGGTGAGTGTGGTGAGTGGGGCACCCAGGGCAACTCCTGACCCTAAAAAGGGAGGGGAGACCTCCAGAGAAGGAGCCCCTAAGCTGAGCCTTGAACGACACAGGGACTACTCAGGCGGAGATAAGAGAATGATCTGGGCCTGTGAAAGGCATGAAAGAGACTGGTGATTCATTGAAATGTGGAGAGCAAGATGTGTTAGGATAATAGCCAGCAAAGCAGAGTTGGTGAGGAGTGAGACCAAGCTGGCCAACCGAGGCCACATCTGCCCTGTCAAGGGGCTCTGCTCTAGGGCTCTGTCCCTCGTTACCAAGCTATGGTCCATTTTAAGTATTTGTAGTGGCCATGTCCCACAAAGTTACCACGAACACTGAATGAATGAAAGCTGAACCGGGGCTCCTAGGGGAAATACAGCATTAGGTTCCTGCCGGCCTCTGACAACATCATCATCAATTGATCAATACATAACCTTTTAATGTGCATTTCTGTTTTAAAACATTATTTAATATATGCTGTTCATTCATTAACATCAAACTCACAGCCGACAGCACCATAACTCATACCTGAATAAAGCTTATCTAACGCACATATTTTCTCTATAAGGCACATCACAGACTTCTTTTTTATTTTTTTCTTTGCTGTAGAAACAGGGTCTCACTTTGTTGCCCAGGCTGAGTGCAGTATAGCAATTATAGTTCACTGCAGCCTCAACCTCCTGGGCTCAATAGATCCTCCCATCTCAGCCTCCTAAGTAGCTGGGACTATAAGTGTGAGCCACTACACTCAGTTAATTAAAAAAATTTTTTTGTAGAGACAGGGTCTCACTATGTTGTCCAGGCTAACCTCCAACTCCTGGCCTCAAGTGATTCTACTGTCTCGGCCTCCCAAAGCTCTGGGATTACAGGTGTGAGCCACCAAGCCTGCCCCAATCACAGCCTTCTTGAGCATAGAAACACCAGACAGCCCTTCAGCACTGCATTGGAGGGCCATTTTAAACAGTGAAATTGGCCGGGCATGGGGGCTCACGCCTGTAATCCAGCACTTTGTGAGGCCAAGGTGGGCAGATCACCTAAGGCCAGGAGTTTGAGACCAGCCTGGCCAACATGGTGAAACCCCATCTCTACTAAAAACACAAAAAACAATAGCCAGGCATGGTGGCGGGCACCTGTAATCCCAGCTACTCGGGAGGCTAATGCAGAAGGATTGCTTGAACCCGGGAGGCGGAGGTTGCAGTGAGCCAAGATTGTGCCATTGCACTCCAGCCTGGGCAACAGAGTGAGACTCCATCCAAAAACAAAAACAAAACAAAACAAAACACAAACAACCAATGAAATCAATAAAAAGTACAAAAGTGAAATGCAAAAAATACGTGGCACTAAATAGACCATGAAAAGGACACTCGTTACAGTATGAGAGCTGAACAAGAAGGCAGGTGTTGCTTTGTTTGAGTTCAGCTGGGAACATGTCTCAGAGCAAGCAAAGTCTTTGCCACCCTGCACGTGTCAATGAATAGCCACAAATGTGCCCTGAGCCTTGATTTGGGGGTTACAAACCCATTTTTAGCAAGTAGAAAGATTAGCAAATATTAGAATTATGAATAATGAGGATCCAAACCATAAATACGAACACCTAAATTCTCTGTACAGCCAATGACTACTATGTGCATAAGAATATTTTACTAGAATATTTTTACTCTCTCTACAGAGATTTCTCCTCGAATATAGGAGAAAGACATGCGTGAATTTAGGGATATCTATGGGTTGAAGGCTAAAGATATGGGAACTCATATACAGCCACACTACACTACAGCAGTGTCCAAACAGACACTGTGTCAGCCTAGGGACAGCCTGTCAGAGGGTGACTTACAGCTCATTTCCTGATGCAAGGCAAGCCAGACAGGAGCGAAACCTCAGAGCCCCCAAGGTTTCTCTGCTGTGTCAGCTGTCAGCACTGACACTCTCTGAGTTCATTCCCACATGGAGGAGCGTCAGGAAGTCAGTGTGTCTTGGACCCACCAGCTGCAGACAGAAACGCAGCAGCCCACCCAGCAATGTGTTGAGAGAACAGTCTGGGCAGCCTGATGCTTCAGAATTTTCCAGAACAGAGTGATAAGTAAACTCTTGGAGCTGCTCAGGCCCAGGGATTCTTCTAGGGCAATTGCGTATTTGAAATGCCAGACATTGCACTGACAGGTTTTATTTACTATTTTAAAGTACATATTAGAAATCATGAGTGTCAACGTATTTTTTTAAAAAAAGAAAAAAGTAGCATTTGAAAGCACAGATAGTTTCCTGTATGGGGAAAAAAGGTATAGAACACAATTCCTTCAGAGTATAATCTCCAAGCTGATCTGCTGAACTCAGCAGGGACTTTCCTTTGTCATTGAAGTGTATAATTTATTGCTTAGAATTTCATTTTTAAAGGACGTATGCTACACACAATAGTTGAAAGTGATCGTTTGAAGCTTCGCAGAGGGTATCTAACCCCCAATATTTGTGGATTTCCCCAGTTACGTTTTAATTTTTATTTTTTATTTTGTTATTTTTTTTCTTGAGACAGGTTCTCACTCTGTTGCTCAGGCTGGAGTGCAGTGGCATGATCCTGGCTCACTGCAGCCTCGACCTCCTGGACTCAGGTGATCCTCCCACTTTAGCCTCCTGAGTAGCTGGGACCGCCATGCCTCCAAGCCCAGATAAGTCTTGTATTTTTTGCAGAGACACGGTTTTGCCATGTTGCACGGGCTGGTCTCGAACTCCTGAGCTCAGGCTCTCTGCCGCCTCGGGCTCCCAAAGTGCTGGGATTACAGGCATGAGCCACCATGCCCATCTATTTTTTCATTTTTAATTTAAAACATAGACTACTTTTTAGAGCAATTTTAAGTTCACAACAAAATTGAGCAGAAAGTACAGAAAATCCCCGTATACCCTCTGCTCTATACAGCCTCCTACGCTATCAACATCCCCCACCAGAGTGGTACATTTCTTACAATCCATGAACCTACCTTGACACGTCATTATAACCCGAAGTTTATATTAGGGCTCACTCTTACATCCGTAGTTTATATTAGAGCTCACTCTTGCTGTTGTACACTCTATAGGTTTTGACAAATATACAATCACATGTATCCACGATTATACTAGCATACAGAAGAGTCTCACTGCCCTAAAAATTCCCCGTGCTCTGCCTATCCATTCCTCCCTCCCTGCTAACCCCTGGCAGCCACTGATCTTTTTGCTGCCTCCATAGTTTTGCCTTTTCCAGAATTTCATATCGTTGAATCCTACAGTATGTAGCCTTTTCAGAGTAGTTATCCCCAAATTCTTGAAATCAATATAAATATTTATTTATTTACTTATTTTTTGAGACAGAGTCTTGCTGTCATCCAGGCTGGAGTGCAGTGGCACGATCTCGGCTCACTCCAACCTCCGCCTCCCGGATTCAAGCGAGTCTCCTGCCTCAGCCTCCCAAGTAGCTGGGATTATAGGCATGTACCAACACGCTTGGCTAATTTTTGTATTTTTAGTAGAGACAGGGTTTCACCATGTTCCCAGGCTGGTCTTGAACTCCTGACCTCAGGTGATCCACCTGCCTCAGCCTCCCAAAGTGCTAGGATTACAGGTGTGAGCCACCACGCCTAGCTAAACCAATATAAATTAATAAGCCGGGCGCGGTGGCTCACGTTTGTAATCCCAGCACTTTGGGAGGCCAAGGCGGGCGGATCATGAGGTCAGGAGATCGAGACCATTCTCGCTAACACGGTGAAACCCCGTCTCTACTAAAAAATACAAAAAATTAGCTGGGCGTGGTGGCAGGCGCCTGTAGTCCCACCTACTCAGGAGGCTGAGGCAGGAGAATGGCGTGAACCCGGGAGGCGGAGCTTGCAGTGAGCCGAGATCGTGCCACTGCGCTCCAGCCTGGGCGACAGAGCAAGACTCCGTCTCAAAAAACAAACAAACAAACAAAATATATATATATATAAATTAATAACTCACCTGCAAATCACTACATTGCAAGCAACTTGAGATCTTAGTCCTCATTGTATTCACGGTGTACAGGGACATTCAAACACTTGTTGAATGGATGGAAAGATGAATAGCCTGCCTGTCCGATTTCAAAAGAAAAACCAGAACACTAATCTAGTAACAGTGAGTGGTTGTACTTAGTATTACTTAGAAAAAGAGATGCTAATTCTTTTTATTCCGAATAAAGAACAGCTTGTAAAAAATGAAGCCCAAGCCAGGAACAGTGGCTTACGCCTGTAGTCCCAGCTACTTGGGAGTCTGAGGCAGGAGGATGGCTTGAACCCAGGAGTTCAAGACCAGCCTGGGCAACACAGTGACAACCTGTCTCCACACACACACACAAATTATCTAGACATGGTGGTGCATGCTTGTAGTCCCAGCTACTCGGATGGCTGAGTTGGGAGGATCGCTTGAATCCAGGAGGTCAAGGCTACAGTGAGGTCTGATCACAGTATTATGCTTCAGCCTGGGTGACAGAGTGAGACCCTGTATCTAAATAAAATAAGTATCAATGCCAGACTATAGGTCATGAGATTTGACTCAGATCTTAATATTTTGGTAACTTTTAAATTTCCGATTATATCTTCCATAAAGTAGGATTTCACAACTGATAGCATGGTTTATGTGAAAGGGATTTCTGCTCACCCTTTTCAAGTTTTGTATTTGGGGCACTCTTCAAATGATCTGTCATTCCCCTATGCCAGGATATCCAGAGTGTCTGCACAAAGCCAAATATGATGAGAAGATGAGCTCATGGATCTGTGATGCCTTGTCCCTATTTCTGGACCCCAGGATCATCCTTGCTTTTTTGACGATAGAGTCATGCTGCTGAGTCATGGGTAACTCAAACCCTCATCTGCAGTTACCTTCTTCTTGCTAGGACCCAGGAAACCTGGACAAGGGGCAGTTGTCACTGGCAGGGTAATGGAGGGAAGGGCAGGTGGGAAGGAGGCATCCAGGAAATAGACACACAGAAAGGAACATGTGAGTCTAAATAATCAGTGAGAGGTAAGTCCAGGGAAATGAAAGCATGGATCTGCCTCACGTTATATAATTAAGATGTTGAAAATGTCTGCATAAATCAACTCACATTTCATTTGCAACAGGAGAACTGACGTTTAGGGGAACCTGGTAATAGTTCATTTTGTAGAGTGAAGTATTTGTCTGTAAAGTTAATACTCTCTTTCTAATTTAGCTGTATTTTATATTGATATTTCCCAATATTGGCTTTGAGAGAGGGCTGTCGTGTCTCATCAAAGCACCCTGCTTAGCAGACAATTAGGCAGAACAAATGCATGTTAGTCTGTCTAAATATGCCCTGAATTTGGTATCTGAATTTACAATAGAAAATAAAGGAATGTTAGTCTTGAAGGCTGTCATCTGTTTCAGTAGAAAATGCCTTTTTATGAAAGTGTTTTCATGAAACTATTTCAAAGAGTAAGCTGCTCATGAAAACTAGGTGGAATTACCAAGTATGATGTCCTCTCAGCATTATTGTGGCTGTTCCCCAATGTCCCCTTCTCCTCCTATAGCTGGTATTTAGCTGGACACAAGTCCCTGTAATAAAAATATATTTTCCAGCCTCGCTGGCAACTTTGTGTGGTAATGTCTAAATTCTGGCCAACAGGATGTTAGCAAGGATGTCATATGTGACTTCCAGGAAATGTCCTTAAAGTAAAGTTGTTCTCTTCCTCATCTGTTCCTTCTTTCTTGGGGCTAGAATGCAGATGTGATGACTGGAGCTCAGGCAGCTGTTTTGGACTGTGAGGCAGCATGCTAAGGATGGTAGAGAAAACATATAGCTGGATAGGAGCTCCCTGATGGTCTTGGAGCTTCTAAAACAGCCTTTGACTCCTACTTCTGGACTTCTATGTAAGAGAGAAATAAGAGAAATTGCTGTCCCTTAGCAATCATGGTTGGGCAAGGGAGTAGCAACCGGTGCCCAGGTAACAAACGTGTTCCTCCCTGCTGCACTGTATAACTGCAGCCCTACTTCCTGCTAATGACTAAAGTTAATTATCCCTTCCAAGACGGTAACTTTTCTTTTTGCCTGCTGATGTCTGGACATAAGGAACCAGAAGGGCTCAGGCAGCAGCCACAGCTGATAGTTCAATAAAACTGTGCTGTGTCCCCTGGTGGAAGTTTTCCCTTTGGGTGACCAGGACCTCTAACCCTGAAGAGCTTAGAGTTGTAAGGATGTGTCGGTAAATGGGGCCACTTCAGTTTTCACCCTTTGTTCCCAAACGCATGTGTTTTTTCCTGTCGGGATTTGTTTTCTATTGCTACTGCAACAAATTAAAGACTGGGATACATTGTAAGAAACGCTTCGTTAGGTGATTTCTTCATGTGAGCGTCATAGAGTGCACTTACACAGCCTAGATGGCACTAGGTACTACTAAATGCCTGGGCCATATGGTATAGCCTTTTGCTCCTAGGCTACAAACCTGTACAGCATGTTACTGTCCTGAGTACTGCAGCAACGGTAACTCAATAGGAAGTATTTGTGTATCTAAATGTGTCTAAACATAGTAAATGTATAGTAAAAACAGTATAAAACAGTATAAACGCAGTGGCTCATGCCAGTAATCCCAGCACTTTGGGAGGCCCAGCCAGGAAGATCACTTGAGCCCAGGAATTTGAGACCAGCCTAGGCAACACAGCGAGAACTTGTCTCAACAAAAAGTCAAAAATTAGCCAAGTATGGTGGCATGCACCTGCAATCCCAGCTACCCAGGAGGCTGAGGTGGGAGGACTGCTTGAGCCCAGGAGTTCAAGGTTGCAGTGAGCCATGATTGCACCACTGCACTCTACCCTGGCAGACAGAGTGAGACTCCATCTCAAAAAATAAAATAAAATAAAATAAAAAGTTGAAAAACAGTACCTCTGTTTAGGACACTTACCATGAATGGAACTTGTAGGACTGGAAGTTGCTCTGGGTGAGTCAGCGAGTGAGCGGTGAGTGAATGTGAAGGCCTAGGACATCACTGTACACTACTGTTGACTTTTTTTTTTTTTTTTGAGACGGAATTCCACTCTTCTTGGCCAGGCTGGAGTGCAATGGCGGGATCTTGGCTCACCGCAACCTCCATCTCCCGGGTTAAAGAGATTCTCCTACCTCAGCCTCCCGAGTAGCTGGGATTACAGGCATGCACCACCACACCCAGCTAACTTTTTGTATTTTTAGTAGAGATGGGGTTTCACCATGGTGGTCAGGCTGGTCTTGAACTCCTGACCTCAGGTGATCCACCCGCCTCAGCCTCCCAAAGTGCTGGGATTACAGGTGTGAGCCATGGCTCCCGGCCTGCTGTCAATTTTATAAACACTGTACATTTAGTCCACACTAAAGTTATTAAAATTATTTTTCTTCAACAATAAATTAAACTTAGCACACTATAACTTTTTTTGCTTTATAAACTCTTACATTTTTAAACCTTTTTGACTGTTTTATAGTAACGTTTAGCTTAAAACACAAATACGTTTTCAGCTGTACAAAAAATTATTTCGTTATGTCCTTATCCTATAAGCTTTTTTCTATTTTTTTTTTTTTTACTTGTTACAATTTTCTTGGTAAAAACTAAGACGTGAACACACATATTAGCCTAGTCCTACAAAGGGTCAGGGTCATCAGTATCACCACCATCTTCCACCTCCCCATCTTGTCCCACTGGAAGGTCTTCAGGGGCAGTAACACGCATGAAGCCGTCATCTCCTATTATAACAATGCCTTCTTCTGGAATCCCTCCCGAAGGCCCTGTCTGAGGCTGTTTCACAGTTAACTTTTTTTAAATAAGTAGAAGCAGTACACTCTAGAATAATAATAAAAAATATAGTATAGTAAGTACCCAAACCAGTAACACAGTCGTTTATTATCATTATCCAATTTTTTTTTTTTCAGATGGAGTCTCACTCTGTTGCCCAGGTTGGAGTGCAATGGCGCGATCTCCACTCACTGCAACCTCCACCTCCCATGTTCAAGTGATTCTTCTGCCTCAGCCTCCTGATTAGTTGCAATTGCAGGTGCCCACTACCACGCCCGGCTAATTTTTGTATTTTTAGTAGAAACAAGGTTTCACCATGTTAGCCAGGGTGGTCTCAAACTCCTGACCTCAGGTGATCCACCCGCCTCGGCCTCCCAGAGTGCTGGGATTACAGGTGTGAGCCATTGCACCCAGCCATCATTATCCAATATTATGTACTGTACATAATTGTATGTGCTAGACTTTTATACAACAGCCAGCAAGTAGGTTTGTGTACCGGCATCATCACAAACACGGGAGTAATGTATTGTGCTACAACATCATCACCGCTATGAAGTCACTAGGCAGTAGGGATTTTTCACCTCCAGTGTAATCTTATGGGACTGCCGTCATAAATGCAGTCCATTGTGGTTGTCTGGTGTATGGCTGTGCTACAAACTCAGTGGCTTAAAACAATGCAAATATATCATCTTAGAGTTCTGTAGGTCAGAAGTCCAACAAAGACCTCACTAGGCTAAAATCAAGGTGTTGACAGGGAGGCTCTAGCGGAGGATCCTGCATCCTTTGTAAAGAATTTTTACCCTTGTAAAGAATTGATGGTTCAGCTGTGCCTTCCAAACTCAGGGCAGCCGCTTCTAGATGGAGAAGCCTATGATACAACCAGTGGATCCCGTGGCTGTGGGTTCAGTCCCACCCCTCCCCTGCTGTACCAGTGGATCCCGTGGCTGTGGGTTCAGTCCCACCCCTCCCCTGCTGTACCAAAGCAGTTCCCTTGGTCTCATGTGATGCTATGTGGGACCCTGTACTGGAGAATCAAATACACTGTAAGCCCTCAGATAAGGATACTGGCTTAAGCACCGAAGGCAGGAAAGGCAAACCCATACTCAGATCATGGGTCTACTCCTGTCAGAACAAATTACTGGGCCTTATGTGTGGAAGGACCCCAACAAAGTCAACTTGCCAGTTCGTCTTTTCGAGAAATGGTCCATTCTGAAGACTTAGCATTGGTCTCTGTTGCGGGAGGTTGGACATTTGGTGGCAGCAGTAGCCTTGGTACATGGGACCCCTCCTGCACATAGCGTCCATTTCTGTCACCACTGCTGCTTCATTCGTGTGTCCATCAGGTCAGCATTGGGACGGCCCATGGCAGAGGCCAACTGGCATCCACCACTCTCGTCCTCTTGTCTACTTGGTTGTCCACGGTCTCTTCTGTAATATGTCATTTCTAGTGGGCATTAACACGTGGCACAAAGATCAAGCTTTGTGCGCTCTTTTTTTTTTTTCTGGAGACAGAGTCTTGCTCTGTCGCCCAGGCTGGAGTGCAGTGAGGCGATTTTGGCTCACTGCAACCTCTGCCTCCCAGGTTCAAACCATTTTCCTGCCTCAGCCTCCCAAGTAGCTGGGATTATAGGCACGGGCCACCACACCCAGCTAATTTTTGTATTTTTACTAGATACAAGGTTTCACCATGTTGGCCAGGCTGTTCTCGAACTCCTGACCTCAGGTGATCCACCTGCCTCAGCCTCCCAAAGTGCTGGGATTACAGGTGCCAGCCACCAGGCCTGGCCCTTTGTGCACTCTTGCCTATGTCATCCACATGCCTCTGCCCAGATCTCCTTGTCTCCAGTCTTCTAATTGTTCTCTTTCCACATCTATGATCAGCTGGCCAGGCCATTCACCACTACCCAAAAGTTTGTATATATTCTCACCTTGAGCCCTGCTCTGTCCATACAAAATGGGTGAACAGCTACACCACCCAAATCCCTGCCCATTAGGAGGGTTTTGCCTTGCCACTCTCTTTCAAGGCCACCCTTGAGTGAGATTGTAGTACATTTCCTGTCGTTTTCAGCCTAAACCCATATACCAAGCCAAGCCATTCACAAACCAAACTTGCTCTTTCCTCTTCCATCAGCTGGTCAGAAGGGACCCCTCCTATAACCTTAGGTGTGTGTGGAGGGAGGGTGCTGGTGCAACTCCGGTGGGTGGCTTGGGAGTCTGAACAGACTGCACGTGCAACTTGCTTGTGGCCCAGGTCCTGTCCACGCTCAATCCCAGATGTACAACTTCCATCTAAAAATGGATTTTTGCTGGGCTTGCCTAACCTTATAATTTAACTCATCTGATGTAACCCAGTTAATGAAGGGCAGTTCTAGGTGCAAGATCACTTGGTATCCCACCATCAGGTGCTCCATTTCTACCAGGGCACAGCAGCGTGCCAGAAGTTGTTTTGCCAAAGGCATATGATCCTCCACTGCAGATGGCATGGCCTTGCTCCAGAACCCTGGGAGCCTGCACTGTGACCCTCCCACTAGGGCATGCTACAAGCTGTACACAGCATCTTCCTCATCACTCAGGCCTTTTGTACTACAGAGTCTGCTGGGTTGATGGCTCAATTGCAAGGCTACTTGCACTGCTGCCTGGACCTACTGCAGAGCCCTTTCCTGTTCTGGGCCCCAATTCAAGCCGACAGCCTTTCAGGTTAGCTGGTTATTATTGGTCAAGTGGTATTCCCAGGTGTGGAATATGCTATCTCCAGAAGCCAAAGAGAATGTCTAGGTTTTGTGCTTCCTTCTTCATGGTGGGAAATACAAGATTAAATCATTTGATTTTGACTTTGGATGGACTGTCCTGACATGCTCCTGTCCACAGGACCCCTAAAAATGTTCCTGGTGTGCAGGCTCCTAAATCTCTGTAGTATTCATCTCCCACCCTCTGGAATGTGTGTAACCTACCAATGCCTTTAACATGCTAGCCACGTTTTGCTCCTTTGGCCCGTTTAGCAGGATGTCATTCACATAACAGATCAAGGCCATGTTCTGCAAAATGTCCAGATGACCCAGATCTCTTTGTATCATTCAGGGTCCAAACAAGGGACAGAAGCCACAGAGTAATTTGAACAGGAAAAGTTTAAGATAAAGAAGCAGTGATTCCAACAGAGGAGGAATTATAAGGGTGCTGGTGAGCAGTGCACAGAGGTAGTCAGGGCATCAGGAGCCTGCTTGCATTGAGGCAGAGTAAGGACTGGGGTGTGCCATATCTGCATTAGGGGGGCCCCGGGAAGCGACACTGCATTATACAGGTGAGCCAGTGCTGGAAGGTGGATGCACAGGAGAAGTCAGGGTGTCAGGAGCTTGATACCTAGCAGAGCAGTGTAAATCCTGGGTGCATGTAACCTCATCCGGAGAGCCACAGTGAGCTGGGCACCTAGCTGGGGCCAATGCTGTGAGCTCACCAAAGACCCCACACTCTGCGTATGGAGCGGGGGCAGAGGCCCTCTCTCCTGTGCCTCTGGCAACCATACAGTAGAGGCAAGAAGAAGCAAAACCCAAGCATGACAGAAACAGCAAGAAAAGCCTTTTCTTTTCTTTCTTTCTTTCTTTCTTTTTTTTTTTTTTTTTTGAGATGGAGTCTTACTCTATTGCCCAGGCTGAAGTGCAGTGGTGTGATCTCGGCTCACCACAACCTCCACCTCCTGGATTCAAGTGATTCTCCTGCCTCAGCCTCCTGAGTAGCTGGGATTACAGGTGCACACCACCACACCCAGCTAATTTTTGTATTTTTAGTAGAGACAAGGTTTCACCATGTTGGCCAGGCTGGTCTTGAACTCCTGACCTCAGGTGATCCACCTGCCTCAGCCTCCCAAAGTGCTAGGATTACAGGCGTGAGCCACCACACCCAGCCAGAAAGCCTTTTCTTTCTGCTTTGTCGCTCTAGGGCATCTACAACAAAGCTTAACCTGATGCTCACCACAAGGGAGAAATGCTTAAAGTGTCTAGCTCCATTATCACAAAGCAGGTAATGCTGGGTGATTTGGAGATGAGAGTCAATACATTGAAAAACTGGCACAGACCAGACTGTGACAGAGGGTGGGAAAGTTAATGTAGCCTTGGGGGGGAATTGTAAATGTATACTGTTGTCCATTCCATGTGAATGTGGACTATTTTGAATCCTCTTTTCAGATAGGGAGAGAAAAGAATGAATTCTCTAACAATAGCCACACACTATGTGTCTGAAACTGTTCATCTATTCTAGCGAAGATACTGTATCTGGCGTGGTAGGTGCAATGGCAGCTACTACTCCATTTAGTTTGCAGTAGTCTAGTGTCATTCCGTAGAATTCCTCTTCTCCTACATGAACCATACTAGAGATATGAAGGTAACTATTACCCTTGCATCCTTCAGTTCCCCAAGGGTGGCATTAATCTCCTCAACTCTTTCATCCTGGGATGCAATATTGTTTCTGATTTATTATGTTGACCTGGGGTGGAAGAGGACTGCTTGGAGGCTTCTCAACTACTATAGCTCTTACTCCACAAGCCAGCTCAGTGTGTGTATAGAAGAGGATCACACACACTCCAAGAATCATTCATCCTTGGTTTCTTTTGATGGTGCAGGTTGAGCAGTCCTGTTTTCAGTCTCCCAACTCTCTTTGCCCTCAGGGACTCTGTGCTCTATTACCCACTTCCACAACTCTCTGTAGATCAGGCTCCTGGGCTGTCACTCCACCTGTAGATCACGTCCAGGTCAAATATTTCTATCTCGATTTTTCATGTGGGAGATAATGACTAGATGCGGTCCGTGGACCCAGTGGACTCATTGTCAGCCAGCCCTTGGCCGGGACTCCATTTACTACCAGGTCTTCAAATGCTGCCTCTCTAATGAAGGCTGTGATGATACTTCAGGCCTCTGGTTATCAATGCCAGCTCAGACACTGTGTCTTACAGTCCTCCGAATATTTGGGTATTCCTCTTTCCCCATTTGCCATGGTGCTGCACAGTCTTTCTTAATGAGGAGCCAGGCTTCTTTTCAATCAATTGGTTCTGGATCTGAAAACTACCTCAGGTCTGAAAACTGGGCAACGTGTGACTTTCTACTGGGGTGTCTGCCTTAGCTTCCTGATCATTCATCATGATTTATTCTGATGGTGCAGGTTGAGAAGTACCCTTTTGGGTCTCCCATCTCTTTTTGTTTTTTTTTCTTTGCTTGTTTTTGTTTTTTGTGAGACAGAGTCTTGCTCTGTCACCCAGGCTGGATTGCAGTGGCGCGATCTCGGCTCACTGCAACCTCCGCCTCCCAGGTTCAAATGATTCTCCTGCCTCAGCCTCCTGAGTATCTGGCCCTTCAAGTGCCCGCCACTATGCCCGGCTAATTTTTGTATTTTTGGTAGAGACGGAGTTTCACCATATTGACTAGGCTGGTCTCAAACTCCTGACCTTGTGATCTGCCCACCTCAGCCTCCCAAAGTGCTGGTATTACAGGCATGAGCCACCGCGCCTGGCCTGGTCTCCCATCTCTTTTGCCCCCATGGACTCTGTGCTCTATTACCCACTTCCATAACTCACTGTAGACCAGGCTCCTGGGCTGTCACTCCAACCTGGCCAGTTACTATGATGAATGCACTTGCCTGGCTTCTGATAGTGCCCCAGTTGTGCCTCCTCAGATAGTGGAAGGAATCACAAGAAGATTCCTGAAAGTATACTCACATAGGGCTTTCATAAAACTAAAGAAAATAATATAGCAGGATAAAGGCAAACACCAGAGCTGTCCGACATCCAGGTGCATCTTCCTTTCAGGTATATAGGATGTACTTGATCTTAGGATGATAAATCACCAAGATACATGCAAAATGCCTTGGTCTCAGGGAAGTCACAATCTCATCTAAGATGGTTTTTAATATCCTTCTGGTCACATAGCCAAAACCAGCTTTTATGATCAGGCTCAACTAAGATAATCTAACAGAAACCAGGTGAAAATAATCAATCTGTACATTTTCACTTAACAATGGTGACAAGTTGGTACAGAATATCTGTAGTAGTTTTTGGACTCAGTACAGAACTACACTAATGAATGGTTTGCAAATTCCATTCTGGATGGATCAAGACTCAGCACTATGGCTTCAGGATCCCCTAGAGATAAGCACAAGGTTGCAGCCAGGAAAAATGACCCCCATACCTACACAGATAGTTAAGGGCCAAACCACCTCTGTTGTTTTGGGTCCTATCATTCTCTCTGCTATCAGTAGGCCTTATTCTATAAGAACTTCTTCCATCCCATATTGGCCTACAGAGACAGCTAAGTCTACATTTCATTTATTTATTTATTTATTTATTTATTTATGACACAGGTTCTTGCTCTTTCCCCTCCAGGCTGGAGTGCAGTAGGTGTGATCTTGGCTCATTGCAGCCTTGAACTCCCAGGCCCTGCCTCAGCCTCCCGAGTAGCTGGGACTACAGGTGTGCACCACCAAGCCTGGTTAATTTTTGTATTTTTTTGTAGAAATGGGGTTTCGCCACATTGCCCAGGTTGGTCTCTTACTTCTGGGCTCAAGTGATCCTTCTGCCTTGGCCTCCCAAAGTGTTGAGATTACAAGTGTGAGCCACCCTACCTGGCCCGAATTTGTTATTGATGCTGGTGTCCCCTCTCATCAGTACATTCTGATGTCCTCAGGATGGTTGTCCTCTGCGCCTCCCTATGGAACATTATCATTAGGTGGGTTTTCTGGACTTTTTGCAGTGTGTCTACTCTAGCAGGTTACTGCCCTTCCCCTTGTGACACCTTCCTCTACTGTCCACCAGGGCAATGATGGCATTTCTACCCCATTTAGTATGGGCCTTTATTTTTTATTTTTATTTATTTATTTATTTATTTATTTATTTTGAGATGGAGTCTCACTCTGTTGCCCAGGCTGTAGTGCAGTGGCACGATCTCAGCTCACTGCAACCTCCACCTCCCAGGTTCAAGCAGTCCTTCTGCCTCAGCCCCCCAGTAGCTGGGATTACAGGCATTTGCCACCATGCCCGGCTTGTTTTTGTATTTTGTTTTTTTTTTTAGTAGAGACAGGGTTTCACCACATTGGCCAGGCTGGTCTCAAACTCCTGACTTCAGGTGATCCACCTGCCTTAGCCTCCCAAAGTGCTGGGATTACAGACGTGAGCCACCGCACCCAGTGGGCCTTTATTTTTTTCATGCTTCTAAGAGTGAGTTCATAGAATCTCTGGGAGCCTTTGCCAGGATGTTAAATTGTGCATTATGGGATAGAATGCTCCCAAGTCAACACAGTCTCCCTTATCCAATCTCATGTTCTGGCCACCTTGATCAAGCACCCTCAGCATTCAGTCCCACATATCCTTCCCAGCTTCTTGCTGGTGTATGCTGGTTAGGTCTTGCAGCTACTTTGGGGTATAATCCCTTTTCTCCTTTATTAGGCCCATCATGTCCCTGAGTTATACTGTGACTTAATCCTAGTTTACATTTCATGGCCAGGAGCGGAGGTGGGTTCCTTGTTGACTGTGGGAAAAATCCTTGGCATTTTCGAGTAGGAGCCAGGGAAGGGCATTTCTGCAGGCTCAGAGCATTCAAGAGAATCTGGAAATCCAAGATTTTCAGGGGCATCAACTCAGATGTCCCTGTTTCACATGTCAGGGTCCCATCCTTTCCCAACAAGGGCTCCGACCTTGATATAGTAGGCCTACCTTGCTCGGAAGCTGCATTCGTCCTTTCTCATGCTGCTAATAAAGACATACCGAAAACTGGGTAATTTATAAAGGAAAAAGGTTTAATTGAATCACAGTTCAGCATGTCTGGGGAAGTGTTAGGAAACTTACAATCATGGCAGAAGAGAAAGCAAACCATCCTTTCTCACATGGTGACAGGAAGAGCAAAGGGGGGTAAGCCCCTTACAAAACCACCAGATCTCTTGAGAACTCACTCTCACAAGAACACCATGGAGGTAACTGCCCCCATGATTCCATTACCTCCCACCAGGTCTCTCCTATGACATGTGGGGATTATGGGAACTCCAACTCAAGATGAGATTTGGGTGGGGATACAGCCAAACCATATAGAAGCTTAACCTTCTTTGGAGCATGATTATTCAGTTGAACCTAAGTTCAGTAGTCACCCAGTTATGCTGTCCTCAGCTACTATTTTCCATATGTTTCTCAAACATCTGATATATCACACTGGCTAGTGCACTTTATTCCACCAGCATAGCATCTCAATTTATCACTTTAACAATTGGACTGACTGCCACTTTGTGTCAGGGACTATCTGTGCTCCAACTACTACAAGTGATAAGGTCCTCGCTGACAGCCAGGGAGCAAGTGATCCAGCTCTAAAATTCACCTTATCATCTGCTTTCCTAGACCACTCCTAACAACCAACTATTCTGGGTTGAGTTCTCCAAGAGGCAGAGAGTTCAGGATACAGAATGTTGTTTTGTTTTTGTTGTTGTTGTTGTTGTGTGTGTGTGTGTTTGGGCTTTTTTGAGACGGAGTCTCACTCTGTTGCCCAGGTTGAAGTGCAATGGCATGATCTCAGCTCCCTGCAACCTCCACCTCCCGGGTTTAAGTGATTCCCCTGCCTCAGCCTCCTGAGTAGCTGGGACTACAAGTGTGGGCCACCACACCCAGCTAATATTTGTGTTTTCAGTAGAAACGGGGTTTTACCATGTTGGCTAGGCTGCTCCCACACTCCTGACCTCAAGTGATCCACCTGCCTCTGCCTCCCAAAGTGCTGGGATTACAGGTGTGAGCCACCACACCCAGCCCAGAATGTTTATTAGAATGCACAATCAATACCAGAGGAAGTGGGGAAGGAAGGAGGACTGAGCAGAGGAGGAAGTTGAGTTGTGATTCAACCCAACAACTGCCTGGCTGGCATGGGGAGCTCTGGAGTTAAAAAGGGCCATCAGACTTTCCCAGTGTGGGGCCAACATGACTGGGTCTTTATACCCCCACCTCTGTCAGTCACTCAACGTGGTCTCCCTGCAACAAGGTGACTCTTGCAGCCGAGACAATCCCTGAAGGGACAGAGGGCTGAAGCCTGTCTGCCAACAGCACTCCCAGTGGCTGGAACAAGTCCTTCCCTATAGGGGAATCTGGGCAGCACACCTCCATCTCCATGTCCATCACATACCATATCACAGACATTTAAATATTTTGATAACTGTACATAAGAGTTTCCTTTATAATCTTATAGATCTTATTTTATGCATTTAAAAATATTCTTCTGAGACAGGGCTTTTATCATATTGCCATAGGGTGCCACAATATAAAAAAGGTTAAATACTCTCTGACACAGAAGTATCCAATGATGACTTCTCTCTCATGCATTTAATTGAAAATCTGGTTTTTATCCTTCTCTTCTAGTTCTCTAACTCTCTCCCCTCCTCCCAAATCATAGCCTATTCAGACATATGTCTGAATCTCATGATAGACAAGTTCAGGTTCTTTTCCCAGGTTCTTTTTACCACACCCCCCGCCCCACCCCCACATAAAAAGTATATATGGCAGAGGCTAGGTTCCACCCAAATCCTTTCTCCTCTTCTTCCTGGGCCCACAACTCTCCTACATACATTGGTATCCCTTGCGCTTAGGGATGGTCACGTGACTAAGTTCTAACAGTGGAACATGATCAGATGCCACTTCCAGCCTCTAAGAGAGCCAGTGTGTTTCCTCCATAAGCTCCTTCTCTTCCTCCCAACTGGAGACTCTAAATGATGACCATGCCTCAAGCAAGCAAACAACAAGTCCCTCAGGGGTGATGTAGGCTGCAAATGGAAGGAGCTTGAGTCCCAAACCTTCCACGGAGAAGGCTGGCTACCAACCTGGATCACTCACCCAAGACGTCTCAAAGAGTTGGTTTGAACCATTATGTTTTGGGGTCTATTTATTACAACGGTTTAGCTTGCTCTGTGAATAGATTTAGTGGCAGAGCCTCCAGATTCTACAGATATATTGGTCTCAGTCCTAACCCCATCTGGAACACCATTAAATAAAGGAACCGAAAACCCAGAGAAGGTAATGAATTTGTCTAAGGTCATACAAGATGGCTAGGATCAGGACCCAACTCTCCAGTTTTCTTTCTTCTCTGCTATTCTGCCTTCTGCGGTCCTACATAAGTGGGCATGTTTGTGTAACATACGCGGCCATGAGATTTCTCTTTCAGCAAGAGAAAGGGACAGGAAGAAAGAGAGGGAATGCATTTCCTTGGCCTGAATTAGTGTGAGCCATTAGTTACCTACATTGACTAAATTATCTGGAATGAACATTCAACTCAACATCACATATAGTTAAAATGACAGATCTACTTAAGATTGTTTCTAGCATTCATTATTTCAATTTAGGCAAATATGACCATTCAGTGTGAGGGGACCACAGTGTCATTAGGTCCCTGTCAGTTCTCAATTATACTGTTATCTTAGAGGGGGAAAAATGTGAAACTTGAATGTAGAGGAGTGTTGATTTGACTGCTACAGTTTATTTTACGTATAGAAATAAAATAATGTGTAGAAAAAGCATTATTACAAAGATGATAATGAAATAACTAGTATTTATAATAGTATAATAGTATAGTATTTATAATAGTATGATAGTTTAATGCCTATTTGTCAGACTTTGTGTAAGGACTTTATACACACACACACACACACACCTCATTTAATTCCTATAACAATCAGCTTTTGCTGTGGTAACAACTCCTCAAATCTCGGTGACTTGCACAACAAATGTTTATTTCTTTTCTTTTTTTTTTTTTTTTTTTTGACACCAAGTCTTGCTCTGTCACCCAGGCTGGAGTGCAGTGGTGCAATCTCGGCTCACTGCAACCTCTGCCTCCCAGGTTCAAGCGATTCTCCTGCCTCAGCCTCTCGAGTAGCTGGGAACACAGGCATGCGCCACCACGTCTGGTTAATTTTCGTGATTTTAGTAGAGATGGGATTTCACCATGTTGCTCAGGCTGGCCTTGAACTACTGACCTCAAGCGATCCACCCACGTCAGCCTCCCAAAGTGCTGGCATTACAGGCATGAGCCACTGCGCCCAGCCCCAAATGTTTATTTCCTGCTCATGTGACATGTACTTCCTCGAGTTTTTCCCTCCTGAGATCTAAGCTGAAGGAACAGCTCTCTGGAGCCACGCCATTCTGGTGGCGGGAAGGAAGAGTAAAAGTGGTAGAACCTTGCAATGCCTCTTGAAGCGCCTGCTTGGAATGTCTACATCATGTAAATGGTAATGGACAAGTATGTATAATCCCCACACCAAAAAAAGGGGACACTATTGGGGACAATAACCACATTTCAATGCTGCAAGACGGATATTGACTCCACCCCCTTCCCACTTTCAGAGAGAAGAAGAGTAACTTTGCTGAACTCCTTCTAGAGACTGGAAATGTCCCTTCCAGTTGGGGTGATTACAGAAGGCTTCGGTAAAATTTGAGCTAGGGTTTGAAGGTTAGGTAGACTACTGGTGGGTGAAGAAAGAACAAGGACCTTTGTAGGCAAAGGAAAACCTCAGAATTACAGAGGTGGAAAAGAGTTCTAGTCAAGCCACTTCAGCTGGCTACAGACTAGGTGGGAAAGAAAACGAGAGAACAGGGACTCACATGAGGGGGGGTCAGGGTATTGGGGGGACACTTGAAAGCTAAACTAAGGGGTTGAACTTCATTTAGGAGGCAGCTAGAAGCTTTTACATATTTTTGAGCAAGAGATTGCCATAATTAAAATGATCTGGGCCAGGCGTGGTTGCTCACATCTGTAATCCCAGCACTGTGGGAGGCTGAGGAGCTTGGGTCACCTGAGGTCAGGAGTTCGAGACCAGCCTGGCCAACATGGTGAAATCCCGTCCTACTAAAAATACAAAAATTAGCCGGGAGTAGTGGCACATGCCTGTAATCCCAGTAGCTGGGAGGCTGAGACAGGAAAATCGCTTGAACCCGGGAAACAGAGGTTGCAGTGAGCCGAGATCATGCCACTGCACTCCAGCCTGGGCAACAGAGCGAAACTCCACCTCAAAAAAACAAAACAAACAAACACAAAAAACAAAAATAAATAAATAAAATGATCACTTCTGAATACTGATCTAACTAGGGGTTGCAGGGTGGGCTGATATAGGGAGAAACTGGAGAGCAAGGAGATCACTAAGGTCCCTACATGTCCAGAACCAAGATAAAGGTCTTGAACTAGGATGGTGGCAGTTAGAACAACAACAACAAAAAGTCAATTCCAGGCTGAGTGCAGTGGCTCATGCCTGTAATCCCAACGCTTTGGGAGGCTGAGGTGGGAGAATCACTTGAGCCCAGGAGTTAGAAAGCAGCCTGGGCAACACTGCAAGACCTCCTCTCTAAAAAAAAAAAAGAAAAAAAGTTACCCAGGTGTGGTGGTGCCCACCTGTAGTCCCAGCAACTCAGAAGGCTGACGTGGGAAGATTGCTTGAGCCCCAGGAGTTCAAGCTTGCCGTGAGCTAAAATTGTGCCACTGCACTCCAGCCTGAGCAAGACCTTGTCTCCAAAAAAAGGTCAATTCCACTGACTTTTCTAAGGCGTACACCGTCAAGGGGCAACTCCATCCCTAGGCCATTGGCTTATGAGACATTCTGTAGTCAGAAGGCTAGGGAAGGTGCCTTTGAGCAAGCCGCCATGGTGGTTCTCACTCCTACTTCTTTGGGTATATGCCCCTCTGTTTAAAAATAAAGTTAATATGGATTTAAAAAGAAAAAGAAAAAGGTCAGTTCCAGAAACTGTGTGAATAAAGCATTTTACTTGCTTTTTCTATGAATCTATAACATATGTTGATTTTTTAAAAAGAATATAAGAGCTATGCAAATTGGAGCTTCAAGACAACTTCCCATCTCCCTAGGAGGAGATGGCTGCCCTAAACCCAATACATAGAAATCCTCCCACTGCCAGGGCTTAAACTTGATGTTGGGGAAATGAAAAATCCAAGGTAAGGCCGAAGCCTGGGGCCTGGGTGACCAGCAGAATGAGGACCACTGGTCAGTTTCAGGCTGAGGTACGTCTTCCAGGGAACAATCTCTAGCTGGCCCTTAAACATTCAGACTTCAAGCTCTACTTACAGCATAAAGGTGTTTCAAAAGATGTGATACAAATAACTGCAAATGCTCTGCGATGTGTTAAGCACTATTTGAAATTCGTCTAATTTAAGATTTTTTTTCTAACGTAACAGATACATCATAGATTCAAATGTTTTTGTTTTTTTTTTTTAAAGTACAGTTCAACTGTATTGTAACTGAGTTAGCTTGCTTTAAGCCGATTTGTTAAGGAAAGGATTCACCTTGGTCATTAACAAAAAAGGTGGGAAAAAGGCAAGGAGAAAGGAAGCAGCCTGGGGGGAAAGAGACCTTAGCCAGTGGGGCGGTTTCGGGACTAGGAGGGTCGGGGCGGACGGACTCGGGGGCCGGCCACGTGGAAGGCCGCTCTGGACCTCTCTAGGAGAGGACACCGCCCCAGGCTGACTGAAAGCAAAGGGCAGCGGACCCAGCGGCGGAGCCACTGGCCTTGCCCCGATCCCGCATGGCCCGAAGGATGACACCCACCCCTCCAACGAGACAAAGGCTCCAACTACAGGAGGCGGAGAGAGCGCGTGCGCCACGGAACGCGCGTGCGCGCTGCGGTCAGCGCCGCGGCCTGAGGCGTAGCGGGAGGGGGACCGGGAAAGGGCAGCGCCGAGAGGAACCAGCCGGGAGGCGCCGGACGGCCGAGCGGCAGGGCGCTCGCGCGCGCCCACTGGTGGCCGGAGGAGAAGGCTCCCGTGGAGGCCGCGCTGCCCGCCCCCTCCCCTGGGGAGGCTCGCGCTCCCGCTGCTCGCGCCTGCGCCGCCCGCCGGCCTCGGGAACGCGCCCTCTTCGCCGGCGCGCGCCCTCGCAGTCACCGCCACCCACCAGCTCCGGCACCAACAGCAGCGCCGCTGCCACCGCCCACCTTCTGCCGCCGCCACCACAGCCACCTTCTCCTCCTCCGCTGTCCTCTCCCGTCCTCGCCTCTGTCGACTATCAGGTAAGCGCCGCGGCTCCGAAATCTGCCTCGCCGTCCGCCTCTGTGCACCCCTGCGCCGCCGCCCCTCGCCCTCCCCCTCCGCAGACTGGGGCTTCGTGCGCCGGCCATCGGTCGGGGCCACCGCAGGGCCCCTCCCTGCCTCCCCTGCTCGGGGACTGGGGCCAGGGCGGCCTGGAAAGGGACCTGAGCAAGGGATGCACGCACGCGTGAGTGCGCGCCTGTGTGTGTGCTGGAGGGTCTTCACCACCCGCTTCGCGCCGACCCCAGGTGGAGGCTGTGCCGGCAGGGTGGGGCGCGGCGGCGGTGACTTGGGGGAGGGGGCTGCCCTTCACTCTCGACCGCAGCCTTTTGCCGCAATGGGCGTGTGAGTGTGTGTGTGTGTGTGTGTGTGTGTGGAGGGGTCCGATAACGACCCCCGAAACCGAATCTGAAATCCGCTGCCCCTGCCGCTGTTCGCCATCAGCTCTAAGGAAGATGTGGATCGGGTTCTAGAAAAGATGACTCCCTGCACGCCCCTCCCTGCACCTCCCGAGCAGTGATTCCGACAGGGCCTTCACTGCCCCTGATTTTAGGCGGGGGCCGGCCCCCTCCCCTTTTCCTCCTTCAGAAACCCGTAGGGGACATTTGGGGGCTGGGAGAAATCTAGGGGATGGGGAGGGGTCCACGCGCTGTCACTTTAGTTGCCCTTCCCCCTGCGCACGCCTGGCACAGAGACGCGAGCAGCGCCGTGCCTGAGAACAGTGCGCGGATCCCAGTGTGCACGGTCGCAAAGGCAGGGTTCACCTGGCCTGGCGATGTGGACGGACTCGGCGGCCGCTGGTCCCCGCTCGCGGGCAGGCACAGCCGCAGCCATGCACGGATGGGCGCGGGGCTGCAGGTGCATCTCGGGGCGGATTTCTTTCTCAGCGCTCGGAGCGCAGGGCGCCCGGCGTGTGCGCTCCCTGCCGGAGGCGCGGGTCTGGCGCGCAGGGCTCGCCCCTCACTGCGGCAGTGGGTGTGGACCCTGGTGGGCGAGGAGGGGGGAGGATAGGCTGTGCCTCCTCCCACTCCCGCCCCCACCCCCCCTTTTTTCCCCCTCGGAACGCGAGGTGCCATCTTTTTTCGGCGTGTCACGTCTTTACGGTGCCATGCCAAACCGGGTGGCCGGGCTTCGTAGGACAGGGCGGGGCCTGGAATTAAAGGGAGGGGGACAATCAGCGCTGAAATCTTGGCGTTTTGCTGCTGCGGGCGTGAGCACTGGGGGCGTTCGCCCAGCACCTTCTTCGGGGGCTCTTTGCTTTGTCTGTAGAGGTTACGTGATCTGCGCTCCCAGCCCTGGTTTCTGGCTTTTATTCTGAGGGTGTTTAGCCAACCTCTCCCCTACGCCCACGCGCCTCTCTTTCCTTTTTCGCTCCTCATTTCCGAGCCCATTGTTGGATCTCGAGGCTTGCTGGGGTCAATGAACCCGAGTCAACCCCCCGACCCCCGGCACGCATGGAACGGGCGTGACCGCGCGCAGCCTCGTCTCGGAGTCTGCCGGCGCCGGGAAGCTTCTGAAGGGATGGGATTCCAGTCTCCGTGCGCGCTGCGGGCGGCGGCAGAGGGATCTCGCCCCTCCTTACACCCCAAGTGTTCTGAGGGCCACGCTACACCAGGTTGCCCAGCGAGGGACGCTGGCTACCCATCCGGGCATGGGTGGGGAGCCCTGGCGGGGCCTCTGCGGCTTTATGCCCTGTTGCTTCGCCTGGCCGGAGAATGTGAGGAGGGGGCATAAGGTTACAGGTGCTGCGGCCACACCCATCTTTCTGAGCCCACTGGACGGGGCGCAGAGGGGGGATTGCCATGGGACCCACAGGCGTCCGGAGAGGGGATCTTGGGGCTGGCCTCACCCCTTCCCTGTGGAGATTGGGGACCCTGGGGTAGGGGGGGCCGCGCCCAGTCGGCCTCCTGGAGGACACGGGAGGAAGCCCCCAACCCCTGCACCTGAGGCTCTTTCTGATTGGCCCCTGGAGGCCGCATACACGCAGATAGGCGGCCCTGGGTGTATTTTTATTAATATTATGTCCGTACTGATTAATATTATTTATCTTAAATAAATTTCACCCGTGTCCAAGTTCACCGCGCCCCCAAAACCGAGTCTGGGGCGGCAAGGGGAACTCCTGGCCAACAAATCCGAGCCTCGCCCTCCTGTGATGAACCTGGTACGCGCGGTTTTCTGGTTAATTCTATCGCTGAAAACTGGTGCGGGGGGCGCACTTCTGAGACGAACGAGCATCGAGGAGCTGAATCCTCCACGCGGGCTGCCCAGGTTGATCTGAATTTCTGGGGAATGGCTTGGCTGCCCACCCGGGCCGACCCTCCTCGACGGTGGCGTAGAGGGCTGGAGCCTGGGTGCTGCGAGGCTCCTCGCATGGCTGGGCCCGCCGCGAGGGGTTGCAGAGCAGCTCAGGGATCGATTCAAGCATCTTCTTTCCTCCCTCGCCCCCAAACAGAGCTGGGCGCGGGGTTCCCCTTCCAGATGGAGCGAGGGTCTCGGGGTGGCCCTGGAAAAGGGGAGCCCGCGGCCACAGCTGCGTATTGCCATCTCGCGAGCAGAGATGTCACCTCCTGCCTTTGGAGGAAAGGGAGCCCGGTGGGGATGAGCGCATTTAGCCCAATGCCGGGAACAAAGCGCACTCCGCGCTTCTGCGATTTCGCTCCATTTTGAAATGTGTTGGCGCTTTGGTGGGGCCGCTGCGGTGGGCAAGGCCGGGGGCGCTGTTAATGAAGGAACCTCAGGGGGACGGACGGTCCTTCGTAGGAAACTATCCTGGCTTTGCGCGGGCTTTAAGGAAATGGCTTCGCTCCAGGACCTCGAGGGATGCAGCTTTTGCGCGGATGACGGTGAGGTGCTGAACCAGCCGCTGCGCCTCTGGAAATGTCTGGGCACGGATCCTGGGGCCATCGACGACTCCTCCCCATCCCCGGCAGGCGGGAGCTCTTACATTCCGAGCGAGTGACCCCTCTCACCCTCTGGCGCTCACACATCTGTAACTCCAAACCTCCGTCTCAGAATGGTCTAGGCTGGAAGGGATGATGGGGGCTCCGACAGCGACTGCCTAGCTCACCCCTCTGCGTGCTTAGGCTCCAGGCTCAGCAGGACCAATCTGAGTTTTGTCTGATCCCCCTCGCCCCCTTAACTGACCCATCCTACAGGAGACAGGGAAATGTCTTTCCTACCGCGGTTGATTCTGGGGTGTCATTTTGTGTTTTGTGATGGCTGCTTATATTTACTGTATAAGAATTGTTTATTTTCCATCTCCAAATCCTCCCTCTACATAAACAAATTAATGGATAAACAGATAAGTGTATCCCCTGCCCCCACCCCCCGCTACGCAGGTCCGGAGTGACTCTTGAAGCTCATACATTCCTTGGCCAAGTTTGCTTCTCTAGCAGACGTTTATATAGCAATAACCTGGCTTGGCTCTTGGGTTCACCTTTGGACGATTTGGGGAAGGGGCTTGTTGGCTTTGCTGGTTTTTGGATGAGTGACAGTCCATGACTGTTCCTGCTGGAAGGGCGTGACTTTTAAGTGGTTTCTAATATCAGGCATTGCTCCTCCGACAGGAACAAAAGAAATGGATACTGCCCATAAATTGCTGGAAAACTTAGAATCGGTTTGATTGAGGAAAGGTTAGATTTATTCCGGTTGGAAAAAGTGGCCTTTCTATTAAACGTGCCCTTTGACCCTCATGCCCTTGGAGGTCAGTGCCAGCCTGGAGATGGGATAAGATTGTGGTTTTCCTTCTGCCTTTTTAACATCCGTTGTTACAGTCCATTTGTTGAAAATTTAAAGAAACTGTTTTATTCCACTTTCCCTCAGCATTTATATGTGTGGTTTCAGTAGCTCTGTGGCTATATGTACGAAAACGTGTTATTTTTCCAATTGGACATGTGATAATTTTCCAACTAGACCTTACCTTCTATTGATGTATTTATTTAGCATCTTCCTTACTCCCTCTTTGAAAAAGAATCACTCAAAAACAAATAAAAACAGCCGTAGGGGCCTAATACAGTGCTAGACATACAAGAGGTATTCGGTCCATACCAAATGGATTTTATCCACGAAGGATAAATGGGGAAATACAGTGGGAAGCGGGTGGGAAACTGCGTTTGACTCTGCTCCTTCCTCCACCACCACTTTCCTCATCACTGTGTTCAGAGACCCCCAAAGCCCCCTCACACTCCCAGAAACACCCCCCTGGCCACTCCTAACTTGCCATGCCCAGGAGTTAGGTGCTTCCACTAGTGACATGGAGCTGGCGTTTGGGGGGCACCTCAGCAGGTGATGGGAAGAGGAGACCCCAGCCTTACCAGCTGGGCTGCAGCAGGGAGAGGAGTCCTTGTGTTCCAGCAGGGACTCTCAGCTGTTTTCCTGTAAAACCGTGGTTCTCAACTGGGGGCCACTGAGATGTCTAGAGAGATGTTTTTGTTTTCACAACTCGGGGAGGGTGCTACTGACATCTCGTGGGTAGAGGCCAGGAATGCTGTTAAACATCCTACAAGGCACAGGACAGTCTCCTACATCAAAATATGACCCAGCCCCAATGTCACCACTGCTGGGGTTGACACCGGCACCGCTATCTTAATTACATTCATTGAGTGTCTTTTAGGAGGCCCTATTCTAAGTGCTTGCTAAGATTATCTCATTTAATCCTCACAACACTTCCCCTGTGTAGCAGGTGCTGTTATTATCTCCGTGATGGGGAAACTGAAGCACAGAGAGGGTTAGTAACTTGCTAAAAGTCACAGAGCCAGTGGGCGGTGGAGCTGGGTGCCTGACACTAGTTCTCTCCCCTCTCAGCCACATGTGGGTTTACTTGGCCATTGTGGACTAGTCTGGGAACCCAAATATGATCTATAACATTGACCCAGTAGAATATTGATTCCAAAACCACTGTCTCACAAATGACTTTTTACAAAAGTCTGTAATTGGAGCATGACCCAGAATAAGGTTAGGGAGATGTGGAGTTAAAGCTCTCAATTTGTTATCTGGCCCTGACACAGAGAGCGAGGCATTTCACTCTACATTGGTGCTCTGTTTATAAAACAAAGAGCAAATATCTCTTCCTAAGGTCCTTAAACCTCTTCTCCCTAATCCAGGGTTTCTGGACTGCTCTGCCATATGATGGGGCAGCTGGTTTGATTGACCCAGGGAAGGCTGGAAATCAATACTGGGGGATCAAGATGTAGATTCAGTGTGGCCAAGGTCAAGTCTCTGAAGTTTAGGGACATCAGATCCCCAGCTTAGGTTCTGTACCTCAGCAAGGTGAAAGTGTTGACGCCCACTGATGAGGCCAGCTCTGAGATTGTGGGTGTGGGTTGAGTTGGGTGGGCATAGGCAAGTCCTCATGTAAGAATCCTTTGGCAAAGATGGGCCCGGGAGGCTTTTCTCACTTCCTGGGGCCCAGGCTTTGCAATAAATATTCCATTATACTGTGGTGCCTTGGGGCTACCTGAGAATCCTCTGTCTGGCCCCTGTTGCCTTGCCAAAGAGGTTGCTGTCCAAGAATTCCTTTCCTGTCTCCAGGTGCAATGCTCCTGCCACCTCTGCCAGGTTCCCTGCCTGCCCATATGGCTCCCAGCTGAGTGTGAGGAGGGATTTGAGGCTGGCCCAGGACAGGTTTTGAGCTTTCTGGGTTCTCCGGTTAGGAAACTTTCTGTAAGCATGCAGATAGAATGGGCTTCAGCAAAATACGAACTCGAACAACTTCCAGGTATATTCCCTTAATTTTCTTTGCTTTTTTCATATTTCATCGGGCTCCATGCTGAGCCCAATCAGAGACCCGACAGAAATCCAAACACCATGTCAGCAAGTCCCCAAGAAATGCATTTTGTGCCAAGGCTATTCAAGGAGGGTTTGGGAGCAGCTCAAGGGCAGACACTGTTACCCCTCCCCCAGGTCCCCAGTGCAGGGCAGTGTTCTGCATGTGGAGGCAGTTTGGCCTAATGGTTAAGGAGGTAGGCTCTGATCAGGCCTCCTGGGCATAAGTCCCCAACTCCCTGCTCACTGTGAGATCTAAGCCATGTTGTTTAGCTGCTTGGAGAGTTTTTTTTCATCCATAACTTGGAGTATGATGGTACCTGTCTCACGGGTTGCCATGGGGTTCAGACAAGCTAACCCGGTACTCACTAGGGCCAAGCACATAGTAACTGCTCAGTAAATGGCATCATTGGCGGTGTCCTGTGGATATGTGCTTGTGATTGGCTGAATGAGCAGAGGGGGTCTAAAGATCCTGGTGATGCAATCAGTTGTACAGATAAATTGTTACACTGAGTAGGGCTCAAGATAGGAAAAGTCAGCAACTGCCCAGCTCCCCTGCACCAAACCGTTTGGGCAGAAGTGCATCCTCTGAAAATTGCACACACCCATGTTTAAATGTACACACAGAACTCCTGCCACAGCCAAGTGGAGATTTGTCATCTGCTGTCCGTGCCTCATCTTCCTGAAATCCACTCCGTGCCAGGAATAAACTGCATGCTCTCCACCAGCCCAAACCGACCTGCCCTCCCTCCAGCCATCCCAGGCAGGGTGACCTGGCTTAGTACATCGGGTTCAGAGATCTTTCCAGTTTACTCGTTGAATAAAAAGTGAGGGCTGATCAAGAAAGTAATGGCAGTCAGGGAGGGCGAAGGAGGTAAAGAAGAGATTTTACAAATGAAGTAATTCAACAGAGTGCTGACGTTGGTAAACTGGCAAACAGATTTCAGGGTGGTTGGTTGAGAGTAGAGTAGAAAAGGGTTAAATAAAGCAAACTTGTGGTGTACTGAATCTTAGGAATTCCATGTATCCAGTAAGTGTAGTCATTTATGAATTAATAAATTAGGCTTAAGAAGCCTTCTTATCCTTAAATCAAGACTGAGTAACAATATATCAGTTTTAAAAAGTCATTATATCAGAAAATCATTTAAATGATACACATAGATTTCCAAGATTTTACTTTAACCGAAACTATATAAATGTGAATTCGTTCACCCATCTTTTGACACAGGGCTCAGGTCTTCTCTTGGTGTCTGGATCAGCCAGTTGAAATTTCTTGTCTGTTTTGCCTATGCCGCATTAATAATGCACTGTCTGGGTCCTCCGATTTCAGTTTGGATTTTGGGTTTACATTGTGGAGTCATCTGAATGCAGAATCCTTCAGGGATTTTACTTTTTTTTTTTTTCTTCATGGTCTTTACCATCCCATTTGATAGTAAATATTACTCACCTTTATGAAGTCTTTCCAAAACATTCAACTTAATTTTCTTAAAATCATTGAATGATTTGAAGAGTTTATTTTTCCCTCTGCACTTGTACTCCATCAGCTTGCACCTTATTTTTTTATCTTTTTTTGAGACGGAGTCTCGCTCTATTGCCCAGGCTCAAGTGCAATGGCGCGACCTTGGCTCACTGCAACCTCCACCTCCTGGGTTCAAGCAGTTCTGCCTCAGCCTCCGCCGTAGCTGGGACTACAGGTATACACCATAATGCTCGACTGATTTTTGTATTTTTGTAGAGATGGGGTTTCGCCATGTTGGCCAGGCTGGTCCCAAACTTCTGACCCAAGTGATCCACCCACCTCGGCCTCCCAAAGTGCTGGGATTACAGGCGTGAGCCACCGCGCCTGGCCAGCTTGCACCTTATTTAGGGTATGTGATTATTATAGCAAGTCTGGTGTACATAGAAGATTTTGAATGGGCACAGATGACCTTTAGTAAGTGCTTGGCTGTGATAAGAGGCAGTCCTGACTGCAGATCAGGCTGTGTGGACCCCGGCCTTGCATGTTTACAGACCTTCATGTCTTACTCTTACAGGGTATCAGAAGAACACCTACTGGGGAAACTTTTAAATAAGTAAAAGGTGGGCGTTCTCCCTGCCCATCTTATGTCTGTCTGCCAGGACTAGCACAGCACTTTGAAGTCATTCACATAGAATCCCAACTTAAGAGGGCACTACAAAATCCTCCCCATCAGACTGAAAATAAGTTTAAATTCCCTTTGCTATATTAACTCCCCTGAGGAAAGAGTCTTAGATCAATGTCAAACACTAAAAACAGTTTTAAATCAGCAAGTGAGAATTAAATCTGAAGCCATTGATAATAACGTTTCATTCATTCCTCTCCTTTGGCCCCGTCCACCCTACTGCTAAATCCAGGCATCAGAGAGAACAGGGACATAATTATCCCTGGTCCCAGCTGCTGGTTTTCCTTCCAGCCTATGGCCCAGTTTTCTGTTTTACTGAGAAGGCTGGTGATGTTGTCTTGGGATCTAAGTCTGCAGTTTTACCACAAAAAGTCCAGGGATGCACTTTCATGCTTGTGTCCTCCTCCCTGGGATAGCAAGGATCTTAGAAGACCCCTGGCTTCGTAATTGCTTGTCATGTGCTCTACAGACGTCACAGAATGCCAAGAACGAGGTGCTGGGAAGGACCAATTCATGGAACTGTGGGACGGTGCTCCTCCCCCAGGGTAAAGGACAGCTCCTCCTCCTGAATTGGAGCCAGCATTCTAAATCATGTGTCAACAGAGTTGTCCTGGATCGGATCCAGTTCTGCCATTGATTTGCAGGTCATTTCAATGGTACCTGTTTCCAGTTGTTCTTAATTGAACAGTGGCACCAAACTATTGTCTTATCTCATCCCCCTCCCATGGCCTGTCCCTCAAAAAGAGACTTCTTGGGTAATTAATCAGGGCAACATCAGGCAGTCTGGGCGCAGTGGCTCACGCCTGTAATCCCAGCACTTTGGGAGGCCGAGGCAGGCGGATCATGAGGTTAGGAGATCGAGACCATCCTGGCTAACACGGTGAAACCCCATCTCTACTAAAAATACAAAAAATTAGCCGGGCGTGGTGGCGGGCGCCTGTAGTCCCAGCTACTCGAGAGGCTGAGGCAGGGGAATGGCATGAACCCGGGAGGTGGAGCTTGCAGTGAGCCGAGATCGCGCCACTGCACTCCAGCCTGGGCGACAGAGCTAGACTTCATCTCAAAAAAAAAAAAAAAAAGAATCTCTTTGGTTTTATATATATATATAAATGAGGCCAGGCTCAGTGGCTCACACTTGTAATCCCAGCACTGTGGGAGGATCACTTGAAGCCAGAAGTCTGAGACTGGCCTGGGCAACAAAGCAAGACCCTGTCTCTACAAAAGAAAACTGTAAAAATTAGCTGGGCATGATGGCATGCGTCTGTAGCCCTAGCTACTTGGGAGGCTGAAGCAGGAGGATCACTTGAGCCCAGGAGTTCAAGGCTACAGTGAGCTATGATTGTCCCACAGCACTCCAGCCTGGGTAACACAGCAAGGCCCTGTCTCTAAACTTTTTTTTTTTTAATTCTATTTATATTTACATGTATTTAAATGTGAATATTCACTACCTATTTGTTGCATGCCTGCATTTTTTATACTGGGCTTTCTGAAAACCTGAACAGCTTTCTACTTTGACAATGTATCAGAATTTAAATCAGCAATATGTTAATAAGCCAAGTAAAGGTTATATATGCAAATAAAACTGTTGTCTATAACCTCCTGTTACATCGGGGCACAGCAAAAGTCATGGTGTAGTCTCATGTGAACCTGTCCCTTTCATAGCTGCTCATTGCCAGGAAACATCAGGAATAGCCGTTTGGAAGAGTCGCCAGCCCTCCCACCATCCGTTTTCTGTCTTGTCTTTTCCCTATGAGCAGGGGAAATTCCACGCTGGCCCCAATCCCCAGTGCAGCGGCTCAGCCTCTGCCTCTGCTGCTGGTCTCCATGAGGCCAGCTTAGAAACGGAGGATTTTGCAGAACATCCCTAAATCCGCTTGAATAATGGAGTGATCATTCATAAACTCACCTGAACCTTATTAAAACCTATTTAATATTTTTCCTGGATAATCCTATAGGGATAACTTGCCTCCTGGGCTTCTCTCCACCTGGTTCAGTTCTTCCTTTAGTGGTGAAGTTCCTCCCTTCTTAGCATCTCAGCTATGCCTGAGAAAAGGCCAGCGGTGGCTGCACTCTGTTCCCTGTGGAGTGTTAATAAAGACTGAATAAATTGAAATAAATCCCTTTCAATGTCACTAAAGTGCTATAAATAATCATGAACCAATGTTTGATGGCTGATGAGAAATGCAAGAAAAAATTTTTAATCAGTAGGATTCATGTTATAAGTTGACAATCTGGGCCAAGTTAAAAAAATAAAAATAAAAAGACTTTTAAAAAGATCTTATCATTTGTTACCAGCAAGACTGAATTCCAGAAGCGAGCCACTCCCTCATTTTGTGGGCCCCTGTTATCACTGGCTGCTTAGGGTTGCCAAGCCCTGAATTCATTTGTCAACTAAGAGATTTTTGGCCAAGATTAAGATTTCCCATGCCCCCATATTTCCATCTGAGAAATGGAGATTATGCTGTCTTCCCCCTCAGAATGGACGATAATGTGGTCTCTCTTCTCTTTGCATAGTCATAGAACTGAAATAAAACAACTTAAGAGAATTCCTTTGAGCTTCTCAGAAGTGCTGCAGGGCTGGGGGATGCCTCCTGGGAGCCGCAGTCAGGTGCTGATCTGAAGTCTTTGGTGGGCTGACTTTAGCCTGACCTGAAATAGTATAGCTGCTGCCACCTGGCTCCCTTAGCGCCAGTCAGACGGTGCAGCTGGTTCCTAGGGGTGAGGGCTGAGCCAGCAGGGTCCGTGCCCAGGAGGGATGCATGGGTGGCCACAGCCCAGCCTGCACTGATCTTGTCTGTCCCCTTCTTTGGAAGGAAGGAGACCCAAACCAGGGTGCATGACAGTGGGTGGGGGTGCCTTGAGCATGACCTCAAGTGATTTCCAGCCCCTGCCAGTGCTGACTTCCCTGGGGAAGGGCTGGGACTTCCTTCTGGGCTCAAGTCACGACCCTTGGATGGAATTTCCTGGGAGCTTTTCTGTTTTTTCTGGAGTTTTCAGTTTCTTCCCAACCCGACAGGGACTTGGTACAGAATCTCATATTCTAATTATGCCCAGGAGCAGCTTCTCCCCACCACTCACAGCGTTTAGCATGTGACAGGAATCGATTAAGGCATGAGTGATTAAATTAAAGCCAGGCGTTGACTTGGATGGTGTAATATTCTGACAACTGTTTGGTGGCAAAGGCACGGGGCAGGCTTGTTAATTGAACTGCTTGCACCTGGAATTTGAATTGAGCCAGAGTGGGGCTGAAGTCAGTTTGCCTTCACCCTGTGAATGGAGGGTTTCTCCAGAGCGTGGATGGTGGGAGGTATTTCAGGGTGTATGCATAACCCCCACCCTGACAATGGCCCATCTTTTCTCCAGCATGGCCAGGTTTGAGTGCCAGTCCTGGGTGTCCGGAGGCCCCATAGCCTTGCGTTTTAGTAAAATGCTGCCCCCATTACCACCTGGTCTGTGCACTTCGGTCACTAGAATTTGCCATCTTCCAGTCCCGAATGTGGCAAGCCATGGAGCCTTAAGCTCTTCTCCCTCCGCATCCTGGAACAGACCCGCCAGTTTCTTCCAGGCATTTCCTCAGTTTGCCCCTCTCTTTCCAGTCACACTCTCACCAGTGATAAAATGATTTTAGGCCTTACCATCTCACCCTCGGATCCTTATGGAAACAATAATGAGTTGTTCCCTGTTTCAATTCCAAAATTCATATCCAATCCGTTTTGCATGCCATTGCCAAATTCTTCCCAGAGCAACCCCGTCACCTGCCCTGGCCCTCTCCAAGTGTGGTCCTGCCATGGGCATCGCCTGCTAAGCCAAGCTGGCCTCGAGCTGCCTGCCCGGGTCCCCACACCTTGGCCCACCTCCCTGCCCAGTCCCACCTCCCGCTTCCTGCCAGCCTGCCCTGTGGCTCCTTCATAGACGCCGTGCTCTTTCTGCCCCTTGCTCACCCATGGCAGCCTTGCCCCTCTCTCCCTGCCCCACCCCCTATTTAAATCACTCTGACCTTCCTCAGTGTTCATCCTCCCTGAAGCTTTCCCCAGCCTTGGCACTCAAGGTCCAGAGGCTACGCGTTTCCTCTCACCTGTGGCAGCGCCGCGCTCCCCAGTGCCTCACAGTTTCCTTCTTGCCACCGCTTCCTGTGTAGGACTCATCTGCCCACAGGTTGCACGTCCTATGTGGGCAAGGACTGTGTCTTACGTGACTTTCCTTCTCCAGTCACAGAGCCGGGCACATAGATAGCTCAAAACCCTCTTTATTAACACAGTTGGATGCTGAGAAATCAAACAGGCCGATGTCAAGTGAGCTCTCCTTATTTAAATCAATTCAGTTCTCCACCTCCTAGCACTCAGTTCCAGTACTCTATATACTTGGAAATGATAAAAAACACATTTCCTTTAAAACATTCTATAATCGTTCCTTTGCCCTACTTCAGACCAACTTAACACACTCCCCATTGGTCCAAATGAGTTTTGCTATACGAAGATGCTGATAATAATAGCAGCAGTGGATTATTCTACTAAAACCATTGCCTCGTTAATCCTCAGTCCCAACGAGGTGGGGATTATTATCCTCATTTTGCAGAGAAGCAAACTGAGGCTCAGAGATTTCACAGCTGGGGAGGGAGCTAGATCATGCCTCTGTGCAGGCCTAAGCTCTCCCCCACTTGCCTTCCTGCCTCTGCAACCTCAGAGCATCCCC
Organism: Pongo abelii; assembly: GCF_028885655.2. Taxonomy (NCBI): domain Eukaryota; kingdom Metazoa; phylum Chordata; class Mammalia; order Primates; family Hominidae; genus Pongo; species Pongo abelii. The sequence goes on along the minus strand of NC_072004.2, from coordinate 76,252,894 downwards.
CATCTGGTTCCACCGCCTGTGCTAGTTGTGCGGGAGCCAAAAGACATGTCTTTAGTGCTAAGGACTGGAGAAGCCATGCCCTCCAGCCTCTGTGAATGGGTCATATGTAACATGAGCCTGGAGAAATTATTTGAAACCGAAGGCAAGCCTCTAAACCAGGCTGCTGCTTCATGGCGCCGGTGACGGCAGAACCAAATTTAGTGCTGTGGGCAGGTCCACACTTATCAAATAGAGAAGCTCATTTTTCTTCCGGCTCACATCAAGCATGAAAAATGTTCACACACACCCCACACACACACATGCTTTCCGGAGGGGTCCATGTGGCTAGAGGCTGGAAGATGTGGATGAGAGGAGCCTGGCGGGTAAGCCCAGGGAAGATGACATTCAGCTTCCCAGACAGCGTCTACAGGGAGAAATTTAATTAAAAGTGGGGCGGTTTCCCTGAGCAAGGCAGACAAAGTCAGCCCTCTACTGTTAACAAAAAGGGTCACAGTGAGAGGGGAGGTGAGACTGAGTCTGTATTTTCCAGTCTGTTGGGCTACACTGCCTGATCCCCCTTCCTCAAAAATCCACTTTACTTTCCCCATGTCTACACCAATGTGGTTCACACTCTGGGACCAGGAAAAGGGGGAGTGATGGGGAACAGAGAAGGGAGGAGCTCACACAGCTGAGGCTGGGGTTATGCATATCGAATTACTTAGAATTTGCAACCTCACAGGGTACTTTTATGGCGTTGAAATACACTTCCCACAGCCACCCTCCCTCTAACTAAAAGCAAGAGTCATTTCTCAGTTCTGGTCTTGCCTCCCACCTTCTCCTCCACATTTTAAAAAACCCACCAGCTACAAAGTGAAGATACCATATGTGAGATCCCACCCTAGTTTCTGTTTTATCAGAGTTTGGAGCAGGTGGAGCAGGCAGAGGGATCATTTCAGCCTATAAGTTGTATTAAGGGTGAGTACTGAGTCATTCTTCAAGAAGAGTTTTAGAAGCACCCAAAACTGAAGGGTGGAGCCACCTGGAAACTATCATCAGTCCTGGCCCTGAGCATGGCCTGCATAGGCCCCCGTGGATCCCAGCGGGAGCTGCAGAGTGTGGGCACCTTGGCACACAGCCCTGAGTGCAAAATTAGGAGCTGGGCAGAGGGCATCTCTCTGTCGCCATTGGGCAGCCCAGGGCACACTGGTCATAGCCTTAGACCACGAGCACCCTATGCCCGGGGAACAGATGCAACCAGTGTGCCCTGGGCTGCCCAGTGACAACAGAGAGATCGACACCTGGACCCCATGTCACGGAGACTCCACTACTAAGGCTCCTGAGACTACCACCTTCCAGTGGGATAAGCCCTGCCTCCTACTGGGCCCACAATGTGCAGAGAACACTTGGGACTACCTGGCTTTCTGGATACACAAATATTGATCCATTCTGGACAAATTAGAAGGTCAGTCCCAATAAAAAATCGAAGTCAGCTGGGCGTGATGGCTCACTCCTATAATCCCAGCACTTTGGGAGGCTGAGGCGGGCAGATCATTTGAAGCCAGAAGTTCAAGACCAGCCTGGGCAACATAGAAAAACCCTGTCTCTACTAAAAATACAAATAATTAGGCTGGGTGTGGTGGCTCATGCCTGTAATCCCAACACTTTGGGAGGCCGAGGCAGGTGGTCACCTGAGGTCAGGAGTTTGAGACCAGCCTGGCCAACAGGGGGAAACCCCGTGTCTACTAAAAACATAAAAATTAGCCAAGCATGATGGCATGCGCCCGTAATCCTGGCTACTAGGGAGGCTAAGACAGGAGAGAATCACTTGAATCCAGGAGGCGGTTGCAGTGAGCCGAGATGGTGCCACTGCACTCCAGCCTGGGTGACAGAGCAAGACTCTGTCTCAAAAAAAAAAAAAAAAAAAAGCCATGCCTGGTGGTGCACTACCTGTAATCTCAGCTATTTGGGAGGCTGAGGCACGAGAATCACTTGAACCTGGGAGGCAGTGGTTGCAGTGAGCTGAGATCGCGCCACTGCACTCCAGCCTGGGCGACAGAGTGAGTGAGACTCCATTTCAAAAAAATAATAAATCTGAGTCACTTTAATATTGTTATTTGGATGTCAGCCTCTAGGTGTTTGAGACAGGAGAGTGATATGGGGGCACTGGAAACACACAGGCACGGGATGGCCTCACACTTGGGTAGCCCACACGATGTGATTTCAGGGTGCTGGGAGGTCCCTCCACTCCCCAAATTACTAACAAGTGGATAGTACTTTACGGTTTATATGATCTCATTTGATTCTTGACATGAGCCTGTGAGTGAAAAATTCGTTCCCCTCTTCTACAGATTAGGACGTTGAGATTCAGGGAGGTTCAGAGGGATTCAGGGAAGTCAAGTGGCACTTGGAGTCCCGTGGCTAATTTGAGGCCGGTAGGGGATTCGAGCCCAGGACTTGTGCCTCTTATGCCTGGGCTTCTGCTCCCTGGGGCATGGTCTTCCCCCTAGCTTTCCCATTCACCGCTTTAGCCTAGGGGTCCTACCCTTTATTAAACTGCCAGTGCCTCACTGCTTTTCTCCCCCAAAGACCAAAAAAAAAAAAGTGTTTTTGCTTTTGTTTTGTTTTTCATAGGACAGAGACCTGGAATTTCAGCTTGAGAATTTATACCATATGATAAATAAATCAACAGATGGCTTTTTCCTTAAAAAAAAAAAAAAAACTCTAAGATGTATTTGCAGGGAGGCATAATTTGTGCCAAAAAGTGCTCACCACACTGTAGTCATGGGGGCAGGAGGCAGCCGCAGGTGAAGGGAGAAATCTCGGAGTCCAAGCAGCCCCCTTCTGGGCTGAATTGGGGAGCTGGGGGCGCTGCCGGCCCTGCCAGGTTCTCCTAGGAGGCGGCAGCTCATATGGCTGTGGGAGGAGGCAGAGGGAGCCTCATATGCACCCACATTTCCAGGGATCTAGAAGACAGAAAGAAGAAAACCACCATTATGTTAAAGCAGTTAGGTAACACATCCTGTAATACAAGTTATTTTTTCCACATCTAAAGGCTAAAAATAGTTGTTAGAATTTAAAGATAATTGGTAAATGAGTTTCTGTCCTTCTAGTTTCACATCAAATGGAATCATGCTGCCTTCACATTACTAGTGCCCGTTATTTGTGTTTAATTTCCACAACGTTGTCTAATTCCACTCTTTGGGCTTCCCCAGGGATCCAGCCTCCCTCACTCGCCCATCGCATGGAGATGCTTTATTCATCTTTGTGTCCTCTGTGCTGGGCATAGCGCATGGCACAGAATAAGCACTCAGTAATTGATTCATGAGTGAATAAATGAATGAGTGGGTGAGTTCAATATCGACTACAAAAACCCTAAGGCCACACTGGTGAGTGGCTGCGCCTGTAGTCCCAGCTGCTCGGGAATCTGAGGCAGGAGGATCTCTTGAGCCCAGGAGTTTGAAACTAGCCTGGGCGATATAGCGAGAACCTGTCGCAAATGACAAAAACAGGGCCAGGTGCAGTGGCTCACGCCTGGAATCCCAGCACTTTAGGAGGCCAAGATGGGAGGATCACTTGAGGCCAGGAGTTCGACACCAGCCTGGGCAACATAGGGAGACCCTGTCTCTACAAAAATTTTTGTAAAAATTAGCTTGGCATGGTGGTGTGCACTTGTAGTACCAGCTACTCGGGAGGCTGAGGCAGGAGGATCACTTGAGCCCAGGAAATTGAGGCTGCAGCGAGCCATGATGGCGCCACTGCACTGCAGCCTGGGCGTCAGAACGAGACCTGTTGTCAAAAAACAAACAAACAAACAAACAAAAAGGCCTTTCTTAAAGAGACTTGAGAACAGAAAGGGGAACAGATTAATAACTTATATATTTATTTGTTTATCTTTCCACCTTCCTGGAGGGTGGAGGGGAACAGGTCTGCATTTGGAGTTTTGAATGCTAAAAGTGGGAATACATGCACTGTTTGCCATGATCTGTTCAAAAGTTAAGCCAAATGCCTTAGATTCTCCTGAAAACTGGAATGCCACTGTAAACTATAAGCCCCACGTCAAAGATAAAAGATCTTGATTAACAGGGTTGGATCTGTGGGCTGGGCCTCTCCCCGCCACACAAGGAAGAGTGGTGACCAGTTGAAGGAAAATCACTTAAATCCTTGCTGTCTCCTATTAGGTGTGGTCCCAGGTAGGGCTGTCAGAATTAGCAAATTAAAACACAGGGCATCTATGTAAATTAGAATTTCAGGTAACAACAAATAATTGGCATAGGCTACGTAATGTCCCTCAAAGATATCAGGTCCTAATCTCCAGAACCTGTAAATGTGATCTTATTTGGAAAAGGGGTCTTTGCAGATGTGGTTAAATTAAGGATTTTGAGATGGGGGGATTATCCTGTATTATCTAGGCAGGTCCTAAATGCAGTCACACTCATCCTTGTAAGAGGAAGGAAGAGGGAGATGGAAAACACAGAAGAGAAGACAATGTGGTGATGGAGGCAGAGATTGGAGTGATGTGACCACAAGCCAAGGACTGCTGGCAGCCACCAGCAGCCAGAAAAGGCCAGGAACCAATTTTCTCTTGGAGCTCCAGAGGGAGTGTGGCCCTGCTGACACCTTAGCTTCAACCTAGTGATCCTGATTTTGGACTTTGGCCTTCAGATGTGTGAGGGAATGAATATCTGTTGTTTTAAGCCACCAAGTTTGTGGTCATTTCCTACAACAGCCACAGGAATCAAAAACAGTAAGTATGCCCCATGCAATGTTTGGGACACACACCAAAAATATTACTTGTTGTTCACCTGAAATTCAAATTTAACTGGGTCTCTTGTATTTTATTTGGCCAACCTAGTTCCCAGGCCCAAAGAAAGACGCTTTTGAAATTTGCAAGAAAGCTGGTTGGAGCTGTCAGAAAGTGGACTTTGTAAACACAGTACTACCAAACCAATTTGAACTGTACTACCTCTAGACAAAAGAGAGGGCAGTCAGACAGTTATTCGTGGTTTCTTCTTTCAACAGTCGTTTGAGCACTTACTACAAAACAGAAGCTATGTGTAAGGGTGGAGGCGTTAGCTGTTAATCAGGACCTCCAGGCTAAGTTACTGTATTAGTCTGTTTTCACACTGCTGATAAAGACATACCCGAGACTGGGCAATTTACAAAAGAAAGAGGGTTAATTGGACTTACAGTTCCACGTGGCTGGGGAAGCCTCACAATCATGGCAGAAGGCAAGGAGGAGCAAGCCACATCATACATGGATGGCAGCAGACAAAGAGAGGGAGAGAGAGCTTGTGCAGGGGAACTCCTCTTTTTAAAACCATCAGATCTTGTTAGACTTATTCACTATCAAGAGAACAGCACAGAAAAGACCTGCCCCCATGATTCAGTTACTTCCCACCAGATCCCTCCCACAACATGTGGGAATTCAAGATGAGATTTGTTACTGTATCAGTTATCAACCCTTCCAGATAAATCACGTGAAATATTGCCATTAACAGAGTGAGCTCAGGTGGTTCTTCAGTGCATTTCTGATACCTGAACCTTCCCTGGGAATTTCACAGCCCATCAGGCTCTCCACCCTTTGATGGCAGGATGGCAGGGCCCAGATTCTGCAGGAGGAGATGTTACCGCAGGCCTGAAAGGGAGGGAGGGGCAGATGCTACAGGAAGATGCTGGCTCTGGATTCACTGGAGGAGCTTTCAAGGGAAGTAGATGCACACTGTCTCCATCATTTCATGTCCATCACACTCTAAAATGCTTTGGACAAGGAGCAAATGTTAAAGACAAATGTGGTCCATTTTCCTGTACAAAGAGGGCTGTCCCCATGCCAGGCTGTTGGCACTGGTGGGCATGAGGATTCTCTGCTGCCCTGGTGGGGGTGTTCTCTCACTCACCATTGGCTCTCTGACACCTGGAGAGACCCCCACCCTTGGGCTTTCGTGATACTCACAGAATCCACACTATCGGAGCTTTAAGGAGCCTGGGTCAACTGGAACAGGCAGGGGGTACTAGGACAGTCCAGCATTGCCCCAAAATATCCAGGCCTGATAAAAGAGAAAAACAGGTAGCTCACAGGAAAAGGATAAAAAAAGGAGGAGGGATTTAACATGAAAAGGTGCTTGATCTCCCTCATAACAAAAAGACTGCTGATTCCATCTAGGCAAGTGACAGAAAAAAATAAAATTTAATTTAAAAAGACTGCTGATAAAACCACAGCGAGACGCTGCTGCTCAGGGATCTGTGGGTGTGGGCAGCCAAGCTGCTGCGCATCATGGGTGGGAGAGGAAGTCCACACCCCTGGAGCAGAGGGCGGCTGATCTGTCAGATGCCCTTTGACAGCACCGCAGCATCCAAGAATTAACCCTTTCTATGTGAGCAGAGGCATCCATGGGGGGACACACTGGTGAATCATCTGTTATGCAGAAGTCTGGAAAACATCAGGATGGAACTGGTGAAATAAGTGTGGCCTCTGACAGAATGGAGCAGTCCCTCTGCGTTGCTGCGGGTGCCCCTCAGATCCTGCGGGTCAGTGAGAAAAGCAGTGAGGAACAAGGCGGGTACTGTGCACTGTCCTCTGTGTGCAAGGAAGGCCAGCGCATGCGACCGAGTCCACACAGACACAGCCTAATTCTGGAAGGAAGAATGAGAATGCAGTTTCAGTGGTGGCCTCTGGTGGGGAGAAACTGGGTGGAGGGAGATGTCATTTCCATTTGTCTACTATTAATGTTGTATTACCATGCTTAAATATTACTTTTTACCTTTTTTTTTTTTGAGACAGGGTCTCTCTCTGTTGCCCAGGCAGGAGTGCAGTGGCGCGATCATGGTTCACTGCAGCCTCAACCTCCCAGGCGCAAGCAATTCTCCCACCTCAGCCTCCTGAGTAGCTGGGACTACAGGCACGCATGCCACCATGCCCAGCTATTTTTTTTTTTAATCGAGATGGAGCCTTTCTGTGTTGCCCAGGCTGGTCTCAAACTCCTGGGCTCAAGCAATCCTGCCTCAGCCTCCCAAAGGGCTGAGATTATGTGAGTCACCCTTCCCAGCCAATTACTTTTTAAAAAAGATTAAATGCATGTATACGCTCAGGCGTCAGCACACTTGGAAAGGATAAGAATATCTGGAAGAAGGGTTCTTTTAAAAGGCTCCTCAAGTGATGCTGGCAGGCATGACGAATGTCCTTGGTCACAAAGCTCTGATCTGGCCTAACTCTCTCATGTTAGAGACTGGAGTGTGTGTGTGTGTGTGTGTGTGTGTGTGTGTGTGTGTGTGCGCGCGCGCGCACGCAAAGTGTGGGGGGATGGGAGTGAGTGTGTGTGGTGTGTAAGCGTGAGTGTATATGTGTGTGGGGGGTGTGATGTATGAGCATGTGTGTGTCTGTGTGTGTGTAATGTGTGTGTGAGGTATGTGGTGTGTGTGTGTGTGAGCATGTGTGTGTGATGTGTGTGTGGTGTGTGAGCATGTGTGTGTGGTGTGTGAGCATGTGTGTGTGGTGTGTGTGTGAGTGTGTGATTGTGTATGTGTGAGCATGTGTGGTGTGTTTGTGTGGCGTGTGAGCATGTGTGTGTGATGTGTCTGTGTGTGGTGTGTGTGTGTGTTATGTGTAAGTGTGTGTGGTGCACGTATGTGGCATGTGAGCGTGTGTGTGCAATGTGTCTGTGAGCATGTGTGAGTGTGTGTGTGTTCAGCATATATAAGGCATGTAACTGAACACAGCACTTTAGAGTGCTCTCCTGGAGTCAGAGGGGTGGGTAGAAGGAGAAGGGAGGTGGGCTAGTGTGCTGAAGTGTCTACTCCTTGTCATGGTCTGTGACAACCCAGACTAGCCCACGAGCCACCCTGGTCCCTGCATTTCCAATGAGACCTCGGTGGACACGTTCCCTGAGGTGAGGCTGACTGATGTCATTTGACGATCTTGATGCCAAATCCTTTTATATCAAAAACAACCAGAACACTCTCTTTTCTCTTAGTGCTTTCACCCAGATGACCACATTTCATCCTCCCAGCCACTCCGGTCCAGGTGGCACTGCTGGTTTGAAAGAAAGGCCTCCCCTGGAGTAACTTCCGTGGGTGGATTCACACCCTGCCCACAGTCCTGTCCCAGTCAGCCCACGATGGTGGTCTCCAGTTCCTCCAGAATTCCCGCTTTTCAGCTCATCCCCACATTCCCGGAGGGACTGAGAGCGCAGCCCCAGGGCCCTGCTCTTTGGGGGCAGTCTCCACACCCAGAGAAGCAGCAAGGCATTCCTAGGTTTCTCTTTCAGATGCAGAACTTCAGTGTTCAGAGATGTTCCCACCAGTCCTCAGAGGGCTCAGTTCAGCTTTAATGACTGCACCGTTGCGTGGGCTCTGCAGAGGGCAGGTGGCCCAGCGTGGCTGACTGCAGTTTTCCTGACCTGGAGCCTGAGCCTGCCCCGCTGTTTATTAATTAAGGATCACTCTGCTTGCAGAACCCTGAACTCCCCAGAACTGTGAGGTGGGAGAACCCTGAGAGGCCACCTGGCCCCACTTCCCACCTGCTGCCCAAACCCCCTCTCTGCCTTCCTGACAGTCACCCCAACTCCCAGTGATCCCCATCAACCATCTGACAAGGGGACTGAGAGGGAAGAGAAAGGAGGGTCCCAAAGAGGAAGGTAAAACTGTCGGGAGCAGCCCCCAAATGTGTGACATCCTTCAGCGGAGTTGCCCACTTTCCCTTTTCTCCTCCCTGCAGGACCTCCCTTCTCCCCAGTCCTCCCCAACTTCTGAGGTTACATTGAGAAAAGTCTGCAGAGAGGTGCCAGCATCACAAGGTGTTAAGGACCACAAGTTTGGCATTTTAACAGATGCCAGAGCCACTTGAGAAATGTGGTAACTAAGCCCAGAGAGGTACAGTTACCTCCCCAGAGTCACACAGCAGGTTCATGGCAAAGCTGGACTAGCATAGGTGTCCTTCCCCCGCAGATCCCCTTCTGTGCCCCACATCACCTCCCTCCAGTGTCTGGGCCACCTGGAGATGGGCCCTCAGACTCACCCGGCCAGAGGTGCCATCTCATGGGAGAGGTTTGGCCAGGAAGCATCGATATTTGAGATCCCAAGAAATGAAGGCTTGGCCTGTCAGATGACAGACTTCGGTCATGGGGACACGTGATCTGTTTTACACATGCGTCCCCTCAGCAGCAGCTTTCCAGAACATTCCCACTTTCTTCTGTAGTGAGAAGAACTCTTTCCCTGCAGCCTCCTGCTCATCTCCTCCTGGGAGACCCTTGCTTCATTGTCTTTGATAAATCATTCTACTTTGCAGAGTGCGAGCTCTGCCTTGGAGGGTTCGCATCTGTCTGTGCTGAGTAACCAATGCTAAGGTCGAGTGGTCACCTCTCGTAAGAGCTAGGGTTGTCTCATGCCTGATGACTAGGACTTGCCCTCAAGGAGAAAAATAAATCAAAACAAAAGCAAAAACAACAAACATGCATCTCTCAAAGAAGGCTCTGGGTCCAGGTAAATTTCCTTCCACTGAAGCAGCCAGGCTGAATTCAAATTATCTTTGCCCCTGCTTAAAAACTAATGCAAATTTTCCTAGAGAATGTCCACTAATTCCTGGAGGGGCATGGGCATTCCTGATGCCCATGAGAGGACCATTTGCTCTTCCCTCAGTGTGCTAAATAACAGAAGTGACATTTGTTGCTGGAAAGTATCAGTGAAGTTAATAAGGTTTTTCTTGCCCAGGGTGAGGGAACAGTTCCCAATGACAAATGCTGTATGGGAAGGGGCTGTAGAACTGCCAGCCCCTTTGGTCCATCCATAAAGTGAACCCTGTGGATCCTGGAGGATTTCAGCATCTTTTTTTTTTTTTTAGACAGAGCCTTGCTGTCACCCAGGCTGGAGTGCAGTGGCACGATCTCAGTTCACTGCAACCTCCGCCTCCCGGGTTCAAGCGATTCTCATGTCTCAGCCTCCCAAGTAGCCAAGATTACAGGTGCGCACCACCGTGCCTGACTAATTTTTGTATTATAAGTAGAGACAGGGGTTTCACTACGTTGGCCAGGCTGGTCTTGAACTCCTGACCTCAGATGATCCACCCGCCTCAGCCTCCCAAAGTGCTGGGATTACAGGCATGAGCCACCACGCCCAGCCAGCATCTTTCATTTTTCTGTCCGCTTTGGCCCTTTCCTCTCTCACTGTCTTCCTTTTCCATTTCCAAAGTCAGTCCATCTCACTCTCAGCACAAAAACTGCTAGAGCGCTTGTCATTGGTCATCTCTCCCTGCACCTGGCTGGTCTGTTCTTAGCCACTGAAGCGTTTCCCCCAGCTGTTGCTTTAATCATTTTATTGTTATTATGCCTTACTTAAGAAATGGACATGAGATGCATTTACCTGTCTCTTCCTGCCACTCTGCAGAGCCAGTAAGATGTGGTGGAAAGGGCCTAGGCTTTGGAGGAGGGCTGGCTGGGGTTGGATCTTGGCTGCCCCCTACTAGCTGTGTGACCTTGGGTAAGTAGCTGGACCTCTCTGAGCCTGGTTCGGAATCGTAGCACCTCTCTTTCAGGGCTGCTGTAAGGAATAGCAGTGGTGTGTGTAAAGCAGAGCGCACAGCCAGCAACTGGCCCCTAGCAACACTGCTGAGCACCTAGTGTGATAAGCTGCCATTGTGGTGTGTGAAGCAAAGGGGAAACATGCCTGCTGTAGTGAGCTTCCTGTAGGGCAGGTTGTAGAACTAGAGATGGGTTCCAAGGTTACAAAGGGACTCTTAGTGTATTAGTCTGTTCTCACATTACTATAAAGACCTACCTGAGACTGGGTCATTTATAAAGAAAAGAGGCTTAATTGGTTCACACTGGCTGGGTGTGGTGGCTAACACCTGTAATCCCAGCATTTTGGGAGGCCAAGGCAGGCGGATCACTTGAGGTCAGGAATTTGAGACCAGCCTGGCCAACATGGTGAAATCCTGTCTCTTCTAAAATAAAATACAAAAATTAGCTGGGCGTGGTGGTGTGCGCCTGGAATCCCAGCTACTCGGGAGGCTGAGGTGGGAGAATTGCTTGAGCCCAGGAGGCGGAGGTTGCAGTGAGCCAAGATCGCCCCACTGTACTCCAGCCTGGGCAGCAGACTGAGACTCTGTCTCAAAAAAAAAAAAAGAAGTAAATTGTTGTTTATGAGCTATATGGTCTGTGGTACCTTGTGGGACTGGGAGTCTGCGTCTCCCTGACCCTGCCTGTTGCTGCAGCGCCGCTCAGCCCTGCCTGCTCCCTACCTCCCCTCGGCCTCTCCTGCCTCCACCAGGCCCCTGGTGCCTCCTCTAGAGACAGTCCTCCTGGGACCGATTGCGTTCTCACTTACACGAGGCATCCAGGACTACAGATAACCAGAGGAAGGGGCGCCCGCCCGCCCACCCTCCTCCCTGGCATCCTCACGCTGCAGAGGTCAGAGCCTCATCCCAGCCCCTTACGTTCCCCTACCCTGTGGAGAACCGTGGTCGGTTCCCCAGGCTGGATCCACGAACAGCCTTGTGGAAGATGGTGAACTCACACCCAGAGCTGGCTCCGATGACCCTGTCTCCTTTACATGTTTCTACCTTCCCCTCCCTACCTTCCCCCACCGCTGGGCACAGAGTGGAGGCAGGTGGGGTTTAAAGCTCAGAAGGGCTTAAAGGGTATGGGGTGCAGTGGCTCATGCCTGTAATCCAGCACTTTGGGAGGCCAAGGCAGAGGATCACTTGAGCCCAGGAGTTCAAGACCAGCCTGGGCAACATAGTGAGACCACGTCTCTACAAAAAATAAAATAAATAAAATTAGCTTTGCAGGGTGGCATGCACCTGCAGTCCCTGCTACTCAGAAGCCTGAGGTGGGAGGATCACTTGTGCCCAGGAGTTTGAGGCTGCAGTGAGCTATGCTGGCACCACAGCACTCCAGCCTGAGTAACAGAATGAGATCCTGTCTCAAAACAAACAAACAAACAAACAAAAAGAAGTCTTAAAGGGGGCTCCAGGTGGGCCTGGCATTGCAAAGCTATGAAGTTCTATCTTAGACACAAGCTCTGTTACTAGGCCTTTGCAGGCTGGCCTGGGTACCTGGCTGCCATAGACAGGGAACCTTCCAGATGAGCTGCAGGCGTGGAGCACAGGAGCCAGGGTGCTCTTCCTGGGCTCTGTCCACAGGCAGTACATACATAGGCTTTGTACACGTCCGGCGGCTCCGGTGCCTATTTTTGTTTGTGTTTTTCTTTTGTTTGGGGGGATGGATTTGGTTTTCGCCTGAGCCCTCTGTCCTCCTGTCACCTGGCTGGTACTCGGCAAAGTTGACCAGCTGCCTGGCTGGAGTTGGCAGTGTCTGAGGCTGTGACAGCTAACATGTTCCTGAGTCCTCTCATTTCTTCACCATAAGGCCCTGTTGAGTTTGCAGATACTGTCTGTTTTTATCTCCCAGGGAAACTGAGGCTCAGAGTGGCTAGGCCACCTTTCCATGGTCCCTCAGCTCATGAGGGCCACACAGGGCATTGCAGTGGCCTTCTCCTCAGCCTTGACCCTCCGGCCCCAGCATTGCTGCCTCAAGGGGTCTCCTCTCCCGAGCCGCGCACCTTCTGCCTGGCAGCTCCAACTCTGTGGCTGTTTTCAGTGGCTCAGCACTGCCCCTTGACCCTCCCTGGCCTTCTGCGGATGCCAGACTGGAGCACTCTGACAAGGTCTGGGGTGGTTGCATGGGTCCTGTGACCTCTATACACCTCCCAGTGCCTGGGAATCCTGCAGATACACCCTCTTTAGCCATCCCTAACCTATAGAGGACATTTCTGAGGTCCCCGAGAGAGTGGAGCACCTCTGCAGGATCCAACTGCCGGGCCCAGGAAGGATAGCAGCAGCATGAGGGGTTCCATTAGCCACAAACTCACGGCATGGAACCTTCACCCACCTTGCCCCTCATCTGCTGTTTAGCACCTGGCACGCCGTGTATACTTACTAATTATTACATTCTAATGGCAAATTATAGTGGCAAACGTATGCATCTTTGCACAATTGTTATACAGGATGATGAACAAGTCATTAATAGTAAGGAATAAATGTGAAGGTGAGAAAAATCTGACTGCCAAAGTTTTTACTCCTTCCTTCCCTCCCCAGACTTTTAAATGAAAATTTAGGAATAATCCCTTAGTTGTCCTGCTAGTAGGACTTGTAATTAAAAGAATTGGGCCAAGAACCCTTCTACGCTTCTCCTTTTAGGTTTGGGTGTAAATTCGGGGTGTTTCTCACTGATGAAAGCCTGGTGCAGGGCAGACCGTGGGAAGCTTTCTCTTCCGGAATGGACCATCAACATCCCTTGCAGAAGAATTCTCTTCTCCAGACCCAGACCTGGTGTCCTGACACCCATTGGGCAAGTGGGTCCTAGAAGACAAACCTGGTCAGAGCCTGGAGGCTGCTTAGCATTCCTCATGCACACTAGCAGCTCGCAGAGCTCAGGAAGCCGCAGCCCCTCCTTGCCTCACCAGCCTGGGTCAGGACAGCATCCCCTGGAAGACACACAGGGCCTGGCCTCTGGTCACCCAGCCTGGAGGGAAAGCTCAATCGAGCATCATGTCACCCGGTGCCGCCATGCAGGGTGGCACTGGTGAGACCCCCCAAGCCAATGATACCACCTCACAGGAGTGCGGGCCCAGTGTGGCCAGATCATCTTGACTTTTCAAGATAAATCAGAAATCATATTTCCATGAGATATCCCTATTTGCAAGTGATGGTGACTAAATTAGAAGTTTTTGAATATTGTAACATGTTCCTAGGCTGTTTGTCTGGTTTAAACTCTATCTGGAGGAATTCAAGCTAGACTTTGGGAATAACTTCTTGAGGCAAGGATTTTGAGACCTTAGGGAAAGAAGGACGTCTGGGTATTCTGACTGTTGTCCTCCTGGAAGGGAAGAACAGGGAACTAGAAGACTGCCCTTAGCGAAGTTCAAAGCACCTAAGCCCGGGACCCTCAGCGAGTGTTCTTGAGTCACAGATTCTCCCTGAGGCACCTCTTTCTGTCTCCATAGAATGGCTGATTCTGTAACTCTGTGAGTCTACTTTTTTTTTTGCTCCGTCACCCAGGCTGGAGTGCAGTGAAGCTGGAGTGCCGTGGAGCGATCACTGCAACCTCTGTCTCCCAGGTTCAAGCGATTCTCCTTCCTCAGCCTCCCAAGTAGCTGGGATTACAAGCATGCGCCACCACACCTGGCTAATTTTTCTGTTTTTAATAGAAATGGCCTGAAGTGCTAGGATTACAGGCATGAGCCACCGCGGCCAGCCATAACTCTGTGACTCTTGTTACAAAGGCCGTATATTTTGCTCTTTGAGGGTGGTTTTAGTTTGATGCCTGTTGGTTGCCATCTTTTAACTAGGGATGTTTTATCAAAATGCCCAGCCAAAGTGTCCAAACAAATTATACCTTAAAGTTTGAAAATGTCTGGCACGTCTAATTGAATGCCTGTTGTGCCAGGCACTGGGCTGCTGAGGAACTGAGTCCCATCCCTGGAGGCTAGCTAGAGAACACAAACACACACACACACACACACACACACACAGAGAGAGAGAGAGAGAGAGAGAGAGAGTGGTCTTACAAGTCAGTTTTATATTCTACCTATATGCAATAAAGGTATTATTATGTTGAGGCACCTTGATATAAAAATTTTTCTTAAAGGAGAGGATGCCTAGAACAGGCGTTACCTGAAGCCTCCTCTCTCCAGCATTGGTTGTCTTCTGTCATGACTCAGGGTTTTTCACTGAGAATGGAATGGAAATGTGGTCTAAAGATAGGGCCAATGTTGGGACTGGATCCCCTCTGGGAAGTCAGACCAGGCTAGGGCAGGTCCTTGGAGCCATCAGGAAAAGCCTCTGGAGCCAGAAACAAAACAAAAAAAATGGTGTTAACTAAACTCAGTCTCAAATCCTGAATTGGACTCAAGTCAAGCAAAATAATTAAAGGAGTTAGCAAAGGGCAAGTCAGAGAGACCGAGCGACACCAGTGTCTTCCGGGGAGCCCTGTGGCGAGTGACAGAGCCTGGACTCTGGAGTAGAACTCATTTTGTGTCTTCTTCCGCCACTCGTTAGCTGGATGACCTTGAGCCGAGCCCTTTAACCTCTTGGACCCTATGTTCTTATCCCTAAGTGGGGGCTGGTAATATCTTCCCCTTCGAGGAATGCCCTCTAAGGGGTGTTGTGAAGATTCGGTAAGGTGGCAGGGGTAGGACTCCTGGCCAGAAACAGGCACATAATAAATGCTAAGTCCTCCTCCTCTCCACCTGCTGGATGCTGTAGATACTAAGGATTTCGATGTGAATGAGACAAAACCCCTGTCCTCCAGGAGCCTTTGAGAATCAGAGAACTAGACCCATTTACAGAACAAGGGGATGCAGGGTCTGGATAAAGTTTTGGGGATTAATAGAGCAGAGGGCTCCCCGGCCCTGGTCTGGCCAGCGCCAGGTCAACAGTAGCCCCTCAGTGGCTGGTTTAGCCCAGAGGATCCCATAGCGTTGACTCCTAACTCAAGGGCATGAGACAACCCCCAGGAAGGGCACCCTGGAAGGGGTCCTGCTGTCCCTGATTTACTTGTGGGCACTGGGGGGATGCCCAGAGCCATCCAGCCCTCAGGGCTCTGTGTGGTTCTGGGTTCCTCCCGTAAAAAATAATCAAATTCTTTCGTGTTAATGTCTTTCTCCACCTCATTGCACATCATGCAGCTATTCATTGACTCAGCAAGTATCAGCTTTGCGTGCGATCTTGGCCTGCCCACTTTAGCTTTTAGTAATAGCTCCCTTCTTGAATAATACAACCAGTGGGGAAACAGAACCTAACTCCTACCTCTGGGAGGGTTATTTGCTTTGAGAACATCTGTCCTGCAGTTTCGTTCATATGGCAGTGAAGTTTCGTGCACACACTCTAGAGCCAGGCAGCCTGGGTTCAAAGCGCAGCTCTGCCAGCTCCTAACTGCATAAATTTGGGCAAGTCACTCAACATCTCCATGCCTGAGTTTCCTCATCTGTAAGACTGGAGCAATGGTAATACCTGCTTTTTAGAGTTGAGAAGAGAATTAAATGAATTATGATGGGTAAAGTGCTTAGAATGGAGCTTTGCAAGTAGTAAGTGCTATGTAAGTGTTTGATTTAAAATGAAAGACCCTTAAATACATTCTTTGTGCATTTCACAAGCCCTTCATTTTACATTTCACAACCAAGCTCTGTCTCCCCTGGAATCCAGCCATAACTCTGCTCACAAGTGTGAGACAGGCCCCAGCAGAGCTGCACGAAGAGGAGAGAAGGCAGCCCCCCAGACTCCCAAGCAGGATGGCAAAACCAGAACACAGCCTCTGCAGCACCCCAGCAGGTGTTCAGAATCTGCAATATCCAAAGCCCACTTCAATTGTAAGTGTAGAGCCACATGCGCTTTAAGTCACCTGTCACTCTGGAGGCTCTTTTGCTCAGTTCCTCACCATTAGCAGGGATGACAGGGAGTGCAGGAGTGCGGTCGACGCCCAGATATTGGAGAGCGCTGGGCTTGCTGCCCATTTTCCCGGCCTCCACTCCTTTTCGCTGTCCAGCCATCACTTGCTCTTTGAAGGCAAACAAAACAAAAAATAGTGCCAAAAGCATGGGAAGAAAGCCAGCTTCTCCCCTGGGGTAACTGTGATACCATGCCCACCCTCCCTGACCACGCAGCCCCTGGGGACCCTCAGGGCCCCAAGCCCCCATTTCCATCACATACGTACACCCGTGTGTACCCATAGCCGCCCATCTCAGTCAATAGGGCTGCTCTTGCCCACTTGGAATCATGGTGACAACCAGGAGTGGCTTATGGGAACTATCCCAATGGCCTGACAGCATGTCCGCTGCAAACCGCTGAGGCGGGACACTGCCCTCATCTCTAGCTGATCAGCAAGAGGCGCAGTTGCTTTCTTAGGTAACGTTGCTGCTGTCTCCTGGCCATTGCTGGGGGGTGGCACTTAATCAACACCAGATTTTTCCCTCCTGTATCTTCCGAGCTGCTTGGATCTTGGTGCTGAATTAGGTTGGACTTTGTCTTGCGGGGAAGGGAGGACTATAGACCCTTAACGTAAGCAATGGTCAGACTATTCTAAGAAAACTCGCCGAATTAAAGCATGAGGTAAATTTAGTTCTGACTTCTGTCCACCCCACTGCTACTGTCCCTTTTTATCCCATGATCCTTTGCTTTTCTTTTCCTCCTCTCTCCCTATCTCTTGTGTTTGACGCATGACAGGAATTCAGAAATATATGTTTGTGGATTTGTTTATTCACGTAGCAAACCATTTCTTGAGTGCCTACCATGGGCCAGATACAATGGGTGGCCCTCGGATGCAGTGGTTTCTTCAGCCCCTCTCCTGGGTTTGCACCGTGCAAGACGGTTTGTGATGGGTCCTCCCATTGAGGACCACACTCTTCTTTCTCTGTGCCCCTTGGTCCTCAGTCTCTGACCCCACTTCAAAGGCAGCATTCACTCAGGGAAGCTCCCATACAGTGCTAGTCAGAGTGAAAGTTTGGACAAATTGCCAGGAAGCAGCTTGTCAGTATGCATAAACAGCCTTAAAAATGTTACTACTCTTTGACCCAGAATTTCACTTCTAGTAATCTGTCCTAAGGAAATAGTCACATGCAAAAGATTTATATACCGGGATATTCATCAAAGTGTTGTTTATAACAGGAAGTCTCAGAAGCTGGCTAAATATCCAACCTCTGGAAACGGTTAGATAGAATAATATGTAGCCATTAGAAAATTATGACTATGGGGTTTAAAATGTCATGGGAAAACACTTCTGACATAAAAGAGCATGATAACTGTATATTTAACATAATCTTAACTATGTTTTAGAATGCACAGGAAAAAAGAAATGTACAAACATATTCATAGTGATGTCTCTGGTGGTAGGATTATGATCAGTAAGTACTTCTGTCTCTTCATATTTTCCTGTATTTGATAATACATGCATATGTTGTTTTTAAAATAAGAAAAATGTTAAGTTTAAAATTGGAGCTGAAAAGTCTTTTTAGGTCAGGCGAGGTGGCTCACACCTGTAATACCACCACTTTGGGAGGCTGAGGCAGTCAGATCACTTGAGCCCAGGAGTTCGAGACCAGCCTGGCCAACATGGTGAAACCACATCTCTACAAAAAATAAAAAAATTAGCCATGTGTGGTGGCGCACACCTGTAATCCCAGCTACTTGGGAAGCTGAGACATGAGAATTGCTTGAACCCAGGAGGTGGAGGTTGCAGTGAGCCAAGATCGTGCCACTACACTCCAGTCTAGGCAACAGAGTAAGACTCTATGTCAAAAAAAAAAAAAAAAAGAAAAGAAAAGAGTAGCAGACATAACTAAATATAATCCTTACTAAGCCGTGGGTCAAATTTTTATTTATATATTTATTTTATTCATTTATTATTTTTAGACAGGGTCTGACTCTGTTGCCCAGGCTGGAGTACAGTGGTGTGATCATGGCTCTCTTCAGACTTGACCTCCCGGGCTCAAGTGATCCTCCCATCTTAGCCTCCCAAGTAGATGGGACCACAGCTGCATGCCACCACACCTGGCTAATTTTTTTTATTTTTTATTTTTAGAGATGGTGTTTACTATGTTGCCCAGGCTGGTCTCAAACTCCTGGGCTCAAGCTGTCCTCCCACCTCGGCCTCCCAAAGTGCTGGGGTTACCAGCATGAGCCACTGTACCCAGCCCTCAAATTTTTAAAAATCTATAAGGGACATTATTGGACAATTAGAGAAATTCACATATGGACTTATAATAGTATCAGAGTGTGTGGTGTGATGGTTCCAGAGGGAATGGACTTTTTCTTTGGAGACAGGCTTTTCTATGCCCACCCTTTTATCTTGCTAACTTACCATCATCCAGGTTCCAGCAGAAACATTACTTCCTCCAAGAAAGTTCTTAAGGGTGCAGTATCATGATGTCTGCAGCGAATTCTCAAATAGCTCAGGAAAAAAGTACGTGTGTGGTATGAGTGTGTGTATGTGTGTGTGTGTGTATATATACACACACACACACATATATATACACACACACACATACATACATTTTTATATAATTATATATGCAGAGAGTGCAAATGTTGCCAAGTTAAAGATTGGTGAGTCTAGGTGAAGGGAATATGGTATTTATTGTATTATTTGTGCAACTTTTCTTAAGTTTGAAAATTTTCAAAACAAAAAATTGGAGGAAGAAGGCATGCCAGTCTACCCCAAGCCTTCCATTGGAATGCTAGAAATCTAAACAATGTGATTTGGCAGTTTCATTTCTTTTCTGTTGTGGGCCAGTAGTCCTTAGATGTTGGGGAAGGGGGTAGTTGCTGAGGTGTGGTTGACTTAGGATAGAAGAAGCAGAAGTCAAGACTCCCAGGGTCAAGGTGCTTTGCTCTGCTGACCCAAGTCTGGGAGGCCCAGAATCAGCGTTTCAGGTGTGCTAATTCAGCATGGTTCTATTCACGGCCAAAGTCCACCCTGGGCACCTCTCTGGCAGCAATCTTGGGCGACTCTACTAAGGCCAGGCCTCCATGACCCTATGTCTGGATCCCATATCTCCACCTCTCCCACTGTCTCAGGAACAGTGCTTAGCTTTTTCTTTTCCCTCTCCTGTCTTCTTTTCCAGCATGTAGAAAGTTTAAATAATTCCACTCTTTACAACAAAACAAAACATACCCCCTTCAGTCAACCACCCTAGCTCTCTTCTCCTTTTCCCAGCCAGTTTTTTTAAAAGCATCCTCAGCACTTGGGCAACTCCATCTCCTCCCAACATGTCCCTGTTACTGGAATCCAGCCAGGACTCAGCCCCGATCTTTCTACTCTAACCACTTGTCTCAGTTAACAAGGACAGGTTTATGCTGCAGTGACAAACAAGACACGAATTCCTGTGGCTTCACACATCTGGCACCACCTCATCTTCCAGCCTTAGGAGTCATCTTTTAGTTCCTTGAAAACTCTTTGCAGTTTTCTGTTGGGGCCTTGTCATATGCTATTCACCTGGAATGTTCTTTCCTATCCCCTCCCTTTCACCTTGCTAACTTGTGCCTATCCTTCAGGTCTCAGCAGAAACATCACTTCCTTGGGGAAGTTTTCTCCAACACCCACACTACACAGGTGCCCCATCTACACTCCTATGACTTTGTGGTACTTGTCTCACTTGATTTTCCACTGCCTTCCCCACAAGGCACCTTCACAAGGGCAAGGACCATACCACTGTACCTATGTCACTTACTGCTGTGGTCACCTGAACTTTGGCTGCCTACCTTAACTACACATTAGAATCACCCGAGGAGCTTTTAAAGCCACAATGCAAGACTCCACCCTAGGCCAAGTGGATCCAAATCCCTGGGGTAGGGCCAGACATCAGTGGAGATATATATACACATATATATTGTTTGTTTGTTTGTTTGTTTTTTGAGACGGAGTTTTGCTCTGTCACCCAGGCTGGAGTGCGGTGGCACGATCTCGGCTCACTGCAAGCTCTGCCTCTTGGGTTCACACCATTCTCCTGCCTCAGCCTCCCGAGTGTCTGGGACTACAGGTGCTCGCCACCACGCCCAGCTAATTTTTTGTGTGTTTTAGCAGAGATGGGGTTTCACCATGTTAGCCAGGATGGTCTTGATCTCCTGACCTCATGATCTGCCTGCCTCAGCCTCCCAAAGTGGTGGGATTACAGGTATGAGCCACTGCGCCTGGCCATCAGTGGATATATTTTTAAAGCTGCAGGAATTCTGTTGCATCAGCTTGAGAACCCTGATCTGCCTTGTGCTTCATATTTAAAACTTTTTTTTTTAATGAATAAATAAACCCCTGAAAAATTAATCTCCCTAAGCCTCCCTAGAAGATAGGATGGTAAGGATATTTTCCTAGGTAAAAATATGTTAATTTCATATTTCATGAAATTTCATGTTTCATTTCAATCAAGCTCTGTCATACACCTTACATGGGGCAAGCCCAGTGCCTGGGCAGGGTGTAATTGTACTCATTATACAGGCAAGGAAAAGTCACATTAGGTGATGGAGCACAAATAGGCAGTTAATGGTTTCAGGGCTAGTTAGGATATGTTTGTCTTTCAATTGCAAGTAACAGAAGCCCAAAGAAATTGGTTATTCATATAATATAATTGATTGGTTCCCAAATTTGAAAAATTCGGGAATAGACCCAGCTTAGGTACAGCTGGATCCAGTCACTCAAATAATGTCACAAAGAACCCTTTGACAGGAATGTACCCTGTGTTGACTCTACTTTGCTCTGAGTAGTCTTTCCCCAGGTGATGATAAAAATGGCTGTCATCACCCGGCTTGTGTCCTGTTTAGTAGGAATATACAAGAAGAGCTCAGTAAATGCTGGCCCCACCACTAAGCAAAAACAAAACCTTTGTTGTTGTTGTTGTTGTTGTTGTTATTGTTGTTTTAAATAACAGCTTAGACCTTTCTTCTTTCCTTGTTATTCTCTTTCATCTGTAATCCAGTTTTCTACTTCTGAAGTATGGAATGTTCTGATGATTTATTCTTCATTACCCACAACTTGCACATGTTTATTTAAAAATGCCAGGATTGCCTGGCCGTTGTGTGCTGTTAACCTTTGTTTGCTGTTAGTGGATCCCTGAAGTTCAGGCTCCTGGGGAGCAGATAACGGGTGTCCAGTTCCTGCGATATCCACCCTCTGGCAAGCCAAGTTCCTTCCTGGGTAGGGTTTTCCCTACCCTGCATTCCTAGGGAAGTTTCTGGGCCTGACCACCAAGCCAGCTCTGAGGAGGGGTACATAAGCCCCACCATGCTTTGGCTCTGTCCCTATAGAATATTTTATGTTGTTACTGAAAACTAAAGGAAGATGGGTGTGGTGGCTCACGCCTGTAATCCCAGCACTTTGGGAGGCCAAGACAGATTGATCACTCGAGGCCAGGAGTTCAAGACCAGCCTGGCCAACATGGTGAAACCTTGTCTGTACAAAAACAAAACAAAACAAAAATTAGCCGGGTATGGTGACATGCACCTGTGGTACCAGCTACTCAAGAGGCTGAGGCACAAGAATCGCTTGAACCTGGGAGGTAGAGGTTGCAGTGAGCCGAGATCGCACTACTGCATTCCAGCCTGGGTGACAGAGTGAGACTCTGTCTCCAAAAAAAGAAAAAGAAAAGGAAAGCTAAAGGAGAGGGACTAAAATGATACCAGGTTCCTGGATATGATTTTGCTTCATGGCAGGACAGCCGGAAGAAGTGGGATTATATCCTCACATTACAAATAAGAAAACTGAGACTCAGAATGGTTAAGTCACTTGTCCCAGGCCACACAGCCAGTAAATTACAGAAACAGAATTTGAACCCAAATCTTCCAGCTCCAAAGCTTGTGTTCTTTTCACTACCTCCTGCTTAATTTTTTAATTTCTAAGATTAGACCCTTCATCTATCCATGACACCTGCCTGTCATCCCCCCAAAAAAGGTGAACGCTGTTCAGAAATTTTTCTAGCCTGAGCTCACTCCCAATTCACTTATTTTTGCTTTGTCACGGTTGCCCAGTCCCCACTCGTAGACCAGGAAGTAGGTCCTGGCTGTGGGGACTACACACTGTCGCTGCTGCAAGGGCCGGCCTCTGTTTCCGGGGCTGAGTAGGGGCCAGACCTGCCAGGAGCACCATCTTCTGCGGGTCCTGCCTGGATGTCACATCCCGGCCCCAAGAAGTCACTGCAAACCTTCGTATTGTTGAGCTTCACATCCTAGAATTTGCTGTCACTGTGGCTGCTGCATGAAGTGGTCCTGAGAGAAACAGGCATTGGCATTGACAGGGAAATTGATGGTCTGGGGGAAAAGTCATCCTCATTCTCTTGCAGATCTATGGGTGATTGAGACTGGCTGATGTTGAAGGTGTTTCTCAGCCATCGTGTGCCATGTTATGGAACAGTGGTGTAGCCAGCCATTTGACACCCAGCGCTGACCTTTGTTTAACAACCTCACCTATATATGACAAAATGATTGTCAGAAATAATCGTGTAATGAAATGACTGTAACAATGGCCAGAAAAGAAACGCAGATAATAAAATGTTTCTCCTGTTGAACTCTGTACATATAATTGCACCAGGATTTTTTTCAAATAAAAAGTAAATATTATACTACAAAAAAGGAAAAAAGCACAAGCATTTATTAAATAGCTTTCTATATCTTTCTGAGTTTTGATCCTTTGATTGCAGACTGATGTAATATTTTATGTAAATCATTGTTTGGTTACTAAGTGAACTTTAAGAAAAGTGAGACATCTGCAAAAGTTGCCCATAATTTAGCAACTACTGTATTGTACCATTGATGTACAGCTCTCTTTTCTTGATTGATGCTTTAAACAATATAATTCACAATTTTAAAATAATAAATTTCCACTTAAAATGGTATTTAAACTCAGCAAAATATATCGTCTGTGAGTGAAATTTGTATTTACCAAGCAAAAATATTACACTTTGTGGTTCACATGCTGTCTCACTGTTTTAAATTTTAAATACAAAAACTCCAAGTAGGCTGGGTGTGGTGGCTCACACCTGTAATCCCAGTACTTTGGGAGGCTGAGGCAGGCGTATCGCTTGAGTTCAGGAGTTCAAGATTTGCCTGGGCAACATGGTGAGATCCTGTCTCTACTGAAAATAATTATCTGGGTGTGGTGGTACATGCCTATGGTCCCAGCTACTCAGGAGGCTGAGATAGGAGGATCACTTGAACCCCGGGGGACAGAGGTTGCAGTGAGGCAAGATTGCACCACTGCACTCCAGCCTGGGTGACAGATTGAGACCCTGTCTCAAAAAAAGAAAAAAAAAAAGAAAGAAACACAAAAACTCCAAGTGGTTGCACAGAGTGACAGGACTGAAGTAACTTAGCTCCAATTTCTATCTCCATGATCACTGTCCTACCACTGTCTGTGCTTAGAATCTACTTGCTTAATGCAGAAACATGTGTTCTCACAGAGATGGAATATGCAAACGGCGCCAGAAACAAGCTGGAAATTCTGAACCATTAAGAATTTACTCTCTGCCAGGCACGGTGGCTCACGCCTGTAATCCCAGGACTTTGGGAGGCTGAGGCAGGCAGATCATCTGAGGTCAGGAGTTCAAGACCAGCCTGGCCAACATGGTGAAACCTCGTCTCTACAAAAATACAAAAATTAGCCAGGCATGATGGTGGGTGCCTGTAATCCCAGCTACTCGGGAGGCTGAAGCGGAAGAATCGCTTGAACCTGAGAGGTGGAGGTTGCAGTGAGCCGAGATCGATCTGCACCATTGCACTTCAGCCTGGGAGACAGAGTAAGACTCCATCTCAAAAAAAAAAAAGAACTTACTCTCAAAACAAATACGTGTGGCTGACTCAAAATGGTAGGGCCAACTGTATAACTAGAAGTTCTCCAAATAACTTCTGTGGAGAAAAAAACAGTTTATTAAAGGATAACTTTTTTAAAGTGCTAATTGGAACCTTACTAACACTGAGATCGCACCAATTGTTTATAACTTAGACAGGGCCAAGCGCAGTGGCTCATGCCTATAATCCCAACACTTTGGGAGGCCGAGGCAAGTGGATCACTTGATGTCAGGAGTTCGAGACCAGCCTAACCTACATGATGAAACCCCATCTCTACCAAAAATACAAAAATTAACCAGGCATGGTGGTACACACCTGTAATCCCAGCTACTGGAGAGGGTGAGGCAGGAGAATCTCTTCAACCCAGGAGGCGGAGATTGCAGTGGGCCGAGATCGCGCCATTGCACTCCAGCCCCAGCAACAAGAGTGAAACTCTGTCTCAAAAAAAAAAAAAACCCTTAGACCAGGAAAAAATATTTTTTAAGGGAGGAGTATTTTATCACTGGCATTATTTAGGATTGCTGGCACATGATACTGATAAAAAGCAGACTAACTATTAGTTGGTTTTATTACTGTTTTTGAACTCTCTCTCCATTTTTTTTTTTGAGACAGAGTCTCTCTCTGTCACCCAGGCTAGGGTGCAGTGACTGCAGTCTCAGCTCACTACAGCCTCTGCCTCCTCAGTTCAAGTGATTCTCGTGTCTCAGCCTCTCGAGTAGCTGGGATTACAGGGCACCACACCAGGCTAAGTTTCTGTATTTTTAGTAGAGACAGGGTTTTGCCATGTTGCCCAGGCTGGTCTCAAACTCCTGGCCTCAAGTGATCTGCCCATCTTGACCTCCCAAAGTGTTGGGATTACAGGCGTCAGCCACCGTGCCCAGCCCTGTTTTTGAACTCTCTAGAGACAGTCCAGCCCCTTATTAATTGTCCTGAGGCAGCTGCTCCCTTCACCTGGTCCCCCCGCATTGTGTTCTGGACCCTTGTCCTGGTAGTGCTGAAGAATATCTCTGTCGATCCTTTGGGGACTGCAGAAACAGGCCCAGTGCCACGTGATGCCATTTGTTCAGGGAAGATTAGGTCATCTGCTAGGTCCCCAGTCACTTGACCTTCTTCCCAGACAGGAAGAAGCTGCTTTGGGTTTGAGTCCTGACTCTCTCAATGCTCCATGTGTCTTTGCACATTGAAATGTTTTCTGATTTTTTTTTTTTTTTGCTGTTATATTTACTTTTAAAAAATAACAAGCAATGAAATGTTAAGTTTGAGAAGGTTGAAATGAGAATTGATGTGAGTTAAATTCTAGCAGATTTTTCTTAGAAGAATGATATCATCATCTCCAGCTACCTGCAATTGATCTACTCTGAATTAAGAAGGAGACTTCCATTTGTTGTTTATATTTTGCACTCTTGATGTGTTTCTTTAAATTATGGTCATGGGCCAGGTGTAGGAGCTCACACCTGTAATCCCAGCACCTTGGGAGTCTGAAGAGGGAGGATCACTGGAGGCCAGGAGTTTGAGACCTCGTCTCCACAGTAAATTTTAAAAATTAGCCAGGCATGGTAGCATTCACCTGTAGTCTTAGCTACTTGGGAGGCTGAGGTGGGAGGATTGCTTGAGCCAGAACTTCGAGGCTACAGTGAGTTATTTTCACGCCACTGCCCTCCAGCCTGGGTGACAGAGCGAGACCTGCCTCAAAAAAATAAGTAAAAAATAAATTAAATTTCAATCATTAGTGGTCATTAGGATATTTAAATACAGTATGTTGAATCAAAGTTACGCATGTGTGTATTTTTTTTTCCAGGGAGTTGTTTATCGTGTGGGTTGTAATTTAACTTTAAAAAAATGTTGGCTGGACAGTTGCCCAAATGGTATCATCAGCCATTTGGTTGAGAACGTATGTCCTGCGGGCTCCTCTGTCACTGGAGTTTTGCTAGCTGACAGCCACTGGCTAGTTAGAGACTGCAGTCAGCACAGAAGCAGGCGTGGACTTGCTCACGTAACCATGTCAATGCAAAGGTTCACTTCTTAAAAGTTCTGAACTCTGCTGTCTGAGACGATGGTGCAGCCGATGGAACTCTGCTCTAGGAGGCAGAAGCTAATTCCATGTCTTCTTTGCCCTTGACTAGCTGGGTGACTTCGCACACGGGGCTTGCCTCTCTGTTGCCTTGTCTGCAAAGTGGAATCATCTTTTCCTTGCTAGACAGAAGGTGGACCCTGGACCTACGGCCTTTTTGAGTTTCCCCCGTTTTAGAAGGACCTCTGATCCTACTGAGTTTAACACCCACGGGTTAATAATTGAGAAAAGCAAAGGAAGCGCTTCTGTTTAGATAATTATATGCATGTTTTTGTCTTTTTCTGGCTGGAAAGATGTCCAAGTCACTGGGAAGGTCCGTGTCGACCCAGGGTAGCCCTCTCTGGGGAGGGCTGCTATATCCAAGAGCCCCTCACCAGAATATGAAAATCGACCATGGTAGGGCCTGCTGACTTTTGACAGCTAATGGTGTGCTGAGAATTGTCCCTCCAAAGATGCCTTTCCATTCCCTCGGGAGAGTCTGGGCAGCCCCTCCTGGGGTCTTGGATGCTGGCTCTTCCCTCAGCCTCCACCCCAACTGCTCTCTTCCCTCCTCCCCTCCCCAGCCCCCTAATTTCTCTCACAAGGCTTTGTTCTGCAGCAGCCTTCCTAATGCAGTACTGGCCACGGCCTCTTTGCAGCTTCATTACATAACCTTCCGTGGACTCCTGGTCCAAGGATCACCCCAGAAAGCCAGTCAGAGGTGGGCACGCAGCTGGGGTCCATTTACTTACCTTCCCCACCCCCTCGGAACTCAGAGGTGGTGCAGGAATTTGGACTCCAGGAATTAACAGCTCCACCACCATCACCAGAGCCAAAACTTCAGGATGCATGCGCTTCATCTGCTGCTAATTTCCAGCTGAGAGCCAGTGGTGCCATGGTTCCTTAGGGAGCCGGTCCCCTGATGCTGGCTCCTGGCCCCAAATCTCTCTGATCCAGGCTCCTCCAGAATGTCTTGTCTCCACCATCGCCTTTGACCAATGGTGTCCCTTTGCCTGGTAACGTCCCATTTGCCTTATGATGGCCCCGTCACTCCTCTCTTCAGCACAGAGGAGGCCGTTTCATCCCTTCAAGCCTGCCCTCCCTTCAAGTCTTAGCTCAAGTTCACCTTCTCCGCAGAGCCTTCTCCAATCTTCTTGACTACGTCTCTTCTCAGCTCCAGCAACTTCTGTCTCTGGCACTGATTCCTTACTTAGCTAAGAGAATCACAGACACTTGGGGCTCAGGACAATCTGCTTTCTCTCTTCTTACCCATGGCCTTGGACCGTGTGTATCTCTTTGTCTCCACTCCCAGACGCAACCCCCAGAGGGCAGAGAGCATGTTGTCTGTCCCTTTGCTCAGCATGAAGCCATGCATGTGGTAGGTAGGCAGAGTTCCATAACTTGTGTTGACCAAGGGGTCACTTTGCTCTGAAATTACCCCGTGTCCTTCAGTATTTGCACAGATAGCTTCCTGGCCAGACCGAATATATCCAAGGGCATGGCCCACCTCTGCTCCTGTTTCTAGGTCCCTGGCGGGGGTTAGTTCATGCCTTCCTCATAATCTGCCCACTGGCCTGGTCCTCAACGTCTTCCCAACTGCTCAGCCAGAGCTGAGAAAATGGGTCGCTCCATCCTGTTTATGTCATTCTCTCCTTCCTGGCCCACTCTCCTTCCCACAGGTATCCCGGGGCTGCCTGTAGGATTAGAGGACATATGTACACATGCGTGGGCATGGGACACTCACGCAGCCTCCAAGCACAGCATCAATAATGCATTCTGTGCATTATAGCATGGAAAGCTGCTCTAAACTTTATTACACAGCGGACATGTCTGAAGCAGCTCCCAAATCCACCCCTGAGTGTGTTGGAATTGGCGAGCCTATCACTTGGGAGTCCACTTTTCTCTGTTCATTAATAATAGATGCTTCCTGTGGCCCCAGCTTGGCAATTTTGATTTAAAGTGATCTTAATTGAAGAGACTAATGGACAGGTCTGAATTTGTGCCTTTTAAGCACAAAGTATTTCTCTTAATTAACTGGATTCTATCCTTTGAGCAGGCAGAGGCCTTCCCCCAATGGCATCATTAACAATCCACATCTGGACATCTTCCAAAGCCTTCTTCTGTTTCAGGCCAACCGCAGGTGTGTTCCTGAACACCCAGGAAGCTGTGAGAGCCACATATGCCTCCCAAATACACACAGCGTGCATGCCCGGGGACACAGAGCAGTGTGCAAAGTCCCATTCCATCTCTCTTCACCTGGGAGAGGATGACTCTTCCGTCTAATTCATGGCTCAAAGTGGTAAAGGAGCTCCCCACTCCCCGTCCCATGCCTACTCAGAGTCTGCAAATATGTATGCGATAGGAGAGCTCGTCAGTTAGCTGTCTTCAGTGTGGCGCACGTTTGAGGAGTCTGACTCCCCTCCAGCACAGGCCAATGTGCACTGCTCTCCTTTCTTTGTGCCCCCACCCCCGGTTGCACTGTGCAGAGGTTGGAGCCATAGAAGTACCAGAGCTGTGAAAGGAGAGGCCCCCTCTCACCTCTGCCCTGGTCTCCATCCCCACTTTCTCTAGGAAGCTGGTAGGTGCTGACATGGGAGAGGAGGGAGGGGAGGGGTCCAGAAACAGTGGCTCATGCCTGCAATCCTAGCACTTTGGGAGGCTGAGGCAGGAGGATCACTTGAGGCCAGGAGTTTGGGACCAGCCTGGGCAATGTAGCAAGACCCTATCTCTACAAAAAGAAAAAATGTAATTAGCTGGGTGTGGTGGTGGGCACCTATAGTCCTAGCTACTCGGGAGGATGAGGTGAGAGGATTGTTTGAGCCCAGGAGTTTGAGGTTACAGTGAGCTGTGATTGCACCACTGCACTCCAGCCTGGGCAATGGAGCTGAGACCCTATCTCAAAAAAAGAAAAAAAAAAAAAAAAAGAAAGAGAAAGAAAGAAAGAAAGGAAAAGAGAGAGAAAGGAAGGAAGAAAGGAAGGAAGGAAGGAAAAAGAAAAGAAAAGAAGGGAAGGGAAAGCACAGAAGAGTGTGGGGAGAGGAGGCAGCCATCATTCTGGGGCCCTCAGTGTGCACAACCAGATACCGCATGCTCTGTGGTTTTTTGTACCATTTTGCTTGAGCATAAAGAAAGGAAGTCTGCCCCTAAATAGAAAGCACTCTGGAAGCAAACAAATCTGACTCCAATCCTGGCCCTGCCACTTTCCCAGCTGAGGACTTAGACAAGCACCCTAGCCTCTTGGGCATTCTCAGAGCCGTCAGCTGCAAGTGGGTGCTGCCATACCCACCTCACTGGGCAGGCTTGGGGGACCAAGGGTGGTAAATGGTTCAGAGTCTTGCATGATGCGGCCACATGGCAGGTGCGCCATCCAGGTCCATTTCTTTCCTTCCTTTCCCCCAGATCAAGTTGTCATTAAAGTGCTAGTCCACATTAATGAAATCTATAGACATCAACTGTATTAGTTTTCTATTTGCTGCTATAACAAATTATCAGAAATTTAGTGGCTTAAACCAACACAAATGTATTACCTTACAGTTCTGGAGGCCAGAAGCCCTCCATCGGTGTCACTGGGCTGAAATCAAGGTTTTGGCAAGGTTGCAGTCCTTTCTGGAGGGTCCAGGGGAGAATCCGTTTTCTTCCTTTTTCCAGCTTCTAAAGGTCTCATGCATTCCTTGGCTTGTGACCTTCTATAGCTATAGTCAGAAAAACTTCCCATCAATCATCTTCAAAGCCAGAAACGGCGGGACGAGTCCTCACATCACCTTGCTCTGACACCAGTTCTCTGCCTCTTGGTCCACATGTCAGGACCCTCGTGATTACTTTGGGCTCACTCTGATAATCTGGGATGATCTCTCTATTTTAGAGTCAGCTGACTGGGAACCTTAATTCCATCTACAACCCCAATTCCTCTTTGCCATGTACAGTAACATATTCACAGGTTCTGGGGATTAGGACGAGCCTGTCTCTGAAAGGCTACTTTACATGAAAATTTATTTTTTTAATTAAGATTCTTTTTTCCTCTTGAGACAAGGTGTCACTCTATGGTTCAGGCTGGAGTGCAGTGGTATGGTCACAGCTCACTGTAGCCTCGACTTCTCTGGGCTCAGGTGATCCTCCCACCTCAGCTTCCCTTGTAGCTGGAACTACAGGTGTGAGCCCCCATGCCCAGCTAATTTTTTTTTTTTTTTTGAGACAGAGTCTCACTCAGTCACCCAGGCTGGAGTGCAGTGGTGCGATCTCAGCTCACAGCAACCTCCGCCTCCTGGGTTCAAGTGATTCTTGTGCCTCGGCCTCCCTAGTAGCTGGAACTACAGCTGTGCACCACCACGCCCGACTAATTTTTGTATTTTTAGTAAAGATGGGGTTTTACCATGTTGGCCAGACTGGTCTCAAACTCCTGACCTCAAGTGATCCACCAACCTCGGCCTCTCAAAGTGCTGGGGTTACAGGTGTGAGCCACCATGCCCGGCCCCAGCTAATTTTTAAATATTTTTATTGTAGATATGGGGTTTTACCATTTTTTCCAGGCTGGTCTTGAACTCCTGGGCTCAAGCAAACCTCCCACCTTGGTCTCCCAAAGTGCTGGGATTACAGGCATGAGCCACTGCACTCGGCCTTAAGAGAAGATTTAATAATTAATACTTTACAACAAGATCTGGAAGAGGTGGGATGAGTAACTAAATGAGGATACAAGTAACCTGGGTCATATTTGCTAATATCCTTGGTCCCATTGAACTTGATATCTTATCAGATTTTCCTAATCAGCTCCTTTAGCAGCAGTGTTGCAGCATCTTATCTCATTTTGTATTTTTTTTTTTTTTTTTTTTTTTGTCTAGCACATGCCTGTAAATCACTGGATTGAGGTGTTTAGATGTTTATTGTCCTTTGGATGCTTCTTATAAATCCATATTTCATGGCTCCCTGGAA
The DNA here is from genome assembly GCF_028885655.2 of Pongo abelii. Lineage (NCBI taxonomy): Eukaryota > Metazoa > Chordata > Mammalia > Primates > Hominidae > Pongo > Pongo abelii. The sequence continues at coordinate 76,221,626 of NC_072004.2, read as the reverse complement.
AGTGCTGTGCAAATGATAAGCTGCAAGGATGGAAAGGAAATTGCAGTGCTCCTGAATTGTAAATGGGCTTTTACGAGGAGGTTTCTAATTACTCGCTCTTTCTCTTGAACTGAGGAGCCGAAGTGTAGGTGGCAGATCCATAACAGACAATCATGTGTGTGATGTGACTTCAGCCTGAGCGTTGAGGACCAAGTCACAGAGCAGGAACAGCCACTCCCCAGTGTCCTTGGGGCCACATCTGAGGAGAACCTGGGATTTCATACATGACCTGCACTGGCTGGGGGGCTCTCTTGACGTAATGTGTTCTCTCTGAGCATGTTACACATTCTGACATTCTTATTTTCCTTCTGTGGAGAGACATGTGCTTAGTGACCTAACTCACTTTAGCATATTTTTGCTCATCGTTTGTGTAGCTTGAAGGAATCAGATAATCACCCCCTCCCCCCTACTTTTGGAAGCACAAATGCAATGCCCTAGAATTGTACTGGGGACTCAAAGAGAAAAGACAGTAGTAAAATCTATTAAAGGGGACAAAGACAGCCTATATACTACAAGCTTTCTATTTTTATGGCAGAGAATGCCATTTTCTAAGTCAACAGAGAACTGCATTTGACCTGCAATATCAAATGCATGGATTTGATGCTTTGGAAAGCAACTGTTTTCTGCATTAATCTGGGTGTCTTCCGTGAAATGTCCTCCTGCCTTTGGCTTAAACACTAGCTTTGTCTACAGCCATTCTGTCCTGAACCTGCCCAATCTTGTCCGAATCCTGGCTTCACCACTGACAAGCTGTGTGTCCTTGGGCAAGTTACTTCACCTGTCTGTGCTTCAGAGTCCTCATCTGTGAGTTGGGGAATCTGGACAGAATCTCCCCCACAGGGTATAGTGAGGATTTGTTGAATTATCCCAAGTGGCTACACAGAGTAAGCACTCAGATGATGTCATTGTTGTCACGATTGCTGTTACTGGAGCCTAGAGTTCGTTCTGATACTCGAGTCTGTGGCCCATCCAGCCCAGGTAAGGAACAGTTGGAGGAGTTGGGCATGTTCAGCTTGAAGAGGAGACGACAGGGGATGTGGGATAGTTGAATCTGTGAAGGGCCCCCTGGGATGAAGAACTGGCATGTTCTGTGTGGCTCCAGGGCACTGAGCAGGACCCATTTGCCAGAGTCTCAGGGACACAGTTTCTAGCTATAGACAGAAAAATTTTCTGTCAATCAAAGAGATGAAAATAGAATGAGCCCCCTTAAGAGGTAGTGAACTCCCTGTCTTTGGAAGGATTCCAGAAAAGCTAGGTAACCACTTTAGGTTCTATCAAGGGACTTTTTTCTTTAAAGTCCTTTCCAAAAGCTTCTGAGATTGCATCAACAATAGGAAGCCACCTTGGTGCTTTAACACAAACTCTCCCCAGTGATGAGGTTTGAGCCAAAGCCAGATTGGCAAGCAGAGAGGAGACTTGTATACAAGGAGTTCCTCGGGTCAATTGCTTTTTCCTTGTTCTAGCCAGCCAGAGGGCTCCTGTTGGAAAACAGGAGACTGGGGAGGCTGAGGCCTGACCAAACCAGCCTCTGCAGGCCAGCTGGGAGGCCACAACTCCCACCTACGGGAAAACTGATGGGCATCTCTATTTTTAGATTGAGCAAAAGAAAATAAATTTAAGTTTGAGCCTCCTTTGCAACTTTTAAAAGACATCTTTATTGAGATGATCATTCACATTCTATAAAATTCCCCCACTTCGCGTTACAATTCAGTGGTTTTAGTCTTCCTTGATGATTTTGATGGTCTTTTCTTAAGGCTCTTGGAAGACCCAGAAGCCTCTCAGACACAGGTGGGTGTGGAGGGCATAGCACAGAGGCAGACTTCTCATTTCCTGGGTCTCCCCTTTAATGACTCTCAGAGACCCCTCCTTCCCGCTGCCCCTGGCTTCTACCCCAGGGGTGTAGAGTTTTGCCATTTTCCAAGCAGAACTTCATTTCCTCTTCTGTGTCTACACTCTGTGTGCTTCTTTCTTGCCAGCTTTTTCTCCTTTGCCCACCCTTCCTTCCTTCCTTCCCTCCCTCCCTCCCTCCCTCCTTCCCTCCCTCCCTCCCTCCTTCCCTCCTTCCCTCCTTCCTTCCTTCCTTCCCTCCCTCCCTCCCTCCCTCCTTCCCTCCTTCCCTCCTTCCTTCCTTCCTTCCTTCTGTCCTGGTATGTGACTAATTTCTGTTTCAGGACATAAATGTTGTCCAGGCTGTTCTTTGGCCTTTCTGTTGGATAATGGACATGTTCTTGGGGCCCAGAACCTAGGTGTGTGCTTCTGACTTTGTTTTCTTCCTGATCCAGATTCTGATATGTCCATTTAAATTGATCTAGACCCACAGGGCACTGTGGGACAGATCTTCAGTGGAACATGACTGTGTAACGAGAGCATTTTGTTTTGTCAAAATGAGAACATATTATTGCTTTTCATCTGATTGTAAACATAATACATGTCTATAAAACAGTATAATGAGACAAAAATGTAGACACTAATAAGGGAAAATCTCCCTAATTGTATTTCTCTTCTCAGAGAAGGCCCTTGTTGGGCATATATACTCTAGTTTGTTTATTTGTTTGACTACACATATATGTATTCTTTTCTTATTTATAAACATTCTGTACAGCACATTTCTGCAACTACTATTTTCACTTGATGATGCATGGACCTCTCTAGACCAGCGTGTATGTTTCTTCCTCCTTACAAAGCAGTTGGCTTCGCCCAGGGTGCACCAGGACACGGTTTTGGCTCTGTCCCCAGGGTGTCACGGGACCAGGGGATGATCTCACAGGGTCTGCCATCTGCCCTGCCTGGCCGGAGGCTGCATCGAGAGGGCCAAGGGGCACCACGTGTCGTGGGTACTGTCAAACAAGAGCCTTTAGAGCCTTCCACAGTCTTTTTTTTGCTTCCCAGCATTGCTTCCCCGCTGGTGGACTCTGAATCTAGAACTAGCTCCAGGCGCCTCTCCAAATTCAGACGGGGGCTGGGGCACTATTATAATGCAAATCTAGGCAAAGCCCTCCCAATACCAGGATCCAGAATGGGGTGGGGCCCTTTGCCCTGAAAAGCTGTTTAGTTTGAAAACACAAACAGGAGACAGAAAGGTTTGGCTAAATTAATGGCTAAAGTTTTAACGCTGGTAACCATAGTAGGGTTCACCGACAGCCAGCGATGGTTCTGAACACTTGACATGTATTAACTCATCTAATTCCCACATTTTACAGACAATACAAAGGAGGCTCTGGGAGGTTGAGTGACTTGCCCCAAAGTCACACAGCTCCTAAGTGAAGGATTCGGAGTGGACTCCAGGCAGCCTGGTCTGACGCGCTGCACTGCGCTGTGCTTATCTCTGGCCCCAATGCTGCCATGCAGAAGTGTCTGGGGGCACTTTGTCTCTGTCAGACAGAATTCGAAGATGCATATGCTTGCACTGGTATGGCACTTCTCTTTTTTTGAGACAGAATCTCACTCTGTCACCCTGGCTGGAGTGCAGTGGCGCGATCTCAGCTCACTGCAATCTCCGTCTCCCAGGTTCAAGCAATTCTTGTGCCTCAGCCTCCCGAGTAGCTGGGATTACAGGTGTGCGCCACCATGCCTAGCTAATTTTTTGTACTTTTAGTAGAGATGTTGTTTTGCTGTGTTGGCCAAGCTGATCTCGAACTTTTGGCCTCAAGTGATCTGCCCACCTCAACCTCCCGAAGTGCTGGGATTACAGGCATGAGCCACCATGCCCGGCGGTGTGGCACTTCTTACGTGTGTTCAGCGGACACTGTTTATCTTCTGTCCCTCCAAGACAGTGCTGAGCTCAGGTCGTTCATTACTGACAGACAACTGCTGATTTCCAACAGAATTGCCATCCTCTTCTCCCCTGTGACTTTCAGAGTGTGACCTCAGACTCAAAAATTAGAAGTGAAAACATCTTAAAAACTATCACCTTTTCTTCCTAATCCTCCTCTCCCCTCCCTGTCTTCCTTGTTGTCACCATCTAATGAACTGTCATGGCAAAAAGAGCCCATTTCTGGTCATTTTCTGTGGGCTTTCAAACTCCCACCTACCCCACTGCTCCTGGGTGCGTTCCCCGAAAGCTGAGACTTCAGTGCAGAAAGTGCCAGGCCCTCTGTCCACCCAGTTCGCCTTCCTTGTCTTCCCTGTGCTTGCCTGTCACATTGTGTGGGTTCCAGCGCTGGAAGGAATGAGGAACAGATTCTCTGGTTCTCCTTTTGAAGTTTACCTTCGCTCCACCACTTCTGAGACCTTCCCAGAAGTTGCCCCTTGTTTCTCTCCTCTCCAGAGCTGCCCCAGAGCTGCCCCTCACCTCTTCCTGCTGTCACCCCACCACCATCAGGGCAGAAGTTGGGACAAAGCCTCTCCTACTGGCTCCTGCTGTTCTCCCTTAGGTCCAGCCTCCTCTTCTCCATCTTCAGGAGTCTCCCTCTCCACTCACACGTCATGACTTCAGCACCTCGCATCAGTCCAGAACATCACTGCTTGTTCAAGTGCCACCTTTCCCATGCATTTTTTCCAGTGACATTCACAGCCACCCTGTGAGACACGAGTGTCATCATCCCCATGTTTCAAATGAAGAATCTGCAGTTCAGAGAGGGCAAGTGACTGGCCCAGCCTCGACAGCTAGCCAGTGGACCCCACCAGGGCTTCTGACTCCAGTCCGGGTTCCCTTTCCACCCAAATCCATGGAGGGAGCTGAGCCAAGAACAGGTGTCCCTCAGGAAGATGTGAAGCCAAAGCCTCCACCTCCAAACCCAGGGGCCCAGGGAGTCCAGGCACCCATCCACTCACAAGGCTGGATGTGGTGCATTCCAGGAAAGGGGTTGGGGGCAAGTGGCCTCTCTGTGCACCCGTGGGGATAGATGCGCACGTGGCATCTCCACTTCATGAGGCCTGGCTTCATGGGTGAGCTCCAGGTCCAAGGAGAAGCCAAGCAGGGGCCCCTTCAAGCTCAGCTTTGGGCCCAGGTCGGGGTACAGGGTAGAGCGGGCCTCCCCAGCCCCTGCCATGAGGCCAAGGCAGTGCATCGTCGCAGCGTACATTCAGAAACCACAACCTAAGAGCTGGTCATCATTCCAGGTTACAGCTGATGGAAGAGCAGGTGCTTCCGAGAACCCACAACGCTCTTTGGCCAGTGACCCAAGGGTGCCTCTGAGAGGCCTCGCAGCACCCGGAGGTGCTGCTGAGGCAACGCCCTGACTGTAAGGAAGACCATTCATCCTCAGAGAGCGGCCGTGATGCTGCTGCAACAGTCCCACCATCCCTCCCGACTCTCACTCCCAAGAGACTTCCCACCGTAAAGCTGAACTCTCCAGCAAATCACCTCTCACCAGACTCTCTCCCGCTGAACTCTCCAGCAAATCACCTCTCGCCAGACTCTCTCCTCACTCTCTCTGGGTCCACTAGAGTTTCCTCAGACTCTCTTTGCCTTGGTTTTCCCAGCTGTAAAATGGAGCAAAGAGGGCCTGTGTACCCCCAAAGGTGAGGTTGGAGCGGCTACTCCTACATTAGGGCCTCGAGTGGGGCTTCATGATTGGTTGGTGGAGGTCTCCAAACCCACCCAGTGCCACCGAAGGCTGGGACTGCAGATGCAATGCCACAGGTGTCCTTCCTCAGCCTGGGCAGCTGCACATCATGTGTAAAATGGGGATAAAAAGATAATAACAACCCCTTGCACCTATGTGGCTATGAGGATTAAACAAGATAAATGTGTAACAGTGCCTGGCTACAGAAATATTTACTCGTGTTATTAAGGGAAGAATATGTGTGGCTAAAAAGGGAGCGAAGATGTAAAAGCCAATCCCTCCCCCTCTAGCATATTTAAGGGTAATGTTGAGTTGGTTTGTGGACCATTTGCTGCCTGTTAGAGCTGGAAGGTAGGGACCCCCTCTCAACAACGATGCTACAAATTATACCCATTGGAGGTCAACCAAAAGACAAAGCTTATTGGCCGGACATGGTGGCTCACACCTGTAATCCTAGCACTTTGGGAGGCCAAGGCAGGCGGATTACTTGAGATCAGGAGTTCGAGACCAGCCTGGCCAACATGGTGAAACCCCATCTCTACTAAAAATACAAAAATTAGCTGGGCATGGTGGTGCACACCTGTAATCCCAGCTACTCAGGAGGCTGAGGCAGGAGAATCACTAGAACCCAGGAGGCGAAGGTTGCAGTGAGCCGAGATCGCACCACTGTACTCAAACCAAGGCAACAGAGGGAGACTCCATCTCAAAAAAAGAAAAAAAGACAAAGCTTGTTAATACCAGCATATTGTTAAGGGAATAAAGTAGGCTGCAGAACAACTGGTGTAATATGGTGCCATGTAGGGAAAATTACATGTGTGCATAGGAGAGAGGTCTGCAAGGATGTGCCCTAAGATGTTAGAGTGGTTTGTCTGCTTTTCTCTCTTATAATTTCATATTTGACTTTTAAATAAGGACCATAAATCACTTTTATAAAATACATTCTCTCCAGCCCCTACTACTCCTTTAAAGAATAAGAGTGGTTTGCCCAAGAAAGACAGTTTTTTTTTTGCTCTGGTTTTCTTGATTCTGACATCAGAGGAAACTCCTTCTCATCTACGTGGGGCTCTGGGTTCAGGGGATTCATTTCAGGCAGATTAAAGTGGTGACCAGGGGACATTCGTGGACACGGAGGGATAGGAGCACCATCAGTTTGTCTCACACAACCACTGCCATCCTCACTGAAGGCTGTTGCCTGATCAAAAAAAGTATCAGGCCAGGCACGGTGGCTCACGCCTGTAATACTACCACTTTGGGAGGCTGAGGTGAGTGGATCACTTGAGGTCAGGAGTTCGAGATCAACCTGGCCAACACGGTGAAACCTTGTCTCTACTAAAAGTTCAAAAATTAGCCAGGCGTGGTGGTGGGTGCTTGTAGTCCCAGCTACTTGAGAGGCTAAGGCAGGAGAATCGCTTGAACCCGAGAGGTAGAGGTTGCAGTGAGCCGAGATGGCACCACCACACTCCAGCCTGGGCGACCGAGGGGGACTCTGTCTTAAAAAAAAAAAAAAATATATATATATATATATATATATATATATATATATGTCAAAAATGGGGTAGTTTTTAGAACTATAGTAGTTCTAAAAACAAAGGCCATCCAAGCATGACAGATTTACAAGCACTATTGGCTGTTCCAGTAGTTACAATGGAGGAGAGAAGCTTTTAGTTAAAACAAACAAACAACACAACAAACCCAGAAAGCTTAGGTCAAAACCAAAATTGTCCTCTCAGACACAATCTGGGAATTTTCTCATGACGGTGGGCATCAGCCAACTGACGTCAGCCGCAACCATCCGTGTGCACACAGTGACACCACCTCCTCCCAAAAAGCAGCCTTCATCTACGCCCTCATACAATCGTTGATTATTCTCTTTGGATTGAGGCCCGGAATTATTTCAGTTTCTTCTTGCCAGCATGAGTCTTTCCTTTCTGTACGCTCCTTATCTTCTCTCTTTAATTTGGCAGTTCTGCTTGAAATCTGGGTCTTTCATTAGTAGTAGTTCAATTTGGTTCCAGAACATTCTGTGGTGTGATGCGATGTGACCAGAAGCTCACACTTCAGAGCTCTTCGGGGGCCAGTCTTACCGAGCACCTCCCAGTGGCTGCCTGTGTGCTGGGCACCACTTGTGGTGGGCAGGAGAGAGGAGGGGACACAAAAGGAGACACAGCTCCTTCTTAGAAGCTCAAAGTTGGGGACCAGCTGCCACAGAAGAGTATGTTTAGCATCCGAGACACCAAGATCCAGCCTCACAAGGGTGTTTATTAAGCCTCCTCATCTCTTTCTTTTTCTTTTTTCTTTTCTTTTTTTTTTTTTTTTTTTTTCTCAGACAGTCTTACTCTGTCACCCAGGCTGGAGTGCAGTGGCACGATCTCGGCTCACTGCATCCAACCACCACCTTCCGGGTTTAAGCGATTCTCCTGCCTCAGCCTCCCCAGTAGCTGGGATTACAGGCGCCCACCACCGCACCCAGCTATTTTTTGTGTTTTTAGTAGAGACAGGGTTTCACCATGTTGGTTAGGCTGGTCTCGAACTCCTGACCTCAGATGATTCGCCCACCTCGGCCTCCCAGTGTGCTGGGATTACAGGTGTGAGCCACCGCACCTGGCCTTGCTGTTGCTTCATCTATAGTATGTTTGACTTGATGACCTCCAGTTACCTTAGAGCTTCTCATCTAAGCTCCAACTTTCCATTTCCATTGTCCTCGTCTTTCCCCTTAACCCCTCCACATTTCTCTCAAAATCACCTCACTTCTAAAAAATACTGTTTATTTTTCTTTTAAATTTCAAATTATCTGTACTCATTGGAATAAATCAAAATAGCATAGACTAAGCGAAAAAAATGGATCCCACCCTTCCCCACTCCCATTCCCTAGGGCTAACCATAGTTAACCATTTAATTACTGGGGTTTTTTTGTTGTTGTTATTTTTTATTTATTTATTTTGAGACAGACTCTCACTCTGTCACCCAGGCTGGAATGCAGTGGTGTGATCTCAGCTCACTGCAACCTCCGCCTCCCAGGTTCAAGCAATTCTCCTGCCTCTGCCTCCTGAGTAGCTGGGATTACACGTGCCTGCCACCACACCTGGCTAATTTTTATACTTTTGGTAGAGACAGGGTTTCTCAATGTTAGCCAGGCTGGTCTCGAACTCCTGGCCTCAAGTGATTTACCCACCTTGGTCTTCCAAAATACTGGGATTGAGGCATGAGCCACCGCACCCAGCCCTCCTGGGCTCTCTTTTCCTTTAGTTGCACTCGCTCCCCGCTCCTGGAGTAGAGGGATTTCCGAGAGACTGGGCTCCAGCCTTCACCTAGGCCCAAGACTAGATGCCTGCCCTATCATTTATCTTTATACCTCAAAGCAAAACAGCTGGACCATAAGCATTCGAGAACAAACTGTGAATAAGGAGAAAGTTCTCCCAGGAAACAAGAGCTTTAGTTCAGTTGGGCCAGCCCTTATATTCCTTAGCTGTTACCAGTCACTGCTTGATTTAATCTCGGCTATCACTTGGCTTGACAGGTCTGCTGCTGGTGCCAGGATGTCTGGGTTTTGAAGCCTGGCTCCATTACATACTTCCTGTGTGACCTTGGACAACTTACTCAACCTGTCTGTTCCTCAGTTTCCCCAGCTGTATTATGTCAGCATAATAGTTTGTTGTGTGAATTAAATGAGGCAATAACTGGAAATGCTTCAAACATGGTTCCTATCATGAGAAATCCTGCTTTCCGCCTAAACGTGCTGGAAAATCCCTGGTGGTGCAGAACAGGAGACCAGAGCAAAGGAAAGACAGGGTGCAGAAGCCAAAAATTACCTTGGAGAACAAAGCGCATGTTAAGGTTATTTTTTGATTCAAGGTTTATCTCTGCTTGGTCTTCAGTTACCTGCAAGAGATCCATTTAGGGGATTTTAGTTTGTTTTTAACGATAGCTTTATTGAGATGTAATTCATATGCCATAAAAGTCACTCTTTTAAAATGTTTCCGCTATATTCACAAGGCTGTGCAGCCTTCCCTGTCCTTGATTCCAGTCTGAGTTTTTAACTGAAGGGGTAAGGGGGACCACGCTTTCCCCAGACCAGAACCGCGGGCCAGGGGGCGATTCCGCTGAGTCACTGCGGGCGCCGGGTGCACGGCGGCGGAGCCCGGGATCTTCCTTGGCTGCCCCCTAGCGAGGGCCGCAGCGCAGCCTGAGACACCCGCCGGGGCCGCTCCACGGCCGTTGGATTTAGACTGGAAGCTCGGTCCAGGTCCCCAGCTTGATGCGCCCGCAGTGTGGGAGACAAGCCCGACTCGGGCTTCCCCTGAGCCCCTGGACTCTTGACTCCAGCAGGGCCTGGGTAATGAACGTCAACTCCCCTTTCCCAAAGGGGATGCTCCGTTGAGAAGGCACCCATTTGATACAGTGGCATAGAAATGGGTTTTAGCATCAAAATATCAGAATTCAAGCCTTGCTCTCTGCTTACTAGCTGTGTGACCCTAAAAAGGTTTCTGAACGTCTCTGAGCTTCAGTTTCCTCATCATTCCTTCTCACGGGGTGGTTGTGAGCGTTACAGAGATCCTCCCTGTGAAGCCCCTGTGAGTGGCTTATCCTCAGGGCCGAAATAAACATGTTATTAATAATCCAAAACTGGCAAGGGGTGTTGACTGGTCCCTCTCCCTTGCCCAAGGAGCTTTCTAGAACCTGAGTTATCATTACCGAACTGTACTGCCTTGAGTAAGAAAGTTAGAAGGAATGGGAAGGATGGTGGCAGGTGGAGGAAGGCAGATTGGCCCTCACCTCCTTGCAGCAAGAAACAGCCCCAGATCGTGGGAAACCTACAGACCTGCCAGACAGACTAGGAGCAAAAGCTGGGGCTTTAAGAATCCCCAGGGAGGTTCTCCTGAGAGAGCAGCCAGTTGGATTTTGTAAGCAGAGATTTGGTTGGGGAGGAGGTGACGACGTAGGGAGCAGAGGGGTAAAGCTGTCGGGAATCCTGCCTTGAGGGCAGGGGTGTGTGTTGGGGGGAGTTGGGTCGCTGGGGCTCGGTGGCCTTGGGCAAGTTTCTACCCCTCAGGTCCTTTACCCACCTAGGGACTCCATCCTGCCCACCTCACAGGTTGCAGTGAGCCTGGATGCACTGTCATGGGCAGGTGCCCAGGAAAATGGCAGACATGTTCCAAACAGCAAGCAGCGTTCGTTCCCCAGTGATGCCCAGGGTCACCTCGGAGGTGGGCGAGATGCCTGGGGTTTCTCGTCCACCCCACAACACCTCAGGGGACAGCCAAAGCTGTCCCTTCAGGTAAGCTGCACAGAAGACGTGAACTCTGCTGGGAAAACTGTATTCTTTGGGAGCAAAAGGGACCCAGGGTCTCACCTGCACATCCCTGTCCCTGAGGGCCTGGGGGTTCTTGGAGGCCCAGCCCTGGCAAAATGAGGAAGAAGGTGAAGGTTGTCTGGGCCCCTGCCAGGCTCCTTCCTCGGCCACACACTCCCCTTCCTGCACACACACCCTTCTCCCTCCACCCCATCTCCACTGTTGTCAGAAAAGTCACAATAAAAAGGTCCATATTGTCTAGTTCCCACACTTTTAATTTTTAAAATTTTATTTATTTATTCATTCATTTATTTATTTATTGAGACAGAGTCTCACTCTGTCGCCCAGGCTGGAGTTCAGTGGCACAATCTAGGCTCACTGCAACCTCTGCCTCCTGGGTTCAAGTGATTCTCATGCCTCAGCCTTTCGAGTAGCTGAGATTACAGGTATGTGCCACCATGCCCAGCTAATTTTTGTATTTTTAGTAGGGACGGGGTTTCAGCATGTTGGCCAGGCTGGTCTCGAACTCCTGGCCTCAAGTGATCTCCCTGCCTGAGCCTCCCGAAGTGCTGGGATTTCAGGTGTGAGCCACCACACCCGGCTCCACACTTTTCGCTTATTAGAAGACTGTGGTGTCCATCAATGGATGAATGAATAAACCAGCGTGGACTATCCCTCCCATTACCCAAGGAATGAAGCACGGAGCCCTGCCAAGATCTGGATTCACAGTGAAAGAAGCCAGTCACCAAAAGCCACGTGCTGTGTGACTTCCCTTATACGAAATATCCAGAAGAGATACATCCATGGTGACAGAAAGTAGATGAGCAGCTGGGGACTGGCGAAGGGGAGAAGGGGGAGCAGCTGTCTGAGGTCCAGCCTTTCTTCTGGGTTTGGTGAGAATGTTTTGGAACTAGATAGAGGTGATAGTTGTACAACATTGTGAATGTACTAAATGCCACTGAATCATTCATTTTAAATCGTTCGTTATGTTGCATGAATTTTAAGTCAATCAAAAACAATTGTTTGAAAAGAGAAAAGCCTATGGGTAGCGGCAGCAGTGATTGGATTCATGAATCGATTCCATGGCTCATCCCTCCCCTGCCTCACCCCCTTGCCCTCCGGTGTCTTCTTCTTTTACTCTGCACTGTCATCTTTGTTCTCATCTCTCTCTCTCTCTCAACCCTGCACTTTTCCCTTTCTTTGTCTGCCCCCACCCTCCAGATTTCCATGTCTCCAGTATCTCCCTACAAGGCATGAATTGAGGCTGGGAGAGTGTGATTCTGAAGAAGGCACCAAGAGTGACTCAGCTAGCCCCTTCCCCCACCGGGCCTCAATTTAGCTAAAAAACCACAGGGACGGACTCAGGAGGCAATACCTTTCCAAGGGTCCCTAGAAAATGTCCCATTTTAGTGTCCAGGTTTCACTCAACTTTAGTGCCTCCCCTAAAATGTGTTCCTTACCTCCCACCCCACTGCGTCTAAGTTACTGCCTGAGAAAACAGGATTGAGGAAAGGAGAAAGGAAGAGAGAGGGAGAGGAGGAGAGAGAGAGAGAGGGCGGAAGGCTGATGGATTTAGAAAAGAAGAAAACAAGTGGTCTGAGGAAAACAGCCTTGGTATGTTTATTTTCCTGTCTGTGTATCGCTTCTTGGCCTTTTGGCTAAGATCAAGTGTATTTTCCTGTCTGTGTGTCTCGCTTAGATTACAGGGATCTGTGGGTGATGACACGTCTGGTCCAGGCTGCGTAGCCACCTCAAGGGCATGCTTATTTATGTGTTTTTCAATTCACTATTTTTGCATGGGAGTCCCAGGCCAAGAGGCACAGCTGCGCCATTTGTCTGTTGGTTTAGATATCCTTTATCCAGTTCTTCCAGAGAAATCATCCTGCCCTTCTGGAGGAGGTGGGCAGCAGGGGTCAGAGATGGGAGGGAAAGGAAGGAGCCAGGTCCTTGGCTCTCACCTGGCCTGGGCTGGAGGCCTCCTGCTGTCCTGTCACTGACCACTACCCCGCCCCAGGCTTCTGAGTTAGAAGACACAGGCTAAAGTAGAGTATCTCTCCACTGAAAAACCCATACAAAATAAAGCTTCATAAAAAATAAAAATTTAGACCGGGTGCTGTGGCTCACACCTGTGATCCCAGCACTTTGGGAGGCCAAGGCAGGTGGATCGCTTGAGCCCTGGAGTTCATGACCAGCCTGAGCAACATAGTGAAACCCCATCTCTACAAAAAATACAAAAAATTAGCCAGGCATGGTGGTGCACACCTGTGGTCCCAGCTACTCAGCCTATGGACCCACATAGAATACAATGTCAGCATAAGAAGGGAGCCCCGGGGTCACCAAATGGTTTGGGGGGCAAAGAACCTGAAGGTTGAGAGAAGTGGCTTGGTCACCCAGCTGTTGGGTGTGAGACCTGGCCACTGCTTCTTCCATACCCCAGACCTGCACCCTGACATCTCAGGTAAAAAGTTGGGGGATGTTTTATGGTCCAGGATGAAGGAACGGGCAGTGAGGGGCAGCGGAGCATCACTTTGCATTTCTGTCTGCCTCATACTGGCTGTGTGACCTGGGGCAGGTAACTTCCCAGACTCCTGGGAATCATAATATCTATGATGCTGATGATGACACCTACCTCAAGGATTGCCCTGAAGGGTCACAGAGATGCCTGCAAGGCACCTGCATGGAGCAAGCGCCCCTTCTCTGGCAGGTGCTGGGTGAGCACTACCTGTTGCCAGGCCCTGGGGCTATGGCACTGCGTGACCCTGCAAGTCCTACCTGGCGAAGCTGGTGTTCTTGTGCTCAGTCAGTATTGGTTGTAAGACTAAGAAGAGTCACTTCATTTTGCTCTCTAGGGACATCTTTCTGGGTCCTATTTTCTGCCTACGTCAAGTAGCGCCTCAAGGATGCTCCTGAAAATGGGCTTGTCTTTCTTAACATGGCAGGTAGGTCCCAAAGCATTAGCATGGGGCAGCTGACCTAGCCCAGCCAATGCAGTGCAGTGACTCTTGCAACCGAGTCTAATCAGAAGGTCCATGAACCTATGAGCATTTCCCATCCCGGGATCAGGGTGGAGGCTGAGCCTCCCTGCTTAGAGATTCTTCCCATGCATTCCACTTTTCTCCCCAAAGGAAAATATTGACCCTTGAGAGGCACACAGTTTATTTATTTTGCATAGTAAATAGTAGCCTGTATTTTAAGGATGAGTTGATTTTGCATCAGCCCCTGTAAGTCATCAGCCTTCTATTGGTGCATCTGACTCTCTCTAGCCCTGCAGGGATGGTGGAGGGGGAGGGGAAGGAGGGATCTTTATTGGAAACCAGGACAGTGAGACTTATTGCCCTGTCATCTGCTCTGTGGTGCTGAATGAGGCAGCCCAGCAGTGAAACACCCTGAGCGAGCATCCCCAGCCTCCAGAACAGTGGTGCATTGCCCCGAGTCCTGGGAATGACCTTTGATTCTCCTGCTCCTGACTTGGAACCCATGGAAACCTCTAGAAGCAGCTGAGGAAAACCCAACATGAAAAGCAGAACTCCACACTGAGAATATAGGAGGTGATCGGAACATACAATGATTCTTGCTAAGACTGATTCACAGTTTTTCTTTTTTTTCGATCGAAGAAATACTGGAGAAGCCTAAAGAAGGAGTCTAAAAACTCTGGCACGTGGGCCAAAACTGTCCTTGAGCTAAGAATGATTTTCACATTTTTAAGTGGTTGAAAAATGAAATAAAATAAGAATGATGTTTTGTGACACATGAAAGCTATGTGAAATTCAAATTCTAATATCTATAAATAGTGTTTTATCAGAACACAGTCATGCTTATTTATTTATCCTCAATGGCTGCTTTCCCGCTACAACTACGTTGAGCAGTTACAAGAGAGACCACGTGGCCCACAAAGCCTTACAATATTTACTATCTGGCCCTTTCCAGAAAAAATGTCCTGACTCTTGACCTTGACCTTAGCGCTTTGGGAGGCCGAGGCAGGCGGATCGCTTGAGCCCTGGAGTTCATGACCAGCCTGGGCAACATAGTAAGACTCTATCTCTACAAAAAATACAAAACATTAGCCAGGCATGGTAGTGCACACCTGTGGTCCTAGCCACTCGGGAGACTGAGGTGGGAGGATCACCTGAGCCTAGGAAGTCGAGGCTGCAGTGAGCTGTGATGGCGCCACTGCACCTCAGCCTGGGCGACAGAGCAAGACCTTGTCTCCAAATAAATAAATAATGCAAAGTAAAATAAATAAAATCATATAAAAAGGAATCAATTTAAAATTATAATGAAAGCCGGCCGGGCACGGTGGCTCACGCCTGTAATCCCAGTACTTTGGGAGGCCGAGGTGGGTGGATCACGAGGCCAGGAGATCGAGACCATCTTGGCTAACATGATGAAACCCCATCTCTACTAAAAATACAAACACGAATTAGCCAGGCGCGGTGGCGGGCGCCTGTGGTCCCAGCTACTCGGGAGGCTGAGGCAGGAGAATGGCTTGAACCCAGGAGGTGGAGCTTGCAGTGAGCCGAGATCGCGCCACCGCAGTCCGGCCTGGGCGAAAGAGCGAGACTCCGTCTCAAAAAAAAAAAAAAAAAAAAAAAATTATAATGAAAGCCAAGGGGTATAGTAGAACAAATTTTCTAGAGCTCGTTAAGTCAAATGAGTCACCAGTTAGTAAAACGCAGTCAGGGGGAAGAGAGGGCAGGATTCTTTGAAGCTGCGGCTCTCCTAAAAACAGAACCCACCCTTGTCTAGCTGCCTTCCCTCCTGAGGGTGTTCCCTTTGACTGTGTGACCCCCCCACCCCCTATTTCCCAACCATCCAAGCCGACCTCTAGCATAATATGAGCTTTTAATTCCTCTCCCTGACCCCAACCCGATTTTGAAGCCCAGTCTAGTATTTTCTCAAATACACTTCTTGGCTCTGTTCCTTTGTTTCCATCACCTCTGCCTTTTCACTGCATGCTTGGACCACTGCAGTCAGCTCCCTACGAACAGTTGTTCCCTACCCATCCAATTGGCCCCGCCTGCTGCTGCCAGATTCACCAAGGGCACCTCTGTGGTGCTGCCCCTGCCTGTGGACAAAGTCCAAGCCAGCCACCTCACCCACCTACAGGTGAGTGGGGAGCAGCCAGCGTGTCCAGTGGTTTACCCCATCGCCATAGACTTGGTGATATGTCAATGTGCAGAGAAGGGATGTTGGCAGCCACAATACAAGCAACCCCGCCCCATGTGGGACCTAAGACGGGCATGTTGGGAGCCACCTCTGAGAATCCAACATAAGGCAGAGGAGAGAACGGCTCACACGGCACAAACACGCCTTCCTTTTTTTTTTTTTTCCTTTTTGAAAGGAGTCTCACTCTATTGCCCAGGCAGGAGTGCAGTGGTGCAATCTCAGCTCACTGCAACCTCCGCCTCCTAGGTTCAAGTGATTCTCCAGCCTCAGCCTCCGAAGTAGCTGGGATTACAGGTACCCTCCACCACGCCCGGCTAATTTTTGTATTTTTAGTAGAGACGGGGTTTCCCTATGTTGGCCAGGCTGGTCTTGAGCTCCTGACCTCAGGTGATCTGCCTGCCTTGGCCTCCCAAAGTGCTGGGATTACAGGTGCGAGCCATGGGGCCTCACCCCCTTCCATTTTAATATATGCCTAATTTGCCCATTGAGAACGGCTGAGACGCATCTTAGGTGGCCAGGGTCTACTTAGAGTTAGAGCTCATGACCAGGCCCAGGTCGAGCCTGGCTGGCCAAATGGTGCCTTTGACCTGCTCTGTCTCTGTGCAAAGGAATGAGCTGAAGGACGGGGGCGCAGTGTGTGGGCAGTGGGCTGGGGCTGGCAGGACTCAGTGACCAAGGGAAGAGAACTTTCCTCACCACCAGCCTGTCTTTTCAGGGCACCGCGGGGGGCTTTGGGACTTGGTGATGAACACAGCACAGAGAGCTGTCCAGCATGCGGGCCCCTGGCTTCTCACACTTCCCGGGTTCCTTCAGAGGCTCTCCCCAAAGGGAGCTGCTCTCTCTAGAACCCACGAATTAAAATATAGGCAGCCACTTCACTGGGGACCACTGACCTCAAACATAGAGACCAGAGCAAATGGGGCTCATCACGTGAAACTCATCTTGAACTCTAGCAGCTTCTTTATATATATATATATGTATATTTTTATTATACTTTAAGTTCTAGGGTACATGTGCACAACGTGCAGGTTTGTTACATATGTTTACATGTGCCATGTTGGTGTGCTGCACCCATTAACTGGTCATTTACATTAGGTATATCTCCTAATGCTATCCCTCCCCCCTCCCCCCACTCCACAGCACACCCCGGTGTGTGATGTTCCCCTTCCTGTGTCCCTGTGTTCTCATTGTTCAATTCCCACCTATGAGTGAGAACATGCGGTGTTTGGTTTTTTGTCCTTGCAATAGTTTGCTGAGAATGGTTTCCAGCTTCATCCATGTCCCTACAAAGGACATGAACTCATCATTTTTTATGGCTGCATAGTATTCCATGGTGTATATGTGCCACATTTTCTTAATCCAGTCTATCGTTGTTGGACATTTGGGTTGGTTCCAAGTCTTTGCTATTGTGAATAGTGCCACAATAAACATGCGTGTGCATGTGTCTTTATAGCAGCATGATTTATAATCCTTTGGGTATATACCCAGTAATGAGATGGCTGGGTCAAATGGTATTTCTAGTTCTAGATCCCTGAGGAATCGCCACACTGACTTCCACAATGGTTGAACTAGTTTACAGTCCCACCAACAGTGTAAAAGTGTTCC
This sequence comes from Pongo abelii, assembly GCF_028885655.2. Taxonomy (NCBI): domain Eukaryota; kingdom Metazoa; phylum Chordata; class Mammalia; order Primates; family Hominidae; genus Pongo; species Pongo abelii. The sequence continues at coordinate 76,204,019 of NC_072004.2, read as the reverse complement.
TATTTCTCCACATCCTCTCCAGCACTTGTTGTTTCCTGACTTTTTAATGATCGCCATTCTAACTGGTGTGAGATAGTATCTCACTGTGGTTTTGATTTGCATTTCTCTGATGGCCAGTGATGATGAGCATTTTTTCACGTGCCTGTTGGCGAACTCTAGCAGCTTCTTTTCACAAGTTCATGGAGAGAGGTTTCCCACTGAGGGAATCACATCTGTCTGATCAAAAGAAGCTTGGGAAATGGCTCTCCTGTTCATTCCCTGGAAACCTCTGATGGAACCACTGCCACTGTGGCAGCCCCGGCACTGGCACCCCAGCCATGATTGGTGCCCCAGCCACATCTCTGCTATAAGCCCCAGAGCCCTGGTTAATTAATCATCCATGTGTTGACGGGGAGAGGCCCATTCACAAAAGCGACATAAAGCCCAGGGAGACATGGCCGTGGCAAGAAGGGTGTGGGACTACATTCTGCCCCCAACTGAGAGATTCAGAAACCAGAAAAAAATGGAAAAACATACTGTGCTCTTGGGTGGGAAAACTAAATATCATGAAGAGAGCAATTTTTATAGATTTGGCCTATAATACAATTCCAGCCGAAATCCCAATGGAACTTTGAGAATTTGCAGGAAAAATTCTAAAGTTCATCTGGAAGACAAAACTTACAAGAAGGTCAAATAATTTTGAAAAAGAAAATGATATCTAAGCCCACCTAGAGAATAAGACTTGAGATCCAAAGCTTAAATGAGGAGGCTCTAGCAAAATTGACAGATAAATGGGACAGAGTACATGGTGCATTCACCTGGGGAAGAGGGCAGATTAGTCTACAAATAGGCCTGGGTCCACTGACTTTAGCTGTTATATTTGGGGAGAAATTTTTCAACCTCACTCCATCTTAAACCTAAAAATATTCCAGATGAATTAATAAATTAAATATAAAAAATTAGACCACTAAAAACGTAGAAGAAAATGGATGATCTTTCTATACCATAGAGCAATGGAATAAATCACAAAGGAAAACAGATTTGACTATATAAAAATTAAACCCTGCCCATCAAAAACCATCAGAAACCAAAATAAAAGGCAACCAGCTGGAGAAGATAGTTGCCACAAATATGATCAAGGGTTAATGTATTCATAAATTAAGAGCCCACACAAGTCATTAGAATGAGCACTGAGACCTGAACAGACAAGCAAAAAGAATGAGAGTGGGTCGGCGCGGTGGCTCATGCCTATAATCCTAGCACTTTGGAAGGCTGAAGCGGGCGGATCACTTGATCCTAGGAGTTCAACACCAGCCTGAGCAACATGGTGAAACCCTGCCTCTACAAAAGACATAAAAATTAGCCGGGTGTGATGGCACGCAACTGTAGTCCCAGCTACTCAGGAGGCTGAGGTGGGTGGATCACTTGAGCCCGGGAGGTAGAGTCTGCAGTGAGCCAAGATCACACCACTGCACTCCAGCTGGAGCAACGGAGTGAGAACCTGACTTAAAAAAAAAAAAAGAGTAAGGAGAAAAATGCTGATCTCACTAGTAATTAAAACATCAGGCCAGGTGCAGTGGCTCACACCTTTAATCCCAGCACTCTGGGAGGCCGAGGCAGGCAGATCACTTGAGATCAGGAGTTCTAGACCAGCTTGGCCAACATGGTGAAACCCCGTCTCTACAAAAAATACAAAAATTAGCCAGGTGTGGTGGCACACGCCTGTGATCCCAGCTACTCGGGAGGCTGAGACAGGAGAACTGCTTGAACCCGGAAGGCAGAGGTTGCAGTGAGCTGAGATCGTACCATTGTAGTCCAGCCTGGGCAACAGAGCGAAACTCTGTCTCAAAAAAAATTTAAAAAACACATATTTAAACAACACTAGGATATAATTTAAAAAAACATTAATAGACTATTTTTTAGAGCACTTTTAGGTTCACAGTGAAACTGAGTGGAAGGTACAGAGACTTCCCTTATGTTCCCTGCCCTCCACGTATAGCCTCCCCCACTGCCAACGTCCTGCACCAGAGTGGTACACTTGTTACAACCAATGAATCCTCATTAATATATCATTATCACCCAAGTTCATAGTTTACATTAGTAAAACATCACCTTTCATCTATAAGCACAAAAATTTCTTGGCATTTATTTAGGTGTATGATTAACTCAGTGTTGACAAGACTCACACTTCATACCCACTTGCACCGCGTCTGAGAAGCAATTGGTGTCTACAGCCGCAACACCCTCAACAAGCCCGATCTTGTTTGAAAAGCAATTGGTGATGCTTCTCAAAATTCTATGGACAAAGACGGCCAGGCATAGTGGCTCATGCCTGTAATCCCTAAACTTTGGGAGGCCGAGGCAGGCAGATCACCTGAGGTCTGGTGAAACCCTGTCTCTACTAAAAATGCAAAAATTACCCAGGCATGGTGGCTGGGGCCTGTAATCCCAGCTACTCGGGAGGCTGAGGCAGGAGAATCACTTGAAGCAAGGAGGCGGAGGTTGCAGTGAGCCAAGATTGTGCCACTGCACTCCAGCCTGGGTGACAAGAGTGAAACTCCATCTAAAAAAAAAAAAAAAAAAATTATGGACAAAGTTTTTCAAAAAGATATTTAATGCAACTTTATTTGTAATATTGGAACATCTGAGTCCATTTCAGTGCTAATTATTAGGGGATGGTTAGGAAAATATGGTACATATGTGGGAAGGAACATTTGGTAGTTACTGCCCCTGATGTTTACAAAGGCTTTTAGTGACCAACAAATGCTCATGCTATAATCTTATGTGAAAAAAGCAAGTAGCATAATTGCAACTATATTTTTTAATGCATAGAATAAAAGGCTAAAAGGAAATATCACAGATCCTTGACATACATTCCCAAACCTTTGTAAATCCACGGATTCATGAAAACAGACACGTTTGCACAAGTGCCTGATCTTTCCTGTTATACATTCATTAGAAGTCAAGCCCTGGTACCACAAAGTATCTGCCTTTTCAAATGTGATCAGAATATTCTCTTTTGCTTCTAGGCCATTTTTCACAAAGCAGTGGCATTTTTGCCTCTTCATCAGAGTCGCTGTGTGCCCTGGAGGACTGAGAACAGCAAAGCTGTGTTAGGATGGGGCAGTGCAGCCGGGAGGATTGGGCTCATTCCCTACTAAGTGCCTCACTCCCGTCAGCCTCCATAGAGGAAGAGGGGTTCAAATTTATTCCTCAGCCAGATGGCATGTGCCGCCTGTCCTGGAATCTCACGTCACTTATGATGGACCAAAATTCCAAAAGCTGAATCCGTGATTGTCAAAGTCTGGTATGGCAGGATGTCAACAGTAATCGTTTCTGGGCAGAGGAATGATTTTCTCTTCCCATCTTGCTTTGTATAAATACATTTTCTATAATAAGATTGTATTACTTTTCTCATCAAGAAATAGCAAAGTACTGTTTTACTCAAACTATGAATAGAGCCAGGCATGGTGGCAGCTTATGCCTGTAATCCCAACACTTTGAGAGGCGGAAATGGGAGGATCACTTTAGCCCAGGAGTTTGAGACCAGCCTGGGCAACATAGTGAGACCCCATCCCCACTCCCCCAAAGAAAACCCACAAAGCATTTATCCTGGATTATTCACAGGGGCCAAAAAAAAAAAAAAAAAAAATTTCAGGCCTCCTATAGCCATAAGCTATGAATATGAAAATATGCAAATGTGTAAGAAAAGCCAGCACATCCGATTTTTACTTTTACCTTCACACCTCTGTCCACCATGTTCCAAGAGGAGAAACCTGGTCATGGAAAGGAATAGATCAAATCCAAAGAACAAAACCACTGTGCTCATTAAACTTAATGTTCACAAAGCTTTAGCTGAAGGTTGAATGGGGCAACCCGAATTGGCTAGCTCACCTGGGCTGCAGGGAGCAGAGATCGCGACACTGCACTCCAGCCTGGGCAACAAAGCGAGACTCTATCTCAAAAAAAAAAAGTTCATAAATTCAAAGTTATGAATTGTTTTTAAAATAATAATAATAATAATTCACAATAAAGATGAGGACAAAGTGTGAGCAAATGGTGGTTTCTATCCGGCTCTGTTGACCTGAAGTGGCGTCTCCCTGCTGGGGCTTTTGGGGAAGAAGGGTGTGTGTTGCTCTTCAGATCCCAAGCCTCATGCCCCTACTGGGCCCTGTGCGGTGCTTCTCAGCCCACCAGGAGAGCCACCGTTGGAACGCACACCTGGGGGACCTGGTGGGTGCCGGTGTGGTGAATGGGGGCCACAGCCTGACTCCAGGAAGCCAGCAAGCTCGGAGCTGGAGGAGTCAGGACACCCCCGATGAGTCAAGAGTTGGTTTTGCTGCCAGTTGACATCTGATTGAACCATCCCTTCACTTCTCCGTGCCTCACTTTCCTTACCAGACAGGCTCTGCTGATGCCATCCGTCTCCTGTTCAGTCCTGCCCTCACCATTAAAGAGAAAAAGCAAACTGCTAGGCAGCAGCATTGATTTTTTTAATGAAGTGGAAGGAGAGCTGGGAATAACAAGTCGGGCCCACCTTACCTGCCTCACCTGGTGGGTTTATTTGTTTTGTTTTGTTTTTGTTTTGAGACAGAGTTTCACCCTGTCACCCAGGCTGGAGTGCAGTGGTGTAATCTCAGCTCACTGCAACCTCCACCTGCCAGGTTCAATTGATTCTCCTGCCTCAGCCTCCCGAGTAGCTGGGATTACAGGCACCTGCCACACACCTGGCTAATTATTGTATTTTTAGTAGAGATGGGGTTTCACCATGTTGGCCAGGCTGGTCTTGATCCCCTGACCTCGGGTGATCCACCCACCTCGGCCTCCCAAAGTGCTGGGATCACAGGCGTGAGCCACCATGCCTGGCCCTCACCTGGTGGTTTTGAATATGAACTGCTGCAGTGTTGGTAAATTAAGCAAGCAGATAGACGTAAATAACGCTTGGGCAGGAATATGGAGCACAGGATGAGGATGGGCGGCCAACTGTTGGAGAAGGTAGCGGGGAGGCTGAGATCTGCCTGCCATGAACTGGGAGGAGAGCCTCCTCTCTCTCTTCACCCCCACTCTGCCCCCCAACACTCCTCAGAACTTATCCTCCCCTCTTCTTTCCCCAGGTGAGCCTTGAACCAGGATGGCTGAGCCCCACCAGGAATTCGATGTGACGGAAGATCACGCTGGGACGTACGGGTTGGGGGACAGGAAAGATCAGGGGGGCTACACCATGCTCCAAGACCAAGAGGGTGACACGGACGCTGGCCTGAAAGGTTAGTGGACAGCCATGCACAGCAGGCCCAGATCACTGCAAGCCAAGGGGTGGCGGGAACAGTTTGCATCCAGAATTGTAAAGAAGTTTTAAATACATTATTGTCTTAGATTGTCAGTAGAGTGAAGCCTCATTAATTTGAGTGGGCCAGGATAACTCAAGCAGTGAGATAATGGCCAGACACGGTGGCTCACGCCTGTAATCCCAGCACTTTGGAAGGCCCAGGCAGGAGGATCCCTTGAAGCCAGGAATTTGAGACCGGCCTGGGCAACATAGCAAGACCCCGTCTCTAAAAAAAATTTAAAAATTAGCTGGGTGTGGTGCACGTCTATAGTCCTAGCTACTCAGGATACTGAGGCGGAAGGATCACTTGAGCCCAGGAGTTCAAGGTTGCAGTAAGCTGTGATTATAAAACTGCACTCCAGCCTGAGCAACAGAGCAAGACCCTGTCAAAAAAAAAAAAAGAAAAGAAAAAAGAAAGAAAGAAATTTACCTTGAGTTACCCACATGAGTGAATGTAGGGACACAGATTGTAGTGCCTTGACAATCTCTCAAATACAGAGTACCTTTTTGAGGCATTAGCCACACCTGTTAGCTTATAAATCAGTGGTATTGATTAGCATGTAAAATATGTGACTTTAAACATTGCTTTTTATCTCTTACTTAGATCAGGCCTGACTGGCCTCTCTTTAGCAAGAGTTGGTTAGCCCTGGGATTCTTACTGTAGCCACATTAATAAATGACATCAACTTCTAAACATTCTATAATACCATCTTTTGGCCAAATGGACTTCGCCTCTTCCTCTCTCTTTCCAAACGAAATGTGTTTCATTTCACTGTCAGACCACATGGTTGGGGACCCCACAGAGCACACAGCTCTCCCTCTGCCTCCCCATGCTGGCCCTTCACCCACTGCTGGAGTGCCAGGTTGGTCTAAGGGTTGGACCAAGTTGTCTCAGGTTGTCTCAAGGTTGGTCCAGGCTGTCTCAGTGCTGGATTGTGCTACAAGGAGCCCTTCTTTCCACGGATGTGGCTGGCAGTGAGTGCTCACAGCAACAGCCCATGGTGCAGCCCAAGGGCAGGATGGACTGAGTCCCTGCCTCCATACTCATTTCTAAGGAGGCAAAATGGCAAACACTCTACTTTTCTCTTTTAATGCTAAAAATAAGAAAACACCTTGCAGCCCAGGGTATGGGTAGTGCATGGAAGCCATGGAGTTCCGAGGTAAAACTGACCTCTGCTGGATATGTCTCTTCAGGAAGATTGCTGGAGTGGGTGGGGTCTCTGGGAGGTCCCCTGAGTGTGGGAAGCTGGGACCACCAACTTTCTCACACAGGGAGTGGCCATCCCAGCTTGGAGAGGTTCCAGGACTGGTTGGGAGGCACGTTTCAGATTTCTATCTGTTGAATCAGGGAAGGTGTTGGATTATGAGGAATTTGGGAATTAGGAAAGTGGGTGCAGGTGGGTTGGGGGTAGATGAAGGAAGACACGGGCATATTGCAGGAGCAGGGGCTGCTCAGAGGTGTTCCAGAAGCTCTGGGTGAGGAGGTGAGCGGGAGAGGGGGATGCGGCTCGGCCCAGCCTCCCTGCCTGAGGTCAGCCATCGCGTGGTGATGGCAAGATGGAGACGTGCTTTCTGACGGCTCCAGCCAGTGCTGCCAGATTCAGCTCCCCAGGGAGGGCACCTGAGAGGCTCCAAGCTAGGAGATCTGTTTTCTCCTTTGTTTTTTTTGTTTTGTTTTGTTTTATCCTACTTTAAGTTCTAGGGTACATGTGCACAACGTGCAGGTTTGTTACATATGTATACATGTGCCATGTTGGTGTGCTGCACCCATCAGCTTGTCATTTACATTACGTATATCTCCTAATGCTATCCCTCCCCCCCTCCCCCCACCTCCTGTTTTCTCCTTTGAATCCTTCTTAGAGGCCGGGCGCGGTGGCTCACGCCTGTAATCCCAGCACTTTGGGAGGCTGCGGTGGGAGGATCGCTTGAGCCCAGGAGTTCCAGACCAGCCTGGGCAACATAGTGAGACCTCGTCTCTACAGATAATAATTTTAAAAATTATCTGGGCATAGTGGCATGCACCTATAGTCCCAGCTACTCAAGAGGCGGAGGCAGGAGGATCACTTGAGCCCAGGAGGCGGAGGTTGCCGTGAGCCAAGATCCCACCACTGCACTCCAGCCTGGGCGACAGAGACCCCTATGTAAAATCATCATAATAATAAATAAATCCTTTTCAGTCCCTTCCTCACTGTGTCCCCCTCCACTGAATTTTTCCACCTCCTCTCCCACTTCCCCCACTCCTGCTTTCCCTCTCCTTCTCTCCCCACTCCATCTTTTTCTTTCTCTGCTGTTTCTCGTCCCTTCCTCCTCTCCATCCCGCAACACTGCCTACCCTGTCCCTGCTCCACCCTGGTGCTCAGGATGTGTTAAGTGAGGGGTGGTAGCCCCCAAGACCTCAACCCCGAAGGTTAGCCTGTTGAAACCACTTTCTCCCAGCTGCCCCCCTGGCAGTTGGTGCTGCTGGGGGAAACTGGGATTGGGGGCCAGATTTTGCCTCTTTTCCTGACAAAGAGAGATGAAGAGTTCTCTCACCAGGTGCCTGGGACCGGGGTGTGGATGTCCCACCCTATCCCAGCGCATCTGTTCTGCGTCATGATTAATAGTGCTGCTTTCAGCCGGGCACGGTGGCTCACGCCTATAATCCCAGCACTTTGGGAGGCTGAGGTGGACGGATCACGAGGTCAGGAGTTTGAGACCAGCCTGGCCAACATGGTGAAACCTTGTCTCTACTAAAAATACAAAAATTAACCAGGTGTGGTGATGGGCACCTGTAGTCCCAGCTACTCAGGAGCGAGACTCCGTCTTAAAAAAAAAAGACTCCGTCTTAAAAAAAAAAAAAAAAGAGAGAGAGAGAAGGAGTCTTGCTCTGTCGCCCAGGCTGGAGTGCAGTGGCGCCATCACAGCTCACCACAACCTCCGCCTCCCGGGTGCAAGCGATTCTGCTGCCTCAGCCTCCCAAGTAACTAGGATTACAGGCGCCTACCACCACGCCCGGCCAGTTTTTGTATTTTTAGTAGAGACGGGGTTTCACCCTGTTGGCCAGGTTCGTCTTGGACTCCTGACCTCAGGTAATCCGCCCACCTCAGCCTCCTAAAGTGCTGGGATTGCAGGCGTAAGCCACCGTGCTCAGTCAACTCCTTCTCAAAAAAAAAAAAAAAAAAAAAAATAGTGCTGCTTTCTCTTTCAAGTGTCCTGATTTGGGTGATAGTAAATGCCACCCTACTTATAAGGGAACTACCTCAGACTGCTAATTGGGACATTTTTGTAGCACTCTACTGTTGGCAACAGGTGATGCTCACAACAGCCCATGAGGGTGGATGACGTCCGCTTCACAGATGACAAAGGAGCCTCATGCTCAGACCGTGGGCTGCCGGAGCAGGTCCATGGCTGCAGCCCCACATGGACCATATTTCCCCCTTGTCACTCTTTCCACCAAGCCCCCTTGGAACTTCAGTTATTAAACTCTCTTGGGTGGAATCCAAGTTAGAATCACAACATATGCCTCATATGAATTGTGCCAGTGAAAAATGACATTCTATTTAGAGGCAGGGCAGCCTGGCTTAGAGTCAGTTTAAAATATGTATTATGCTGCAACAAATGTACCATGATCCTGTAACATGTTCCCAACAAGGGAACTGGATGTGGGGTATACTGTCTGTACTAACTTCACAAGTTTTCTGTAAATCTAAAACTGTTCCAAAATAACAAGTTCGTTTAAAATTAACTCCAGGAGACCAGGTGTGGTGGCTAATGCCTATAATCCCAGCACTTTGGAAGGCTGAGGCAGGTGGATTGCTTGAGCCCAGGAGTTTGAGACGAGCCTGGGCAACGTGGTGAAATCCCGTCTCTACAAAAAATACAAAAATGAGCCAGTTGTGGTGGCGCACTCCTGTAGTCCCAGCTACTTGCGGGGCTGAGGTGGAAGAATCATCTGAGCCCAGGAGTTTGAGGCTGCAGTGAGCTGTGATTGTACCACTGCACTCCAACCTGGGCAACAGAGCGAGACCCTGTCTCAAAAAACAAAAATGAAATAAAGTCCAGGAAAGAAGTGGGTTTTACCACTCTTATTTTCTGAAGAGAAAACTAAATTTAATGTGTAAAGTGAGGACAAGTTCACCAAGTTAGTGTTTGAGTTGCCTAAAATATGTTTGCTAAAACTATTCAAAGCTTTCACATAAAACATGATCAGAAGTTCTATGCCAAAACATATGTGTGTGTGTATATATATGCACTATATATACTGTGTATAAAAATGCAAAATCTAAATTGCCAACCTTTTTGAAATTGCTCTGAAAGGAAAGCATTTGAAGATAATTTGCTTACCCAAAGAATATACTTTCCAAGAAAGCAAGTAATACTTAAGGTGTTCATAATCCTCATCAAATTAATTCTTGCTACTGAAAGCTTACAAGGAGCTGTTTTGATGTCGGGTGTGACAGGTTTGACTTGGCAGAAGGTGTCACTTTACTAACAACATTTTAAATAAGTGACAGAAGACAAGAAACTACACGTTAAATACCAGAACAAAGAGTGTCTAAGTGGATGCTAAGAGTTGAAATATGGCTGGATACCTGCCCAAGAGAGCTGTAAAGTAGATGAAAGTTGGTTACCTATAAACTAGTGCACCCTAATGAATTAAAAGGCGTTGATGAGTTAACTTGTTATGCCTTCCAGATAAGACATGCAAATGGGGCTTCTTCCTCCTTCACTACTTCCAAGGGATTTGACAAGGAGACCAATGCAAATGATAAGGACTGTAGGGCTCAAGCTGGGGACAGATTGGGGAAAGGGGGACCATCATGCCCATATAGATGCCCCTGTGCCCTGGCAGTCAAGGCTGCTGAAAAATAACAAAACCCAGAAGTCTGCGTGATGCTGCCTCACCATTTGTCCAAAGCCTTCTTGCGGCAGTTTGCAGGCTTTTGCAAAAGCTCCAGGACCAAGGAGCTATGTTCGTGCTGGAAGCTTGTTCAGGATTAGCTGTTCTTTGTGGGATGGGCGCAGCCGGGGCCAGGTGTCCAGGGACAGTGTTTTAACAAAGGGCGTGAGGTGTCTGATCTCACAGTGGAACTCCACTTGCCTTTTCTTTATCTTCTCATTCTGCTTCATGCACAGAACCAGCCCCATCCTGAAACTGACTCTAAATTACTCCCGCCCCAGGTGGAGTGCCTTTCTTGTAGTTCAACAGAGCCTTCCTGTCGCCCAAGGGACAACTCCACTGAATGCCCAAGCCACACCCAAAACCTAACAAGTAAAAACCAAACTCTGTGCTCCCCCATCCTGGGCCATTCCTGGTTTCTCTACTGCTGTTCGTGGCACCACCATCAACTTGTCCATCATGACCCTAGCCAGTTCCTCCCACCGCCCTCCACAGCACCCAGGGACCTCACCTCCATTCCATCTGACACAGACCTCCTCACCACAAACCTTGGTTTTGCAACAGCAGCCCTGAGACCTTTACACCCTCTGCCCTTCATCCTGTCCCCCACTGAGGCCCCAGAGCCATTCCTTAAAGCAGGGCGCCACAAACTATGACCCACAAGCCAATTCTGGTACCCAGCCTGTTTTGCACAGCCAGTGAACTGACAATGATCTTTTCATACAGCCAGAAAAAAAAAAAAAAACCCACCATTCTGAGCATGTGACTTCCATGTTCAAGATGTCTCATGTTCAGAAAGGCCCCTGGAAAAGGAGGAAGGGGAGCTGGGCACAAAGGGAGACCCTCTCAGCTGAGCTCCTCCCATCCAGACATTTTCCTGGACTTCCTATCCAATGACTTCCCTTAGCTTCTCATTAGGCACCCCTGTCTGCCCAGGAGGCTGGAAGATGTGGCCTTTTAACTGGGCACAGCTCTGTCCTCTATCATATCAGGGCTCTGTTCCCAAGGAGGGTAGAGAGAATGGACACCAGGTGGACCCTCAGCAGTCTGTGCCACAGAGGGAGTGTTTGCAATTTCCAGACTAAAAGTCCCCATGTGCTTGACGGGGTATGTGACTACAACGTGATGCTTGACTTTTCCTCATATGACCAGAGCCACTTTGTCCATCTGGTGCAACGTCAGCTATCTGCTAGGGGCCCTCCAGGATTCCCCGTCAATTCCATATCTGCATCACCACCACTGGCACTAAATAAAATAAAATACTCAAGTTCCTGCTGGTGAGCATGAGCAGTGCTACACTGGGCCCTTCAGCCAAGGTGACATGATAATGACTGAAAATAATCACTGCCACTTATTGGGGGCTTCTCATCTGCCAGGCATGGTACAAAGTGCTTTAAATAAGCATTCAACAGTTTCATGCTGACAGAAGCCCTGTGAACCAGTGGAGCTACTACTATGCCCATTATACAGGGGAGAAAACTGAGGCAGAGAGAGGTTAGGTAATTCGCTCAGCCTCACACAACCAATAGGTGGTGGAGCCAGGATTTGGGCCCCATCTGCCTGACTCTCTAGAGGCTCTATCTGCCAGTCTTCCAGAGTTGAGTCTAAGCCATGAATAGGACAATTAGACAGCAGAGGAAACCCATTCAGCCACAATATGCATGAAGAGTAAGGAATTTCTGTCATACAGAGGGGAGTGAATTCACTGAGCTGAGAGCTGAGGAACCATTGATCTGATGGCTGAGACACCACTGGGAAGACTGGAGAGGCTTTTCTGGGCATGCAGTGCCAGGCACAGGAGGAGCTGAGGGAAGATGACTAAGAGGTACTGGCAAAGAATTCAGAAATTCTGATGGAAGCTTTACATGTTACCATCACATCCATCCATCTATCCACCCATCCATCCACTCATATCTTCCTCCATCCACCCAATCATGCATACATCCAGTCATCTATACACCACCCACCCACCCATCCATCCATCCATCCATCCCTTCATCCATCCCATCCTCCATCCAATTATACATACATCCAATCATATATCTGTACATCATCCATTCTTCCCTCCGTTCATCCATCCATTCATCCATCCACCCATCCCTTCCTTCATCCTTCCTATCATCCATCCAATCATCCATATATCCAATCATATATCTGCACATCACCAGCTCATCCATCTGTCCATTTATCCATCCATCCTTCCTTCCATCCATCAATCATCCATCATACATACATCTAACCATACATCTCTACATCATTCATTCTTCCATCGATTCATCCAATTATCCATCATTCCTTCCTCTATCCATCCCATTATCCATTTGATCATACATACATCATCTATACATCATCCATTCATCCATCCATCCATCCATCCATCCATCCATCTATCCATCCACCCATATCTTCATCCAATCAATCATACATACATCCAATCATCTACACATCACCCATCCATCCATCCATCCATCCATCCATTCATCTATCCATCCATCCATCCATCCATCCATCCATCTAATCATCCAGTCATATATCCAATTACACATCCATCCAATTATACATTCATACATGCATCTAATCATTCAATTATACATACACACATCCATATAATTATACATCCAATTATACCTCCATCCAATTATACATTCATACATCCACCTAATAAATTATTAATTCATATATCCATCCATATAATTATACATCCAATTATACATCCATCTAATCATTCAGTAATTCACCCATCCATCCAGTCATCTATCCAATAATACATTTATCCAATCATCCATCCACCCATCCACCCATTCATCCATCCATCCATCCATCCACCCATCATGGTTGGAGCCATGATTTACCACGATGGTCCCCTGTGGACAGCCCAGGTGGGACAGAACTGAAGGGAAGCCCAGGGCTGCCCCCATAAACATTTGCCTCCTTTACATCAATGAGAACTAGATCCACATGTATAAATCCTCATGATTTGAAGGTGCTTTTACCAACATTCGCTTGTGGGATTCTCCCAGCAGCTCTAGGAGGAGGCAGGTAGAGTTGAGGTCATCTCACCCATTTTACAGATGAGGAAACGGAGGCCCTGAGAGGCAGGTCCAAGGCCACCTGAGCAGAAAGAAGTGGAACTGGGACTTGAACCCAGCCATCTTGCCCCTTGGTCCCATGCTCTCTAGCCTGTAACTCCCGCTTCCTGGTGGGGCATCTCCAGGAGGACCCTATCGGCTGGCCATGGGCCTGCCCTGGAGTCTTTTGCTCTGTGTGGCCATCCTTCCTCCCTCAGGAGAGTGTGTGCTCCCAGAGCACAGGCTGTATCTTCTGAGCATTTTGTCCCTTCCCAGTACCTAGCACTCAGCTCTGTATACATCGGGCTCTCAAGAAGTCTCAACCTTCCAGAGTGTAAGGCCTTGACCTGCTCAGCCCTGGATACTGCATGATGCATTGATAAGCCCATAAAATAACCAGGGCAGATTGACTCCCAGTGGCCAAAGTGCCACAGGGAAGGGACAATTCAGCCCTTCTAGGAGGAGGAGGAGGTAGTTTTCTCATTTCTATTAAGCCAACAAAAGCTGCCTTACTAAGGACATTCTTGGTGGAGGGTATGACTGTCAACCACTGTGATCATTTGGGCCTCTCTTGCCCAGGCTTCCCATTCTGAAAGGACAGTTTTCTTGTAGGTACCCATGGCTGCCATTTCAAATGTAACTCACAGCTTGTCCATCAGTCCTTGGAGGTCTTTCTATGAAAGGAGCTTGGTGGCATCCAAACACCGCCCAGTGTCCACTTAGAAGTAAGCACCGTGTCTGCCCTGAGCTGACTCCTTTTCCAAGGAAGGGGTTGGATTGCTGAGTGTTTTTCCAGGTGTCTACTTGTTGTTAATTAATAGCAATGACAAAGCAGAAGGTTCATGCGTAGCTCGACTTTCTGGTATTCGCTGCCTGTTGACCAATGGAAGATAAACCTTTGCCTCAGGTGGCACCACTAGCTGGTTAAGAGGCACTTTCTTCTCTCACCCAGGAGCAAACGCACATCACCTGTGTCCTCGTCTGATGGCCCTGGTGTGGGGCACAGTCCTGTTGGCAGGGAGGGAGGTGGGGTTGGTCCCCTTTGTGGGTTTGTCGCAAGGCCGTGTTCCAGCTGTTTCCACGGGGAGCGATTTTCAGCTCCACATGACACTGCTCCCCAGTTGCTCCTGAGATCAAAAGGGGGCACTGGGGAGAGGCCGCCGTTCTGAGGGCTCACTGTGTGTGTTCCAGAATCTCCCCTGCAGACCCCCGCTGAGGACGGATCTGAGGAACCGGGCTCTGAAACCTCTGATGCTAAGAGCACTCCAACAGCGGAAGGTGGGCCCCCCTTCAGACGCCCCCTCTATGCCTCCAGCCTGTGCTTAGCCGTGCTTTGAGCCTCCCTCCTGGCTGCATCTGCTGCTCCCCCTGGCTGAGAGATGTGCTCACTCGTTCGGTGCTTTGCAGGACAGTGTGGTGGGAGCTGAGCCTTGCGTCGATGCCTTGCTTGCTGGTGCTGAGTGTGGGCACCTTCATCCCATGTGTGCTCTGGAGGCAGCCACCCTTGGAGAGTCCCGCGCACAGCTCCACAAAGCCCCGCTCCATACGATTGTCCTCCCACACCCCCTTCAAAAGCCCCCTCCTCTCTCTTTCTTCAGGGGCCGGTAGGTCCCAGAGCAGCCATTTGGCTGAGGGAAGGGGCAGGTCAGTGGACCTCTGATCTTGGTTTAGTATCCTTCATTTTGGGGGCTCTGGGTGTGGCCTGGGCCTCTGGACTTTGGCCACGGTGTTTGTTCCAGCCCTTCTAACCTGTCCTTTCCAGACACTTGGCATCTAGGTTATTAGCACCTCACGTACTTCCTGACGTGCTCCTCAGTCCTGATTTTGACCATCTTCTCTTGCTTCCCATCTGTGTCAGTCAAGACTGCATTTGGCTGTAAGAAACAGAAACCCCAACTAACTGTGGCATTTACATGAAGAGGGTTACTTTTCTCACATAATCAGATGTCTGGACTTGGCTAGCACCTCAAGGGTCATTGATGCTCTCCTGTCTTTACTTTCTGTCATCTTTAGTGGTTGGATTGTTGCCTCATGGTTACAAAGTGGCTGCTGCACTTCCAGGCATCACATCTGCCTTTGAAGCAGGAGGAAGTTGCAAAGTAAAGTGGCCAAAAGGGCCCTGAAACTAAATGTGTCCCCTTAGGAAAGCAGGAGTTTTCTTGCAAGTGGCAATCTTCCGCTTATGTCTCATCGGCCAGAGCTGGGTCTTACGGCCACCGCTTGCTGCAAGCAAGGCTGGGACATTGAGCATTTTGCCTTCCAGCCTCTTTAGCAGAATAAACCAAGGGGGAAGAACGTTAATAATGGCTTTCGAGTCACTAGTTGGCAGTATCTGCCCCTCTATCTTTCCATCCTCCCCATGGAGTTTCAAGGTTCCTTTCTCAGTACTTCTTCAGGCTCTGCACATTCATTTGGATCTTGTGTCTTGGGGTGAAAAACTGGCCCAAGTGTCTCCCCAAGCATCCACCTTTGGATTAATCTGGAAAGTGGCTGTTGAGTGCCCGCCTCTTGCTTGGTATAATGCTACAGCTTTAGAGGACGCAGCAGGCGTGGGCCTTGCCGCTGAGGTTCTTAGCCTCATAAGAATATCCAGATCAGATTCTCTTGGCTCCTTCTTAGAGCCAGTGACTCAAGACACTTCCTGCTCATCTTGTCGGGACAGTTTTACAAGTTGCCTGCCATCCTGAGAAAGTCTACAAAACGATGCCAGACCTCATGCCAGCTTCCCAAGCCTTGACTCTCAGTGCTCCCTCAACAGGATTCTGGAAGAATCTCCCAAACAAGTCTCAATGCTCTCTGGACCCTGTGCAGGCGTGAGACTCAAGAGCATTGGCTTCCACCCCTGGTGGAGGGAGCCCTGCTGGGGCTGGGATCTTGCCTGGTTGCTCCGCCTGCACCCAAGACAATCATAATTAAAATGTCCTTCATTGAACTTGGAAAGCCCTCAAAGCTGACAACTCCTTACGTGTACCCGGAAAGGCCTGGGAGTGTGCCAGGGCATTGCTCGGGAGGAACGCTGATTTGGAAGCATTTACCTGATGAGAGACTGACAGCAGCTCCTGGTAGCCGAGCTTTCCCTCCTGCCTCTGCTGTGAAGGTGCACCCATCTGACAGTCAAATGCCTGACTCTGGACAGGACCAGACCTATTTATTGCCATGCAAGGGACTCTGCACTTTTGAATTGTGGGTCATGGGCTTGGATTTAGGGGTTAGAGCTGGGAGAAGTCTTTGAAGTCACCTAGAGATGACACTGCCATTTTGCAGATGAGGAAACCGTCCAATCAAAATGGACCAAGGACTTGCCCAAGCCTCACAGCAAAACCATAGGCCCCCGCACTAACCCCGGAGTCCCTGTGCTGTCTTAAGGATCAAATAGTTGTGAGCAATCATCTGGTTTTCAGTATTTCTTCTTTTAAAATGCCTGGGGCCATGCCCAGCCGTCTGTTTCACTGCAGCATTTACACAGGGCTGCCGGGCTTTCCTGGTGGATGAGCTGGGCGGTTCATGAGCCAGAACCACTCAGCAGCATGTCAGTGTGCTTCCTGGGGAGCTGGCAGCAGGGGCTCCAGGCCCTGCTTCAGGGCTGCTTTCTAGCATATGGCTGATCGCCTCCTCACTCCTCCTCCCTGCATTGCTCCTGCGCAAGAAGCAAAGGTGAGGGGCTGGGTGTGGCTCGTCCTGGCCCCTCTAAGGTGGTTCTTGGTGGTTTCTAGATGTGACAGCGCCCTTAGTGGATGAGAGAGCTCCTGGCGAGCAGGCTGCCGCCCAGCCCCACATGGAGATCCCAGAAGGAACCACAGGTGAGGGTGAGCCCCAGAGACCCCCGGGCAGTCAAGGCCCTGCTGGGTGCCCCAGCTGACCTGCGACAGAAGTGAGGGAGCTTTGCGTGTTTATCCTCCTGTGGGGCAGGAACATGGGTGGATTCTGGCTCCTGGGAATCTTGGGTTGTGAGTAGCTCGATGCCTTGGTGCCCGGTTACCTCCCTGGCTGCCTGCCAGCCTCTCAGAGCATTTAGGGCCTCCTGGACTTCTTCTAGATGCTCCTTATCTTGCCTCAGTCAGTGCGTCAGTTCCAGACACTTCTCTGCAGGGTTTTCTGGGGCAGGTGGTGGCAGACCCGTGCCTTCTTGACACCTGAGGTCAGTCCGCCCTCCTGCTCAGACTGCCCAGCATAGGGTCACCTCCCAAGGGGTGGACCCCAAGATCACCTGAGCGCATAGTGGGTGCAGATGACTGGACCACACCTTTTGGTGATCTTAATAAGGTGGTCCCAGAGGAGCTGAGACATGCAATCTAGCATCCAGTTCTGGGACTCTGTCTCCTTTTCAGACGTATTTGTGTAGAACAGGCATGACGAAAATGCCTTGTCAACATGGGTGATGGGGAATCGATCAGACAGGGTGCTGGGCTCAAGGCTGCAGTCACCCAAGAGTGGCTCAGCCCACCAGGCCCTAGGAAACGCCTGCACAGCCTGGAGCTCCTGGAGTCATTTCCTTCATGTCTTCTTCACTGCACTTACGTAAAGACGCCAGCCATTGGTTTGGTGATTTGGAGGGTGCCCAGTTGCCCAACAAGAAATGCAGAAGAGGCCTAGACAGGATTTCACCAGCAGTGGAGAGCAGGGAAGATGTGCCCAGAAAAGAGTTTCCTTTCCTTCCTAAAGATGGTGCTTCCTGCAGCTACTGGGGAAGCCTGCAGCGTTCTCTAGGGCTCTGTGTGTTGAGAACAGCCCCACCCTGGCCCCTTCTGAGTGCATTTCTGCTTTGTGACTTGATCCGTGAGGTCCCCTGAGATGGGCAGAGAGGATGTCCTCGAAGCTGGGGCAGAGCCTCATCCTTGAACGTGAAGGACGTTTGAAGACTGGCATGATCATGGGATGAGATCACAGGGAACTTGAGTTTCTTTCCTCCTCTCCCTTCACAGTTATTTCACTGAGGGAAATCCCTCCCCTGCCCAGAATGAAAACTCTAGCCAACTCTTGACTTTTCCATCACTCCAAAGTAGTTGAAAGTACTTTAGTCTCCACAGTGGCAAAACACAGTGTGCAAAGGCTAAATAATTAGAACAGCCAGTCCCATGTGACAGTCAAAGCTTCTAACTCCATTCACAGTTGCAGCCATTCCCCTCGGGGGGCTGGCAGGGAGGGGAGGGGTAAGAGAAACAGGAAGGTTCTTACTGAGTTGGTCCTGGTGTGAGCTGTGTCACACTCCCTGCAGAGGTTTCAAGGAGACTGTCTCTCTCTCCATGGGGACCTTATTTGAATTCTTCTAGACTCTTCCCCCAGCCTGCCATCTCCAGCTATCCTCCCTTGAAGAGCCCTTCCACTGCGCTGGATTCTGGTGGCCATGTCATCTCCTCAGCCCCGTGGGAGTCTGAAGATCTGGCTGCAGCCTCACCTCTGAGGTCCTGCTGACTGCCACCTCTTAGACATGATCTGAGGCTCCCAGGCACTCTGACCTGTGCCCACATGGGGCCCACGGGAAACACGCTGGCAAGCAAACTGTGGGTGTGCGGACGGTTCTCAGGGCTGCAGCACCTGTCCTTTGCTGTGCCCCCAAAGCAAGAGGCCAGCCCATCTTCCATCCTCTAGTGTTCCTTGGTGGGGCCCTGACCATAGTCCACCAGGTCCCTAAGCAGAGGGGACACACACCAGGTGTCCTCAATGTATTGCCTTGAAACAGTTGTGCTGGGACTGTGATGGGGGGTGGCCATGTAGCCACTCCCACCACCCCCAAGCCACTCTCTCCACGGAAATCCTCCTAAAGATCCCTTTACACCCTCCATGTGGTGGGGAGGTTCTAGAGTTGGGTGCATGTGTCTTCAGCTACTGATAATGCAGACCTTAGTTGGCACCTCGCTCTGGCCTATTCTGTTTGCTGTTCTTGGTGCTCCAGTGAAACTCCCCATGGGCCATCCAGTTGGGGTGCAGTGTGGCCACCCCCTTGCAGGATCCTGCCTTGCTGGAGAGCACAGGGCCCTCCTGGCTCTTGTAAAACACTCCCCAGGGTACAGAGAGGCCAGCGGTGATGTGAGGCCCAACCTCCACCATGCCCTCCCTCCCTCCTTGGTGTTTCCAAGCAGCTCCCTTTCTGGGGTCAAGGGGTGGCAAAGACAGCGCAGCCTCCAATTTCTGACTCACGCCGGGCCTGGCTATTGCAGCTCTGCACTGTGTGTGACAGCAAGGTGACTCAGCCAGTGCCATGGCAGTGACGGTGTCGGGGGAAGCCTCCTCACGCCCTCTGTCTCAAGGACTCTGGCATTTAGCTGGACTTGCTGTCGCTCTGAGCCTTTCTGCCATTGCCATCACCTTGTCAGAAACTCAGGCCGAATCTGCACTCAGAGTTGTGCCCAGGCAGTTGAGCCAACACTCGCTCAGCAATATTGTCACATGACAAGGCACTGTCACCACTGGGCCTCGTGGGCAGCACAGTGTCGGCTGGATGGATCTGGAGGGTGTCTGTGTCATGCTAGTGCTAGTGATGGGAGCCCCGTGAGCCCATTGCCCGCCCTCCCATCCCCTCAGCAGCTGCCTGGGGACAGCCAATGGCCTGGGTGTTTATGAGGCTACCACATGGCTGCCAGGAAACTCAAGAACCTTTCCCTTGCCTACACTCTTCACACAGGCCTGTGCTGGCCAGCGGTGGGGATCCGGCATTCCTGTCTTAGGTGCGGAGAGTGACTGACTCATTTCAGGCCTGGGAGATAAGACTGATGGCCCAGCCAGCGAGATGTATGCATTTCTCAGAGGCAGTGGCCTCTGTCATTGTCCTCAGGAAATGCTGGTGATTCTGGTGGCCTGAGGTCAATGCATGTCAACATGGCCAACTTGCCTTATAAACTTTTTTTCTGGACAGTTGCGTGCATTGTCCTGTAACAGTGTCCTGCTGTTTATGATGCAGAAATAGGTGTTTTTAAAGCCTATTGATTTTGGTACTATTAATGTGGTCAGGAACTTTCTCAGTCTTTCTTGTTTGGGGTGAGCTGTGGCTTCCTAAACAGGAACCCAAGACACCCCCAAAAGCTGCTCACCAGCACTGCCAGCCTCCCTCTTACCAAGTAGTACCCATTCAGGGCATTCTGTGAAAGGCATTTGCCCAGAAGTTGGGAGGAAGGAAATGTAACATTTTGGGGCACCTACCATATGCCAGGCACCAGGCTAAACGTGTTCACACAAATTCTCTTACTAACCCTCACCATCCTTCTACAAGACAAACTAGTATCTTCATCTTGGGGTTCTAGATGAGGAAATGGAGGCTTAGAGAGGTTGAATGAATGCTGGTGCCTGGACATGAACCCCATCTGCCTGACTCCGCAACGCAGGCAAAGTCTTTCCTTGAACTTCCCAGCAGCCACTGCTTAGACCCAGCCTCCATGACCATGGCTCAGCAACAAATTGCTTCTCTGACCTCACTCAGCCTGTGTCCTTGTTGAGTGAGGCATTCAGTACCCTGGTCCCAAAGTGGAGAAAGTCTTTCCTACTGGGTCATAGCTACACCTACATGTGGGTGCTGTGCATTTTGTTTAGTGAACTTTTATCACCAGCATCCTCAGCAATGACATTTGCAGAGAAGCCAGAGCTGAGGCATCTTGGTATTCTTGGGATGTGACTTTCCTGAATGTTTTAGGGAAAATACCCGAAGATACAGAGAGCTTGGTTTCTAGTAAACAATAACTGTCTTGCTTTTACCCCCCTTCATTTGCTGACACATACACCAGCTGAAGAAGCAGGCATTGGAGACACCCCCAGCCTGGAAGACGAAGCTGCTGGTCACGTGACCCAAGGTCAGTGAACTGGAATTGCCTGCCATGACTTGGGGGTTGGGAGGAGGGACATGGGGTGGGCTCTGCCCTGAAAAGATCATTTGGACCTGAGCCCTAATTCACAAGTCCAGGAGATTTTAGGCAGTTGGTTCTTATCAAAGGTTGGCTACTCAGATATAGAAAGAGCCCTAGTGGTTTTTTTCTAATACCATTTCTGGGCAATTCCTAAGGCATTTAGTGTTCTGAAAGATGCTAGCCTTGTCCCGCCTGGGAGTTGAGAATGAATGTCTAACAGAAACTCTAGGCTGAGCGCGTGGCTCACGCCTCTAATCCCAGCACTTTGGGAGACCCAGGTGGGCGGATCACCTGAGGTCAGGAGTTTGAGACCAGCCTGGCCAACATGGTGAAATCCTGTCTCACTACAAATAAAAAAATTAGCCGGGCGTGGTGGTGGGTGCCTGTAATCCCAGCTACTCAGGAGGCTGAGGCAGGACAATCGCTCGAACCCAGGAGGTGGACATTGCAGTGAGCTGAGATCACGCCATTGCACTCCAGCCTGGGCAACAAGAGCGAAACTCCGTCTCAAAAAAAAAAAAAAGAAACTCAAATATGTGTGACGGGCGATTCTCGCTGCAGGCTGCCCTCTGGCCGATCCAGGAGCAAGGCCTTAACCATGTCATCCCCAAGCGATTGCTTGTAAACTTTCATCTGTGCAGCCTTCAACCCTTATTATGATTTTCTTCTCAGGAACCAAACTGCTGTGTTCAAGAAAGGCAGCTTTGTGTAATCATTTATCATAAATGTCTTAAGAACTTTAAAAATCCTAGAGATTCCTAACTTTAGGAAATGGGAGACCTGTGGTACTGATATAACGTGGGCTGGGCTTGTTTTCTGTCATTTGCTAGATAAATGAACTTAAGAGCCTACTGTAAAATGTGGAAGCTTCTAGATTGCAGAAGGGCTGCGAAGACGCTGTTCTTTTCTCCCGAGTGATGGGATCTGTCCAGTGTTTACAGCTGCCTCTGAGGCCATCTGATTCTAGGAGACTCTGCCTCGTTGAGGATATTTTGAGGCCTAACTACACATTCCTGCCCCCAGAGAGGTCACAGCCTATAGCAGGCTGACGTTTCTCATCTCACATGGCACACAAAGGTGCATTTTCGTTCTCAGGCTAACAAAGAGCTTCAAAAACTATTAGAAGGGGACGGTGGCTATAAGAGAAGAACCTCAGTCGATGTGTGAAATTAACTAGAAACCTGGCTCCTGTTTCTTTTAGGTCATGTTTTCCAGCTTAGGTAAAACTAGAGACTTTGATAAAGCGTGACCTCTAGAAATCATTGCTTTTCATAAATAGAAGTGGGTTTGAGTTTTTTCTACTGATTGTTAGTGCAGGCGATGTCTACATGCCCCCAGAACATATTCCATGCAACAAAAAAAGCCCAGGTCACCATCTTTGCTGGGAACTTGACTTTTGTGCTCACTGAATTTTAAGCTTTCTGACAGCAGCCTGGAATCATGGAGGGATAAAGTACCTATTAGTAAGATGGAAAAAGATGTTTCAGGTTGGAGCTGCAGTCTGTTGAGAGTAAGCTATGGGAAGGCCTGTATACGAGGGGTGGACTTTTCTTCTGTAAGTGTCCAGAGACCAGGCCTCCTGAAGAGGGCAAGGGGGCTTAACTTACCTGGACTACTGTGTTTACAATACTCATTTATCTCGAACTCCTCCTAACCCCTGAGAATTGCTACATTTAATATTTGCTGAGTACTTCCTAGCATCCTAGGGAATCAATAGAACATTCTCCCAACCAGGCTGGGTGCGGTGGCTCATGTCTGTAATCCCAGCACTTTGGGAGGCCAGAGTAGGCAGATCCCTTGAGGTCAGGAGTGCGAGACTGGCCTGGCTGACATGGTGAAACCCCGTCTCTACTAAAAATACAAAAGTTAGCCAGGCGTGGTGGTGCACACGCCTGGGAGGAGTAGGAGGCAGGAGAATTGCTACTGAGGCAGGAGAATTGCTTGAACCTGGGAGGTGGAGTTTGCTGTGAGCCGAGATCATGCCACTGCACTCCAGCCTGGGCAACGGAGTGAGTGAGACTCTGTCTCAAAACAAAAAAGAACATTCTCCTAACCTGACTTCTTCCTCCAGGGGTGTAATTAATCATGTCAGTTTCCCCATTGATACACACACACACACACACACAGTACAATCCTGTATCCATTACTTTTCAAGGTACGTTTACTATTTACGTTTGGGGTCCTTGTCTCTTTTTTAATAGTGTTTCTTAAAGTCTTCTATTATATCAGAGTACAGTAACATCCCAGTCAAGAGCACTCTAATAAGCTCTAGGAGGAAAGCGCCTTCCAGAAGGCAGTGGAGTCCTGTCCTTTTGGGGTGGCATAGGGGCAGCCCCTGCCTCTGGTCAGGTCTGGCGCTCAGGCTCAGGGTTGCCTCTGGGCTGCTCTTCCCAGAGACTGACCAAGGGCTCCCATAAGGCACCTGCAGAGCCTGTGGGAAGCCGAAGTCAGTGTTTTCCTGACACCAGTTGATCTGTGCAGGATCCATTGATTTAACCACCTGCTGTGTGCCATGCACGTGGTCGATGCCAGGAACAGGAATTGGAGGGGCCCATGAGCATGGCCAGTGTCACAGGCTGGAGGTGCTGCTGCACTGTGACCGGGCCTCTTGGAGATGAGCCCATGTCAACCACCTTGCCTCCGATGGGGTCGAGCCCACACGTTACCTTTGTGTGTCCGTGACCACACCTTCCTCCCCGACCTCATCCAAATCTCTTTCTTTTCCAAGCCCCCGAATCCTTCAGGGCTGCAGGTTTTGTTTAAAGCAGAGCTGGTAAGTTGCATAGGTTGTTGCATTGGGACTAGATAGGGTGTTCAAAGAGTTGGGAGTTAAAAAACATAAAGGGTACTTATTAGGAGAACCAAGGAGTGTAATTCTCCTGTTCTTAATATGCGGCCAGGTTAATGAATGTCACATGAATGAACTAGAAAAAAATGAAGCGTGCCCTTGATCAGCTGGGTTGGTGTGCAGCAAGCTGTGTGACCAGGGGACAGCAGTGGTCCTGAGGGCCGTCACTGTCTGCCATGCAGAGCCCTTCCTCCCACGGAGGCCTGCCTCTCCTGTGCAAGGGGCTTGTCTGTGGTCAGTGACCTGGATAGATCTGAATGGGGCTTCTTTTTCGAGGAGTCTTATGGCAGGTCTATCAGTAAAGACTCCATTCTTGATGATCACACATTTTGGATTTTCCAAATCTGTCAGAGAATGGGCTTGAGGCAGAGTTTGTGGGCACTAGTTTCACTGGTTTCATTTACCAAAAAGGGGAGCAGAAGTCAAGTATGGTGGCTCATCCCTGTAATCCCAGAGGCAGGAGAATTGCTTGAGCCCAGGAGTTCGAGACCAGCCTGAGCAACATAAGGAGACCCTGTCTCTACAAAAATAAAAAATAACATTTTAGTCAGACGTGGTGGCATGCATCTGTGGTCCCAGCTGCTTGGGAGGGTGAGATGGGAGGATTGTTTGAGCCCTGGAGTTAAAGTTGCAATGAGCTGTGATTGCACCACTGCACTCTAGCCTGGGTGACAGAGCGAGACCCAGTCTCAAAAAAAAAAAAAAGAAAAAGAAAAAAGGAAAAAAAACTCATACCTGTAATGCCAGCACTTTGGGGACCAGGGTGGGCAGATCACAAGGTCAGGAGATCAAGACCATCCTGGCCAACATGGTGAAACCCCGTTTCTACTAAAAATACAAAAATTAGCCAGGTGTGGTGGCACGTGCCTGTAATCCCAGTTACTCGGGAAGCTGAGGCAGGAGAATCGCTTGAACCAGGGAGTCGGAAGTTGCAGTGAGCTGAGATCGCGCCGCTCCACTCCAGCCTGGGCGACAGAGTGAGACTCTGTCTTAAACAAAAAAAAGGGCAGGGGGGCGGGAGAACAGTGAGAGGTAGGGAGAGGAAAGGGGATTCTTGCTACACCAAACCAGGTACCATCTAGAGGCTAGAATCTTTGGGAGGCTCAAATTCCCTAGAAAGCAGGAGAAGCTTCTGTAGCCCTCCCGCTTTCCCAGTAGATTAAGCCCAGGGTGGCTCCAGATGTGTGACATGCTCTGTGCCCAACCAGAGCCCATCATAGGCAGAGGAATAACACCCACACCAGAAGGGCCCTCGGAGGTCACCACGTCCAAGAACCCTCTTTACAGATGGGGAAACTGAGGCCCAGAGAGGGGAGAGCCACCCAGCGAGCTGGTGGCAGCTAGACCAGGAGAGCTGTCATTCCAAGCAAGCAAAGGCAACGAGATGAGCCCAAAGCTGTGCTCCCATCTCTTTGTTAGGGGGCCTGGGATGCCCTCTCAGTGTCATTTTGTCCAGGATGATGCTCCCTCTCTTAAGCGATTAATGCGCCCTTGCTAACCTTTTGCTATCGCTGCCTCTTCAAACCAGAGGAGTTGAGAGTTCCGGGCCAGCAGAGGAAGGCACCTGAAAGGCCCCTGGCCAATGAGATTAGCGCTCACGTCCAGCCTGGACCCTGCGGAGAGGCCTCTGGGGTCTCTGGGCCGTGCCTCGGGGAGAAAGAGCCAGAAGCTCCCGTCCCGCTGACCGCGAGCCTTCCTCAGCACCGTCCCATTTGCCCAGCGCCTCCTCCAACAGGAGGCCCTCAAGAGCCCTCCCTGGAGTGGGGACAAAAAGGCGGGGACTGGGCCAAGAAGGGTCCGGCCTTTCCGAAGCCCGCCACCCCTGCGTATCTCCACACACAGCCTGAAAGTGGTAAGGTGGTCCGGGAAGGCTTCCTCGGAGAGCCAGGCCCCCCAGGTCTGAGCCACCAGCTCGTGTCCGGCATGCCTGGGGCTCCCCTCCTGCCTGAGGGCCCCAGAGAGGCCACACGCCAGCCTTCGGGGATAGGACCTGAGGACACAGAGGGCGGCCGCCACGCCCCTGAGCTGCTCAAGCACCAGCTTCTGGGAGACCTGCACCAGGAGGGGCCGCCACTGAAGGGGGCAGGGGGCAAAGAGAGGCCGGGGAGCAAGGAGGAGGTGGATGAAGACCGCGACGTCGATGAGTCCTCCCCCCAAGACTCCCCTCCCTCCAAGGTCTCCCCAGCCCAAGATGGGTGGCCTCCCCAGGCAGCCGCCAGAGAAGCCACCAGCATCCCAGGCTTCCCAGCGGAGGGTGCCATCCCCCTCCCTGTGGATTTCCTCTCCAAAGTTTCCACAGAGATCCCAGCCTCAGAGCCCGACCGGCCCAGTGCAGGGGGGGCCGAAGGGCAGGATGCGCCCCCCGAGTTCACGTTTCACGTGGAAATCACACCCAATGTGCAGAAGGAGCAGGCGCACTCGGAGGAACATTTGCGAAGGGCTGCATTTCCAGGGGCCCCTGGAGAGGGGCCAGAGGCCCAGGGCCCCTCTTTGGGAGAGGACGCAAAAGAGGCTGACCTTCCAGAGCCCTCTGAAAAGCAGCCTGCTGCTGCTCCACGGGGGAAGCCCATCAGCCGGGTCCCTCAACTCAAAGGTCTGTGTCTTGAGCGTCTTCGCTCCTTCCCTGGGGACCTCCCAGGCCTCCCAGGCTGCGGGCACTGCCACTGAGCTTCCGGGCCTCCCGACTCCTGCTGCTTCTGACGTTCCTAGGACGCCACTAAACCGACACCTGGGTGCAGCTGCTCCACTCCCTCGGCCTCCGCCCATGCTCAGGCTGTGGCCGCACGCTCCCCTCACGCTTGCCCGCCACTCTGCATGTCACCAGCACCCCCGCCCCATGCTCCCCACCTTGTTTGACTCTCTGCCCACTTGATTTGTCCACAACGGCCCATCAGCCCACAGGAGGTTAGTGGGTGCCCTCCACCGACAGGATGACGGCTGCCCTCATGGTGTCTAGAACTCTCCAACCCTCCCATGTAGGCATAAGCAACCCCACTTTGCAGATGAGGAAACGGAGGCTCAGAGAAGTACAGTAACTTGCCGAAGGCCAATGAGTAGTAAGTGACAGAGCCAGGTTTGGGATCCAGGTAGATTGGCTCTGAAAGACATGCGTGTCCCGCATCCCACAACGCCTCCCAGGAGGTGCTGGAGTGTGGACTCCTAACACAGAGATGTGCAGGGCACACACAACAGGTGACACACACAGCATCCGGAGGTGGCCCAGAGCCCATGCTGTGCCTTTGGCCCAGCGCTCTGCCCCCACCCGCTCTGCCTTGTGGCAGGAAGACAAGGAGCAGACACAAGATCTCCCTGGTCCACATGCCGCCACCTCCCGCAGCAGAGGACAAGGGGATCCTCATGCTGGCATTGGAGGGGGCTGAGCAGGGCCCACCTTGAGCCCTCGGGAGCACGGTCACAGCAGCCCTGCAGGGTGGGATTGGTGGGAGGAGAGTCCCAAGTATTAGGGAGAGGAGAGTTGGTGTCCCATGGGAGACCTCATAGCCACAAGGCGAGCTTGTTCATAAATTTGGGACCCTTAGCATTTCGCAGTTATTTGCAGAGCCCACAAATGGATGTTACTGAAGCTCACAGTTGCAATAATCTGTTAAATTTTTATTAGATTTTACTTTTAGAGAAAACTTTGAAATGCTATAAAGAAGCCTGTGTTTAAAAGTTAAGACAGAAGCTGGGTGCGGTGGCTCACGCCTGTAATCTCAGCACTTTGGGAGGCCAAGGCAGGTGGATCACTTGAGGTTAGGAGTTCGAGACCAGGCTGGCCAACATGGTGAGACCCTGTCTCTACTAAAAATACAAAGAATTAGCTGGGCGTGGTGGTGGGCACCTGTAGTCCCAGCTACTGGGGAGGCTGAAGCAGGAGAAGTGCTTGAACCCAGGAGGCAGAGGTTACAGTCAGCCAAGATCACACCACTGTACCCCAAGCCTGGGCGACAGAGTGACACTCTGTCTCAAAAAATAAAATAAAATGAGAGAGAAAAATATACCCTATATCCTTTTTTAAATTCCAAAACAGTAGGGAACAAATAACTGACTTGACAGGTTACTACAATATTTCCTGAAATGATGTTTTCTTGAATACTGGCCTAATGGAGGTTCATAGGTGTGTTTAGGTTAAAAAAGAGTTCCATGGCCCAGTGACTAGGGGAAAAAAATAAAAGACTAAGTTAAACAGGCTTTTCTGCTGTGGGACTTGTCAGAGCCTTTAGTGTACTAATGGCCATTGTGACCCTCTGAGAAGGTCACAGAGTGGGTTTCCCAAACTTGATTCTACCTGCTAACATTTCCTGGAGGAAGTTTGGGAAATGCCGATTTAGCAGATTCTTTTGTTGTGCCATGGATGGTGCTGGTTGATGTGGGCAAAACAAAGAACACGTGAGTCAGATCTGCCTGGGGCTCTTATTAAAGTGGAGGTTCCCATGTGCCACTTTAGGCTTACAGACCCAGTTGTGGGGTAAGCCTGGGAGTCTTTTAGCAGGTGATTCTGCCATATAGTATAGTTGGAAAACCTCTGGGCATACTCATTGCTGGTCCCTCTAGAAATCCAGGTGACAATAGCCAATGAGAAGCTCCAAGAGACCCAGTTGTCCGTGGGGTAGAGGGAATATGATATTGAAACCAAAGAAGAAAATCTATGATCAGTTTTCAGCAGTGACTGTCAAGAGGAGGAGAAGGATGAGTTAGCGCTGATGCTGGCAGACAGGTCAGTGGGTTGGTTTCACCAAGGAGTGTGATGAAGGCTGATGTTGTCTGTGGGAATGTATGATGGTAACTGGTTTGTAGCTAATTGGGGGAAGCGGTGAGAATTCGTCCCCTTCAAAGACCAGCAAGTGGCAAGAAACCCACCAGGCCTGGCTCAGGGCTGGGCTGGGCTTGGCTCATCTCAGAGCAGCTGGAGCTGGTGGCCAAAGCTGCCATTAGTGAGGGGCAGGCCCTGGGGGTACAACCAGCAACGAGGGGACAAAGACAACCTTGCCAGGCTCTCCTATTCTGGAGGCGTGTGACCAGGAATGGAGATGGGGTGGTCAGCATAAGATGGCCAGGAAGGGGGGAATCAGGACTGCTGGCAATCTAGCCACATGGGCAGGGGAGCCGGGTGGCTTCAGGCAGTTTCCAAGGCCAAGAGGGTGAGCAGGCACCTCGCAGGGAACCAGGGCCAAGCCTGGCTGCAGCGTGGAGACAATGCACCCACCCCCATCCTTGGATCTTGCAGGAGGCTGGTTCCTCACTGAGCTACCAACATCCATGGCCCTGAGGCTTTTAAAACACCCATCCGTGGAGTGGGGCTGGTCCCAGTGGGGTGAGGCTGACCCTGGCAGAAACAGGGCAGGAGCCTGTGGGTTAGGAAGATTGCACCTTCCTTAGATAGCCTCCGTGCCATCATGTCCCCGTGACAGTTTCTGCTGCATCCCTTCTGCATGGTCCACCCTCGGCCAGCCTGCTGCCCCCTCTTGCCAGGTTGCTCTAATCAATGACCCCAGTGTGCTGTGTTGATACTAACAATGTAAGGCCTAGCAGATTCAAGGGAAAAGAGAACCAACTGGGTTTCCACCAGACCCAACTAAACAAACATGGACCTATCCCGGAGAAATCCAACTTCGCCACAGCTGGCTCTTTCTGTGAATGGTGAAAATGGAGTGTGACAAGCATTCTTATTTTATATTTTATCAGCTCGCATGGTCAGTAAAAGCAAAGACGGGACTGGAAGCGATGACAAAAAAGCCAAGGTAAGCTGACGATGCCACGGAGCTCTGCAGCTGGTCAAGTTTACAGAGAAGCTGCGCTTTATGTCTGATTCATTCTCATATATAACGTGGGGAGTATTTGTCACTAAAGTACAGCTGTCATTTAAAGTGCTTTGTATTTTGGGGCAGGCTTTTAAAAAGTCCAGCATTTATTAGTTTTGATACTTACCCCAGGGAAGAGCAGCTGGCAGGTTCATGAAGTCATGCTCCTCATTCCAGCTTTCTTAGTGTACTTTCAGTGAGACCCTGACAGTAAATGAAGGTGTGTTTGAAAACCAACCCCAGGACAGTAAATGAAGGTGTGTTTGAAAACCAGCCCTAGGACAGTAAATGAAGCCATCTGCTCACTGCATAAACTGCACCCAGATCTTTGCCCATCCTTCTCAGTATTTCACTTCACCCATTGTCTCAGTGACTTGGTGTCTGGGGAAATGCTCCCGTAATTGCACAGTGGCGTTTTTCCTGGAAAATCCCACCGTGGCTCTAGATAAGACCTATTTTTCTTAAAGGTATCTAAAATTTCCAGCATCAATTCTGTCTGAAACACCTGAATTTTAATCAGTACTGGAGCCCGGAGGGCATCTCCAGTTGCCACATAGCTCTGAGCATTCGGTGGTGTGTTGAGGGCTGCTCCCGGAAGTGCCTGCAGAGTCAGGGCTCCCCAGCCTCATCTAGTGAGGCAGTGGAAGGGCCTGCGGGGATTTGGAGAGCTGGCCTGGGTCCCTGAAGTGATAGTGACAGCTGCTTGTCAATCATGGTGCACATTTAGTGCCGGGGGCAGGGGGCAGGGAATACCAGCCTCATGCATGCATGCTTTCATTTGTTCCTTCCTTCATTCATTCATTCAGTACACATGGGTACAACATCCCTGCCCTGGAGTTGCCCAGAGTCTAGGGAGGGGAAAGATCTATTACCCTGGACCTCGGCCAGTTGGGGAGTGCTGCTGGTGGAGAGGGGCCGTGTGCAGCAAGGGAAGGAGGAGTCGTCAATACCCCCACCCCAGCTTTGCTTTCTTGTCATCAGCCCCAGGGCCCCAGCCTGTGTCCCTCCTCTCCCATTGCTACTTCATCTCCTGGGTCCTCCTTACCAAGCCTGACCACACAGAGGGCCTCGGCCGCTTCCATGGGGAATGGGAAAGCGATAAGATAACATCCCCTAGAAGCCCAGTGAAGTCTGGGTCAGGACCCTTCTCTGAGCTCTGTCTCGCTCTTGGAAACACTTCGAGGCTTAGCCTCCCCACTTTGTTTCCTGAGAGTGTGACCTGTTCCCCTCCAAACACCCCTTTCTCCTCCAGGGCCATGCCCACCCGTCAAAATCCCCCACGGGCAGGACGAACTGTGGGTGTCAGTCACCATCTATCCTGCATCCCAGTTCCAGGGCCCCCCCCCCAAAGACCCGCCTCCATAGGGACAGGCGTGCAGACACCCGTCCCTGGCTGCTTCCTCATGTGGAATGGGTTCAAAAGTTAGCAGTGTTGTTTACACTGACAGAATGAAAAAAAAAGAAAGATAACATTGGAGGCTTGGCACAGTGGCTCATGCCTGTAATCCCAGCATTTTGGGAGGCTAAGGTGGGAGGATCTCCCCAGCCCAAGAGTTCTAGACCAGCCTGGGCAACATAGCAAGACCCCATCTCAAAAAAAAAAATTTAATTGGCCAGGCAGAGGTGGGAAGATCACTTGAGCCCAAAGGGTGGATGCTGCAGTGAGCCGCGATGGCACCACTGCACTCCAGCCAGGGCAACAGAGGGAGACCCTGTCTCTAAAACAAACAAACAGACAAACAAGAGTTAACACTGGCCAGATTAGGATTCACCAGATAGTGTTAATATTAGTTTGATTTGAGACTTTAATCAGAGAGCACATGTGTGGTGGGGGTGGGTGTAACCTAAGTCAGGTAGAATCTTTCCAACTTGGTGGGGGGGGCACACTCCTGATTGTAGCCATATGAGTCTGTCAGTGTGGTGGAAGAGGCCATGGTTAATGGGCAGGTAAAAAAGCACCTTGCCTGGAATTGAGTAGAAAGTAAGGCCCTTCAGACCCCATGACACCCTTGGGGACATTTTTTTCAGTAACATCCTAAGATTCATGTACCTTGATGATCTCCATCAACTTATTCATGTGAAGCACCTTTAAACCAGTGGTCTGCAAATTCAGGGGCACAGTAACATCTAACAGGCTGGAGAAAGAACATACTAGAACTTCCATTCCTTTCTCATGTCCTCTTCTAAAAGCTTTGTCAGGGCCAGGCGCGGTGGCTCACGCCTGTAATCCCAGCACTTTGTCTGTAATCCCGAGACAGGCGGATCACGAGGTCAGGAGATCGAGACCATCCTGGCTAACACAGTGAAACCCCATCTCTACTAAAAATACAAAAAAACGAGCCGGGCGTGGTGGCGGGCGCCTGTAGTCCCAGCTACTCGGGAGGCTGAGGCAGGAGAATGGCGTGAACCCGGGAGGCGGAGCTTGCAGTGAGCCGAGATGGCGCCACTGCGCTCCAGCCTGAGTGACACAGCGAGACTCCATCTCAAAAAACAAATAAATAAATAAAAATAAAAGCTTTGTCAGATGTGAGTTGAGTAAGTTGGTCATATAAGAACTATGATTGGGCCGGGCACGGTGGCTCACGCCTGTAATCCCAGCACTTTGGGAGGTCAGGGCAGGCAAATCACAAGGTCAGATCGAGACCAACCTAGCTAACACAGTGAAACCCCGTCTCTACTAAAAATACAAAATAATTAGCCCAGCGTGGTGGTGGGCACCTATAGTCCCACTACTCGGGAGGCTGAGGCGGGAGAATGGCGTGAACCCGGGAGGCGGAGCTTGCAGTGAGCCGAGATTGCGCCACTGCACTCCAGCCTGGGTGACAGAGCGAGACTCTGTCTCAAAAAAAAAAAAAAAGAACTATGATTGGGGAGGACGGTCACTTTCCTGTTCTGCTGATCAGAAGAGATGTTAAGCGTACCTGATTCAAACAGCCTGGAGATCACTGCTTTCAACCATTACCTGCCTTATTTATTTTTAGTTACTGTCCTTTTTTCAGTTTGTTTCCCTCCTCCATGTGCTGACTTTTATTTTGATTTTATTTATGTTTATGTTTAAGACATCCACACGTTCCTCTGCTAAAACCTTGAAAAATAGGCCTTGCCTTAGCCCCAAACACCCCACTCCTGGTAGCTCAGACCCTCTGATCCAACCCTCCAGCCCTGCCGTGTGCCCAGAGCCACCTTCCTCTCCTAAGTACGTCTCTTCTGTCACTCCCCGAACTGGCAGTTCTGGAGCAAAGGAGATGAAACTCAAGGTAAGGAAACCACCTTTGAAAAGAACCAGGCTGCTCTGCTGTGGTTTGCAAATGTGGGGTTTATTTGTTTGTTTGTTTTTTAGCCTCAAAGACCTTTCTTCAAATGAGCTCTGACATAGAAGCACTGTGTAAAATAGTCAGAATTCTGGGCAAAGGGGAAAAGAGAGCTGGGGGCCATCCCTGTCAGCACCCCACAGGCTCTCATAGCAGCAGCCCCTAAGACACCTGGTGGGACCTTGGTTTCGAAATCGCTACTCTAAGGCTGGGCGCGGTGGCTCACACCTGTAATCCCAGCTCTTTGGGAGGCCGAGGAGGGTGGATCACCTGAGATCAGGAGTTCGAGACCAGCCTGGCCAACATGGCGAAACCCTGTCTCCACTAAAAATACAAAAATTAGCCGGGCGTGGTGGTGTGCACCTGTAATCGCAGCTACTCGGGAGGCTGAGGCACAAGGATTGCTTGAACCCCAGAGGCAGAGGTTGTAGTTAGCTCCAGCTTGGGTGACAGAGCAAGACCCTGTCGCAAAAATTTTTTAAACAACAAACCCAGAATTGCTACACTCATTGGGTTCCTTTGCCCATTCCTGGTTTTAGCAAGAGAAATGCTTCCAGATTGCCCTGATCCAGGTAGGACAGCATCACGCCATAGCAACACCGCCCCGTGAGCTCACTCCCCCCTCAACTAGCTTGTGGTCCTTGGTTAATGTCAGTTTCTTTTTTGAGTTTGTGTTATGTCTAAGGGTCATCTGCTGGGTAATGGAACCCAGGGACTGCCCTAGTCCCTAGACTGTGCCATGCCCGAGTCTGCCAGCTTTGTCAGTGATGCTGGTGCTCGCCTCCTCAGGTGCTCGCCTGCTCTGAGCACACCCAAGGAGTTCCTGAGGCCTTAGGGTTGTTTGCGAGAGAATGAAAGAACATGACCTAGCTCTCTTTAGCATCCTTGGTCAGGTTCAACACTGCCTCCAGGGGCCTCTGGTGGAGCCAAACACCATCAACCAAATAAATCCATAATTAGAGTCAGAAAATGGATGTCTGCATATGCATAGTGCACTAATGTCCTGCCGATGATTGACATGGAGTGGAGAGTGATCTGATCATTGCTGTAAGCTCTGCTGGCCTTGGCACAACTCATGCTGATAACTAATGCACACAGTTCCTCTGGGAGGAAATGTCCTCAGGGAACTTGTAGTTTGGGTGGGGACGTGGGTTTGTGTGCCCAGCAAGCCCTCGTGGTTGTAGGAGACACTTGTGGCATCTAGGAGGCAAAGGGTCACCCCAGTCTTAGCCACGTTTTGAGTCAAGGTGGCGGAGTGGGGCTGGTGTTGACTCTTGGTGGCAGTAACTTTTCCCAGTGGCGAAAAACCCCTCTACCATGTTTCATTTACAGGGGGCTGATGGTAAAACGAAGATCGCCACACCGCGGGGAGCAGCCCCTCCAGGCCAGAAGGGCCAGGCCAACGCCACCAGGATTCCAGCAAAAACCCCGCCTGCTCCAAAGACACCACCCAGCTCTGGTAAGAAGAATGTTCTCTTGAATCTTAGAGGAAGCTGAAGCTCTCAGAGGTACAGCCTTCATTTTAGGAGGCCTTAGGTCACTGAGAATGAACAACCCCTGGCAGCTGGTCAGCAGCTTGCAGTTTACTAAGCACTGGAGTCTTCATTGCCTTCTCAGTCCTTTTGATTTCTGAGGCAAATATTGAATCCCTACTTTTTTTGTTTGTTTGTTTTTGTTTTTGAGACAGAGTTTTGCTTTTGTTATCCAGGCTGGAGTGTAGTGGTGTGATCTCAGCTCACTGCATCTGCCACCTCCTGGGTTCAAGTGATTCTCCTACCTCAGCCTCCCTAGTAGCTGGGATTACAGGCACCTGCCATTATGCCCAGCTAATTTTTTGTATTTTTAGTAGAGACAGGGTTTCACCATGTTGGCCAGGCTGGTCTCGAACTCCTGACCTCAGGTGATCCACCTGCCTTGGCCTCCCAAAGTGCTAGGATTACAGGCATGAGCCACCACTCCCGGCCTGAATCCTCACTTTTTATCAATGAAGAAATTGAGGCTGATTCTGCAGCATGATAAAAAATACAGAAAAAGGAAAAAAAAAGAAAGAAAGAAATCGAGCCTCTGAGAGTTTGCTTGACTGAGTCTAACCAGCTCATTTTAAACCCGAGGAAAATGCAGTCACATGACTATTAAGTGGCAGCTCTCGGAGCCTCTCTGGCCACACGTCCAGGGTTCCATAGAGGCGGCCCCAGCATGGCGTGTTTTCAGTCCCCAAATGAGACTCTGGAGACAAATGTCTCTGGAGACAGAGCAGCAGCCTGGATAAGTCACAATGGGTGACGTCACTCAGGGCTCAACCCCTGGGCAGTTTAACTTGCTAAGGACGTTAGGAGTCTGCTGCAAAACCTGAGGGTCTTAGCTGAGCAGTTGCAGGCTGGGCCCGTTGCCCTGGGCTCCTGTGAGTAAAACCCAGTCAGTTTTGAGTACTCAGTAAGGCATCCATCGAGTTATTTTGCAGCCAGGGGTGCTATTAAGAACAGTCGCGGCTGGGCATGGTGGCTCATGCCTGTAATCCCAGCACTTTGGGAGGCCAAGGCGGGCGGATCACCTGAGGTCAGGAGTTCGAGACCAGCCTGGCCAACATGGTGAAACCCTGTCTCTACTAAAAATACAAAAAAATTAGCTGGGCGCAGTGGCGGGCGCCTGTAATCCCAGCTTCTCAGGAGGCTGAGGAAGGAGAATCACTTGAACCCGGGAGGCAGAGGTTGCAGTGAGCTGAGATCGCGCCATTGCACTCCAGATCGCGCCATTGGATGACAAAAGTGAGATTCCTTCTCAAAAAACAAAAACAAAAACAAAAACAGTTGTCCTCTTTGGGGATTAGGGACAGCCTGCCTGAGCACTTCACTCTCCCATTGCCCCAGTGAAGTATTCCAGGCCACTGAGTTTAGACTCTGCACCATGTAGGGGTGTCTGACCTGCACTTGCTCCTTGGTGGCACAGGCAGCCTGTGGCTCTTGCTGCGGGCTATGGCCAAAGCCTGGCCTGGATCTTGGTAACTCTGCTTCTCCCTGGCCTGAGGGAGCTGCCCAGAGGCTGCCCGCCACCTGCTGCGTGTCTTTGTGGTGGCATTTCTCGCACACATGCCGCGCGGTGGCACCCCCAAGGATGGCCATTCACTAAGGCCCATTGTTTTTGTCTTTTCGCTTCGTGTTTTCTGACCTGGTGTTCTTCTCATATACATGTGATCCAGGGATAATTCCCAGAATTTTGATGGGATTTTAAGTAGCGTTTGGATCCTCCTGTTTTTTTCACTTAACATTGGGCCAGTTGACTCACACTCTGTTTTTTGTTGTTGTTTTTTTGAGACGGAGTCTCACTGTGTCACCCAGGCTGAAGTGCAGTGGCACGATCTTGGCATACTGCAACCTCTGCTTCCCAGATTCAAGCAGTTCTCCTGCCTCAGCCTCCTGAGTAGCTGGGACTACAGGCACAGGCCACCACGCCCTGCTAATTTTTGTATTTTTAGTAAAGACAGGGTTTCACCATGTTGGCCAGCCTAGTCTCGAACTCCTGACCTCAAGTGATCCGCCCACCTCGGCCTCCCAAAGTGCTGGGATTACAGGGGACTCACACTTTGTAACAACCTGAAACAAGGTGATGCATTTCCCTTTGGGTCTTACCTACTCTTCAGTGGCTGCCTGCAGGTAGAGAGACCCTCCCCCTTGGGCCCCTCGACCTTGTTTCAGAATGGGGCCCCTGCTGGGCTGTCTCCCTATTTTTCAGATGAAGACATAGGCTTAGGGAGATCAGGTGACTTGCCCACCACCACTCTGCAAGTAAGAAGCATGAAAAGGATTTGGAGCCACCACCAAGCCCACTGGTCACCCTGGATCTCTGAAGTCAGGGAGGCAGGAGGATGGGAGGTCTGAGGAGGCAGAGAGGCTGAGCCTGGAGGCCCTGGAGGCCGAGGCCCCATCTGTTGTTTCCTTATGTGGAAAAGAAGAGGCTTCATTTGTCCGATTGCCGCAGAGCTTACTACTTCAGGAACATCCAAGACATGGAAATCGGCAGGGCGTGGTGGCTCACGTCTATAACCCCGGCACTTTGGGAGGTTGAGGTGGGAGAATCGCTTGAGGCCAGAAGTTCAAGACCAGCCTGAGCAACATAGTCAGACTCCGTCTCTATAAAAAACATTATTTTAAAAAAAGACATGGAAGTCAAATTCTAAAAACTGGT
This sequence comes from Pongo abelii, assembly GCF_028885655.2. NCBI lineage: Eukaryota > Metazoa > Chordata > Mammalia > Primates > Hominidae > Pongo > Pongo abelii. Next base: position 76,166,790 of record NC_072004.2, on the reverse strand, counting down.
GCTGGCTGGGCGCGGTGGCTTATGCCTGTAATCCCAGCACTTTGGGAGGCCGAGGCGGGTGGATCACCTGAGGTCAAGAGTTCAAGCCCAGCCTGACCAACATGGTAAAACCTCTGCTAAAGAAGTCTTTACTAAAAATACAAAAATCCAGTCTCTACTAAAATAAGTCTCTACTAAAAATACAAAAATTAGCCAGGTGTGGTGCTGTATGCCTGTAATATCAGCTACTCGGGAGGCTGAGGCAGGAGAATCGCTTGATCCTGGGAGGTGGAGGTTGCAGTGAGCCGAGATCACGCCATTGCACTCCAGCCCGGGCATCAGAACGAGACTCCGTCTCAAAAAAAAAAAACCCCAACAAAACAAAACAACAACAAAAGAAAACTAGCGCTTTTTCGTCACTGGCCAAGCTGCCCATTGGCTACATGGGTGCTTCAAAGACCTCCAGGTCTGGCCAGCAGGTATGTGCTACAGCAAATGCCTGGGGCAGCGGCAGGGGCATTGCTGCGGGAAGCTTCTTGACTTGCAGGAAAGCTAAGTTCTCAGACTGCAGGGGAGCTAGGCACACTGCGGCACAGGGTGAGGCCGGCGGTTCTCAGACTTCAGTCTTTGTGGAGCTTGAGAAAAATGAGGCTTTACAGGCCCCACCCCTAGAGATTCTGCTCTATCCACTCTTGAAGGGGATCGAGAAATTTACATTTTGCAAGTCCCCCTTTCCTCCTTGAAAGCTCCGGAGATTCCGACACAGGGTTCCGTGGGCCACACTTTGGAAAACACGGACCCATGAGACAGAAGAGCAGAGTGTTGAAGTGTAACGGGGGCCTGGGAAGTGCAGTAACAGAAGCAAGTTTGAGGGTAAAGGACACCCAGAGGAGGGAGGGACAGCTTCTGCATGGAGAGGAGAGGAGACCCCCCAGCAGCTTCCAGGGTGTTGGAAGGGTGCACTAGTAACTGCTGTGCATGGCAGGTGGGGAACTGTATGGCAGGGCACAGCAGCATGAAGCGGCATGGTTCGTGTGGACAGGTAGGGACAGGCAGGCGTGGAGCAGGCATCCTGTTCTGAAGCCCAGATCCCACAGAGGAGCCAGGGAGCTGGCAGGAGCCCTGAACTAGCCGAACAGCTGAACATTCGCCCTGTGGGGAAAGGGTCAGAAGCGTCCAGGCTTGAGGGCACAGCTGGGTCTCGTCACTGCGTCACCCTTATTTAGGATAAAGGCCCTGAAGAATTGCATTAGAGGTTGGCAAAGCATGTCTACCACCTCCTGGAGCCACCCTGGCCCCTGGGATTATAATTATTAACATTTTCAAATTAAGGCCTCTGAGCTCAGAGAGGGGAAGTGACTTGTCTGAGACCACACAGCTTGTTGGAGCCCATCTCTTGACCCAAAGACTGTGGGGCCGAGTTGGCCACCTCTCTGGGAGCGGGCATTGGATGGTGGTTGATGGTTTTCCATTGCTTTCCTGGGAAAGGGGTGTCTCTGTCCCTAAGCAAAAAGGCACGGAGGAAGAGATGCTTCTCCAGGGCAGCCGCCTGCTGTAGCTGCGCTTCCAACCTGGCTTCCACCTGCCTAACCCAGTGGAGAGCCTGGAAATGGACCCGCGGGACGGGCAGCCCCCAGGGCCTTTTCTGACCCCACCCACCCGAGTCCTGGATTCACTCCCTTCCTTCCTTCCCAGGTGAACCTCCAAAATCAGGGGATCGCAGCGGCTACAGCAGCCCCGGCTCCCCAGGCACTCCCGGCAGCCGCTCCCGCACCCCGTCCCTTCCAACCCCACCCACCCGGGAGCCCAAGAAGGTGGCGGTGGTCCGTACTCCACCCAAGTCGCCGTCTTCCGCCAAGAGCCGCCTGCAGACAGCCCCCGTGCCCATGCCAGACCTGAAGAACGTCAAGTCCAAGATCGGCTCCACTGAGAACCTGAAGCACCAGCCGGGAGGCGGGAAGGTAAGAGTGGCTGGCTGCGCGTGGAGGTGTGGGGGGCTGCGCCTGGAGGGGTAGGGCTGCGCCTGGAGGTGCGCGGTTGAGCGTGGAGTCGTGGGACTGCGCACGGAGGTGCGCGGCTGTGCATGGAGCTGTGGGGCTGCGCCTGGAGGTGTGGGACTCCCCGCACCTGAGCACCTCCGCATAACACCCCAGTCCCCTCTGGACCCTCTTCAAGGAAGTTCAGTTCTTTATTGGGCTCTCCACTACACTGCGAGTGCCCTCCTCAGGCGAGAGAACGTTCTGGCTCTTCTCTTGCCCCTTCAGCCCCTGTTAATCGGACAGAGATGGCAGGGCTGTGTCTCCGCGGCCAGAGGCTCTCATAGTCGGGGCACCCACAGCGGTTCCCCACCTGCCTTCTGGGCAGAACACACTGCCACCCATAGGTGGGCATCTCCACTCGTGGGCCGTCTGCTTAGGTTGGGTTCCTCTGGATTCTGGGGAGATTGGGGGTTCTGTTTTGATCAGCTGATTCTTCTGGGGGCAAGTGGGTGCTCGTGAGCTCTTCAGCTTCCTAAAGGTGGAGAAGCACGGACTTCGGGGGCCTGGCCTGGATCCCTTTCCCCGTTCCTGTCCCTGTGCCCCTCGTCTGGGTGCGTTAGGGCTGACATACACAGGACCACAGTGAAAGAACAGCAGTATGCTTCCTCACTAGCCAGGTGTGGGCGGGTGGGTTTCTGAACCAAGGCCTCTCTGTGGCGGTGAGTAGCCACCTCTGCCCTGCGCTGCAGCGGTTTTCCCTGTGTGTGTGCTCCTGGTAGCTCTGCGCGTGCTCATCTTCTTATAAGAACACCATGGCAGCTGGGCGTAGTGGCTCACGCCTGTAATCCCAGCACTTTGGGAGGCCGAGGTGGGCAGATCACGAGGTCAGGAGTTCGAGACCAACCTGACCAACAGGGTGAAACCTCATCTCTACTAAAAATACAAAAATACCTGGGCGTGGTGCTGGCGTACGCTCGTAATCCCAGCTACTCAGGAGGCTGAGGCAGGAGAATCGCTTGAACCCAGGAGGCAGAGGTTGCAGTGAGCCGAGATGGTGCCACTGCACTCCAGTCTGAGCAACAGAGCAAGACTCTGTCTCAAAACAAAACAAAACAGAAAAAAACCACCATGGCTTAGGGCCCAGCCTGATTACCTCATTTTTCACTTAATCACCTCTCTAAAGGCCCTGTCTCCAAATAGAGTCACATTCTAAGGTACGGGGAGGTGGGGGAGGTTAGGGCTTCAACATGTGAATTTGTGGGGACCACAGTTCAGCCCAGGACCCCACTCCCGCCACCCAGCACTGGGGAACTGGGGAAGGGTGAAGAGGAGGCTGGGGGTGAGAAGGACCACGGCTCACTCTGAGGCTGCAGATGTGCTGGGCCTTCTGGGCACTGGGCCTCGGGGAGCTAAGGGGCTTTCCAGAACCCTGGGCCTGTGTGTCAGCTTGCCTCCCCCACGCAGGCGCTCTCCACACCATTGAAGTTCTTATCACTTGGGCCTGAGCCTGGGGCATGTGGAAGGAGGGTGGCCACCAGTGCATGTGGGCACCTTGCCTCAAACCCTGCCACCTCCCCCCACCCAGGATCCTATGCAGGAGCCCCCCTGCCCCCGAACAAGCTTGTGAGTGCAGTGTCACATCCCGTCAGGATGGAAATGGACCGTCGGGTTAAAAGGGACGCATGTATAGACCCTGCCTCTGTGCATCAAGCCTCTTTTGAGAGCCCCTGCGTGCCAGGCCGTGCACAGAGGTGGAGAAGACTCAGCTGTGCCCTGGAGCACCTCCTCTCCTCGAGGAAAGGACAGACGGTGGCTCCCCTGTGGCTGCGGGGACAAGGGCAGAGCTCCCTGGAACACAGGAGGGAGGGAAGGAAGAGAGCATCTCAGGATCTCCCTCCTGATGGCAAACGATGCAGGTTAAATTAAGGTCCAGCCTCTCCCTGCTCAGCCATGTGGAGCTTGTAGTGGAAGAGGCTCTCTGGACCCTCACACACCACAATGGCCTGGTTAGAGACCTTGGGGAAATAACTCACAGGCGACCCGGGGCCTCTATCCTGTACCACAGCTGAGGGAAACTGTCCAGCGCTCCCACTGGGGACAATGCGCTCCCTCGTCTCCAGACTTTCCAGTCCTCATTCGGTTCTCGAAAGTCACCTCCAGAAGCCCCATCTCGGGACCACCGTGACCTTCATTCTCCAGGGTGCCTGGCCTTGGTGCTGCCCAAGACCCCAGAGGGGCCCTCACTGGCCTTTCCTGCCTTTTCTCCCATTGCCCGCCCATGCACCCCCATCCTGCTCCGGCACCCAGACTGCCATCCAGACACACCCAGGATCTCCTCAAGTCACATAACAGGCAGCACCCGCAAGGTGCTCCCTTCCCCCAAGCCTGAATCTGCTGCTCCCCGTCTGGGGTTCCCCGCCTATGCACCCCCGGGGGCCCCTGGGTTCTGCCATGCCCTGCCCTGTGTCCCACGGTGGGGAATGTCCTTCTCTCCTTATCTCTTCCCTTCCCTTAAACCCAAGTTCAGTTGCCGTCTCCTCCAGGAAGTCTTCCTGGATTCCCCTGTCTCTTCTTACAGCCCCTGTAAACTCTGACCACACTGAACATGTGTCTGCCACTCCCTAGTCTGGGCCATGACTGAGGGTGGAGGCCGAGTCTCACGCATTTTTGCAGCCCCCACAAGACTGTGCAGGTGGCCGGCCCTCATTGAATGCGGGGTTAATTTAACTCAGCCTCTGTGTGGGTGGATGATTCAGGTTGCCAGAGACAGAACCCTCAGCTTAGCATGGGAGGGAGCTTCCCTGTTGACCCTGAGTTCATCTGAGGTTGGCTTGGAAGGTGTGGGCACCATTTGTCCCAGTTCTTACAGCTCTGAAGACAGCAGCAGGAATGGGGCTGAGCAGGGAAGACAACTTTCCATCGAAGGCCCCTTTCAGGGCCAGAAGTGTCCGTCCCACCCTGTGGCTGCCCTGCCTCTGCCCATGAGGGGTGAGAGTCGGGCGACCTCATGCCAAGTTAGAAAGGGGCAGGCAGACAGGGCCCCAGGTTACGATGTCACCACGCTGGGCGGAGACAGCACGTCCAAATCTACTAAAGGGTTAAAGGAGAAAGGGTGACTTGACTTTTCTTGAGATATTTTGGGGGACGAAGTGTGGAAAAGTGGCAGAGGACACAGTCACAGCCTCCCTTAAATGCCAGGAAACCCTAGAAAAATTGTCTGAAACCAAACCTCAGCCATAACAAAGACCAACACATGAATCTCCAGGAAAAAAGAAAAAGAAAAATGTCATACAGGGCCCACGCACAAGAGCCTTTAAAATGACACACTGAAGTCTCAGGCCTCCTCCTCCTAGACTGGCCTGAAGGCTCCACGAGGTTTTGCTGAGACCTTTGGGTCCCTGTGGCCTCATGTAGTGCCCAGCATGCAGTAAGTGCTCCATAAATGTTTGGCTACAAAAGAGGCAAAGCTGGCGGAGTCTGAAGAATCACTCAGTCCTGCCGGAACAGATGCTCACACCGAAGGGAAAAGAGCAGGAGCCAAGTCACATTTGGGAACCTGCAGAGGCTGAAAACTGCCGCAGATTGCTGCAAATCATTGGAGGAAAAACGGAAAACGTCTGTTTTCCCCTTTGTGCTTTTCTCTGTTTTCTCCTTTGTGCTTTTCTCTGTTTTCAGGATTTGCCACAGTGAACATATATTGCTTTGGGGCCCCAGATGGAATTATTTTGAAAGGAAAATGCAGATAATCAGGTGGCCGCACTGGAGCACTAGCTGGGTAGGGGTAGAGATTGCAGGGAAAGAGGAGGAGCTGGGTGGGGTGCCAGGCAGGAAGAGCCCGTAGGCCCCGCCAATCTTGTGGGAGTCGTGGGCGGCAGTGTTCCATCCTGACTGTAAAAGGGAGCACCTGGCGGGAAGAGGGAATTCTTTTAAACATCATTCCAGTGCCCGAGCCTCCTGGACCTGTTGTCATCTTGGGGTGGGCCTCCCCTGGGTGACTCTAGTGTGCAGCCTGGCTGAGACTCAGTGGCCCTGGGTTCTTACTGCTGACACCTACCCTCAACCTCAACCACTGCGGCCTCCTGTGCACCCTGATCCAGTGACTCATTTTCCACTTTCAGTCCCAGCTCTATCCCTATTTGCAGTTTCCAAGTGCCTGGTTCCTCAGTCAGCTCAGACCCAGCCAGGCCAGCCCCTAGGTCCCACATCCCCTTTGCCAAGCTCATCCCCGCCCTGTTTGGCCTGCAGGAGTGGGAGTGTGTCCAGACACAGAGACAAAGGACCAGCTTTTAAAACATTTTGTTGGGGCCAGGTGTGGTGGCTCACACCTAATCCCAACACTTGGGGAGGCCAAGGCAGAAGGATCACTTGAGTCCAGGAGTTCGAGACCAGCCTGGGCACCATAGGGAGACCCTGTCTCTACAATTTTTTTTTTAATTAGCTGGGCCTGTTGGCACTCTCCTGTAGTTCCAGCTACTCCAGAGGCTGAGGTGGGAGGACCGCTTGAGCCTGGGAGGTCAGGGCTGCAATGAGCCATGTTCACACCACTGAACGCCAGCCTGGGTGAGACCCTGTATCAAAAAAGTAAAGTAAAATGAATCTTATACATTATATTAAGGTGCCCCAAATTGTACTTAGAAGGATTTCATAGTTTTAAATACTTTTGTTATTTAAAAAAATTAAATGACTGCAGCATATAAATTAGGTTCTCAATGGAGGGGAAAAAGAATACAAGAAAAGAAATAAGAATCTAGAAACAAAGATAAGAGCAGAAATAAACCAGAAAACACAACCTTGCACTCCTAACTTAAAAAAAAATGAAGAAAACACAACCAGTAAAACAACATATAACAGCATCAAAAGCTGGCTCCTGGCTGGGCGCGGTGGCACATGCCTGTAATCCCAACACTTTGGGAGGCCGATGCTGGAGGATCACTTGAGACCAGGAGTTCAAGGTAGCAGTGAGCTATGATCATACCACTACACCCTAGCCTGGGCAACAAAGCGAGACTGAGACTCTATTTAAAAAAAAAAAAAAAAAAAAATGCTGGTTCCTTCCTTATTTCGTTCCTTTATTCATTCACTCAGACAACATTTATGGGGCACCTCTGAGCACCAGGCTCTGTGCTAAGAGCTTTTACCCCCAGGGTCCAGGCCAGGGGACAGGGGCAGGTGAGCAGAGAAACAGGGCCAGTCACAGCAGCAGGAGGAATATAGGGTGGAGAGCTTGGCCAGGGCAGGACATGCAGGGGGAGCAGCCCGCACAAGTCAGCAAGCCAGAGAAGACAGGCAGACCCTTGTTTGGGACCTGTTCAGTGGCCTTTGAAAGGACAGCCCCCACCCAGAGTGCTGGGTGCAGGAGCTGAAGGAGGATAGTGGAACGCTGCAACGTGGAGCTCTTCAGAACAAAAGCAAAATAAAGAACTGGAGGCAGCTGGGGCAGCAGAGGGCGTGTGTTCGGTGCTAAGGGGTGTGAAGCTTGAGCGCTAGGAGAGTTCACACTGGCAGAAGAGAGGTTGGGGAGCTGCAAGCCGCTGGACATCGCCCGACAGGACAGAGGGTGGTGGAGGGTGGCCCCGAAGAGAGGCTCAGTTCAGCTGGCAGTGGCCATGGGAGTGCTGAAGCAGGCGGGCTGTCGGCATCTGCTGGGGAGGGTTAAGCAGGGGTGAGGGCCCAGCCTCAGCAGCCCTTCTTGTGGGGGTCGCTGGGAAACATAGAGGAGAGCTGAAGAAGCAGGGAGTCCCAGGGGCCATGCAGGGTGAGAGAGAAGTTGCTCATGTGGGGCCCAAGCTGCAGGATCAGGAGAACTGGGGACCCTGTAGCTGCCAGCCGGGAGAAGGGGGTGTGCAGGATCATGGCCAGGGAAGGGCCCAGGGGCCCGAGCATGGGGGGGGCCTGGTTGGATCTGAGAAGATGGAGCTAAAGTCACTTTCTCGGAGGATGTCCAGGCCAATAGTTGGGATGTGAAGACCTGAAGCAGCACAGAGCCTGGAAGCCCAGGATGGACAGAAACCTACCTGAGCAGTGGGGCTTTGAAAGCCTTGGGGGTGCAATATTCAAGATGGCCACAAGACGGCGATAGAATGCTGTAACTGTTTCTTGGTTCTGGGCCGCAGCCTGGGTGGCTGCTTCCTTTCCTGTGTGTACTGATTTGTTTCTCTTTGTTGAGACAGCGTCTTGCTGGGTTGCCCAGGCTGGAGTGCAGTGGTGCGATCATAGCTCACTGCAACCTTGAAGTCCTGAGCTCAAGAGATCCCTCCACCTCAGCCTCCTGAGTAGTTGGGACCACAGGCTTGCACCACAGTGCCCAGCTAATTTCTTTTATTTTTTGTAGAGATGGGGTTTCACTGTGTTGCCCAGGATGGTCTTGAACTTCTGGGCTCAAGTGATCCTCCTGCCTCAGCCTCCCAAATTGCTGGGATTACAGGTGTGAGCCACCATGCCTGACCTTCTCTTTTTAAGGGTGTGTGTGTGTATGTGTGTGTGTGTGCGTGCGTGTGCACTCTCGTCTTCACCTTCCCCCAGCCTTGCTCTGTCTCTACCCAGTCACCTCTGCCCACCTCTCTGATCTGTTTCTCCTTTTACCCCTCTTTCCTCCCTCCTCATACACCAGAACTGAGTATTCTAAAGATACATTTTATTTATTTATTTATTTATTTTGAGACAGAGTCTCACTCTGTCACCCAGGCTGGAGTGCAGTGGTGCAATCTCGGCTCACTGCAACCTCCGCCTCCCAGGTTGAAGCAACTCTCCTGCCTCAGCCTCCCTAGTAGCTGGGATTACAAGCACACACCACCATGCCTAGCAAATTTTTATATTTTTAGTAGAGGAGGGGTTTCACCATGTTTGCCAAGCTGGTCTTAAAATCCTGGCCTCAGGTGATCTGCCTACCTTGGCCTCCCAAAGTGCTGGGATTACAGGTGTGAGCCACCACGCCTGGCCTCAAAAATACATTATATTTAATAGCAAAGCCCCAGTTGTCACTTTAAAAAGCATCTATGTAGAACATTTATGTGGAATAAATACAGTGAATTTGTACGTGGAATCATTTGCCTCTCCTCGATCAGGGCCAGGGATGCAGGTGAGCTTGGGCTGAGATGTCAGACCCCACAGTAAGTGGGGGGCAGAGCCAGGCTGGGACCCTCCTCTAGGACAGCTCTGTAACTCTGAGACCCTCCAGGCATCTTTGCCTGTACATCAGTGCTTCTGAAAAATCTTGTGTAAATCAAATCATTTTAAAGGAGCTTGGGTTCATCACTGTTTAAAGGACAGTGTAAATAATTCTGAAGGTGACTCTACCCTGTTATTTGATCTCATCATTGGCCAGCTGACTTGACAGGACATAGACAGGTTTTCCTGTGTCAGTTCCCAAGCTGATCACCTTGGACTTAAAGAGAAGGCTTGTGTGGGCATCCAGTGCCCACCCTGGGTTAAATTCCCAGCAGAGTATTGCACTGGGCCTGCTGAGCCTGGTGAGGCAAAGCACAGCACAGCACGCACCAGGCAGTGCTGGAGACAGGCCAAGCCTGGGCCAGCCTGGGAGCCAACTGTGAGGCACGGGGCTGTCGGGCTGTGGGGCTGCAGGCTTGGGGCCAGGGAGGGAGGGCTGGGCTCTTTGGAACAGCCTTGAGAGAACTGAACCCAAACAAAACCAGATCAAGGTCTAGTGAGAGCTTAGGGCTGCTTTGGGTGCTCCAGGAAATTGATTAAACCAAGTGGACACACACCCCCAGCCCCACCTCACCACAGCCTCTCCTTCAGGGTCAAACTCTGACCACAGACATTTCTCCCCTGACTAGGAGTTCCCTGGATCAAAATTGGGAGCTTGCAACACATCGTTCTCTCCCTTGATGGTTTTTGTCAGTGTCTATCCAGAGCTGAAGTGTAATATATATGTTACTGTAGCCGAGAAATTAAATTTCAGGATTCTGATTTCATAATGACAACCATTCCTCTTTTCTCTCCCTTCTGTAAATCTAAGATTCTATAAAGGGTATTGACTTAATGTGACAATTGGCAGTAGTTCAGGTCTGCTTTGTAAATACCCTTGTGTCTATTGCAAAATCTCACAAAGGCTTGTTGCCTTTTTTGTGGGGTTAGAACAAGAAAAAGCCACATGGAAAAAACATTTCTTTTTTGTTTTTTTTGTTTGTTTGTTTGTTTGTTTGAGACGGAGTCTCACTCTGTCGCCCAGGCTGGAGTGCAGTGGTGTGATCTCCGCCCACTGCAAGGTCCACCTTCTGGGTTCATGCCATTCTCCTGTCTCAGCCTCCGAAGTAGCTGAGACTACAGGTGCCCGCCACCACACCTGGCTAATTTTTTTGTATTTTTAGTAGAGACGGGGTTTCACCGTGTTAGCCAGGATGGTCTCAATCTCCTGAACTCGTCATCTGCCTACCTCGGCCTCCCAAAGTGCTGGGATTACAGGCGTGAGCCACCGCGCCCGACCGGAAAAAAAATTTCTAAGTATGTGGGAGATACTGAGTTATTGCTTAATGTCCTTTGATTCATTTGTTTAATTTCTTTTATGGATTAGTACAGAAAACAAAGTTCTCTTCCTTGAAAAACTGGTAAGTTTTCTTTGTCAGATAAGGAGAGTTACGTAACCCATGACATTTCCCTTTTTGCCTCAGCGTCCAGGAAGCTCAAAGTTAAATGTAATGATCACTCTTGTAATTGTCAGTGTTGATGCCCTTCCCTTCTTCTAATGTTACTCTTTACATTTTCCTGTTTTATTATTGTGTGTGTTTTCTAATTCTAAGCTGTTCCCACTCCTTTCTGGAAGCAGGCAAATCTTCTAAGACTTATCCAGTGAAAAGTTATGAATAAAAAATAATCGTCAAGCCTACAGGTGCTGAGGCTACTCCAGAAGCTGAGGCCAGAGGACCACTTGAGCCCAGGAATTTGAGACCTGGGCTGGGCAACATAGCAAGACCCTATCTCCATTAAAACTATTTTTTTTTATTTAAAAAATAATCTGCAAAGAAGGAGTTTCTGTGGGATTCCTTAAAATCGGAGGGTGGCATGAATTGATTCAAAGACTCGTGCAAAGGGCGACAGTGACTCCTTGAGAAGCAGTATGAGAAAGCCTGTCCCACCTCCTCCCGCAGCCTGGGCTGAGGCACTGTCACAGTGTCTCCTTGCTGGCGGGAGAGAATTTCAACATTCACCAAAAACTAGTATTGTTTTTATTAGGTTTATGAGGCTGTAGCCTTGAGGACAGCTCAGGACAACTTTGTTGTCACATAGATAGCCTGTGGCTACAAACTCTGAGATCTAGATTTTTCTGTGGCTGCTTCTGACCTGAGAAAGTTGCAGAACCTCAGTGGGCCTCACGTGGCATCCTTGTCCTTAATGAGGGGACGGTGGGCAAGAAGGGTGACGTGGCACTAGAGATTTATCCATCTCTAAAGGAGGAGTGGATTGTACATTGAAACACCAGAGAAGGAATTACAAAGGAAGAATTTGAGTATCTAAAAATGTAGCTCAGGCACTCCTGTGTTGATTGCAGCGCTATTCACAATAGCCAAGATTTGGAAGCAACCCAAGTGTCCATCAGCAGACAAATGGATAAAGAAAATGTGGTGCATATACGCAATGGAATACTATTCAGCCATGAAAAAGAATGAGAATCTGTCATTTGAAACAACATGGGTGGAACTGGAGGACATTATGTTAAGTGAAATAAGCCAGACAGAAGGACAGACTTCACATGTTCTCACACATTTGTGGGAGCTAAAAATTAAACTCACGGAGATAGAGAGTAGAAGGATGGTTACCAGAGGCTGAGAAGGGTGGAGGGGAGTAGGGAGAAAATGGGGATGGTTAATGGGTACAAAAACGTAGTTAGCATGAATAGATCTAGTACTGGATAGCACAGCAGGGTGACTACAGTCAACAGTAATTTATAGTACATTTAAAAACAATTAAAAGAGTGTAATTGGACTGGCTAACACGGTGAAACCCCGTCTCTACTAAAAATACAAAAATTAGCTGGGCACGGTGGCTCACGCCTGTAATCCCAGCACTTTGGGAGGCTGAGGCGGGCCAATCACGAGGTCAGGAGATCGAGACCATCCTGGCTAACATGGTGAAACCCCGTCTCTACTAAAAATACACACACAAAAAAATTAGCCGGGCATGGTGGCGGGCGCCTGTAGTCCCAGCTACTCGGGAGGCTGAGGCAGGAGAATGGCATGAACCCAGGAGGTGGAGCTTGCAGTGAGCCGAGATCGCGCCACTGCACTCCAGCCTGGGCGACAAGGCAAGACTCTGTCTCAAAAAATAAAATAAAATAAATAAAAAGAGTATAATTGGAATGTTTATAACACAAGAAATGATAAATGCTTGAGGTGATAGATACCCCATTCACCCTGATGTGATTGATACCCCATTCACCCTGATGTGATTATTGCACATTGTATGTCTGTATCTAAATATCTCATGTACCCCACAAGTATATACACCTACTATGTACCCATATAAATTTAAAATTAAAAAATTATAAAACAAAAATAAATAAGTAAATTAAAATGTAGGCTGGACACCGTGGTTCACGCCTGTAATCCCAGTGCTTTGTGAGGCTAAGGTGAGAGAGTCACTTGAGCCTAGGAGTTTGAGACCGGCCTGGGTGACATAGCGAGACCCCATCATCACAAAGAATTTTTAAAAATTAGCTGGGCATGGTAGCACATACCAGTAGTTCCAGCTACTTGGGAGACCAAGGCAGGAGGATTGCTTGAGCCCAGGAGTTTAAGACTGCAGTGAGCTACGATGGCGCCACTGCATTCCAGCCTGGGCGACAGAGTGAGACCTTGTCTCTATTTTAAAAATAGTAAAAATAATAAATAAAAATAAATTAAAATGTAAATATTTGTATGTTAGAAAAAATATACCCATCAGCAAAAAGGGGGTAAAGGAGCGATTTCAGTCATAATTGGATAGATGCAGAATAAGCCAGCAATGCAGTTTCCTTTATTTTGGTCAAAAAAATAAGCAAAACAATGTTGTAAACACCCAGTGCTGGCAGCAATATGGTGAGGCTGGCTCTCTCACCAGGGCTCACAGGGAAAACTCATGCAACCCTTTTATTTAGAAAGCCATGTGGAGAGTTGTACCAAGAGGTTTTAGAATATTTATAACTTTGACCCAGAAATTCTATTCTAGGACTCTGTGTTATGAAAATAACCCATCATATGGAAAAAGCTCCCTTCAGAAAGAGGTTCACGGGAGGCTGTTTGTATTTTTTTTCTTTGCATCAAATCCAGCTCCTGCAGGACTGTTTATATTACTGAAGTACAAAGTGGAGTGAATCAATACAAATGTTGGATAGCAGGGGAACAATATTCACAAAATGGAATGGGACATGTTATTAAACATAGTGCTTCTGATGACCATAGACCATAGAGAATGCTTAGGATATGATATCACTTCTTTTGTTGTTTTTTGTTTTTTGAGATGAAGTCTCATTCTGTCACCCAGGCTGGAGTTCAGTGGCGCGATCTCAGCTCACTGCAACCTCCATCTCCCAGGTTCAAGCGATTCTCCTGCCTCAACCTCCCGGGTAGCTGGGTTGCGCACCACCATGCCCAGCTAACTTTTGTCTTTTTAGTACAGACGGGGTTTCACCATGTTGGCCAGGCTGTTCTTGAACTCCTGACGTCAGGTGATCCACCCACCTTGACCTCCCAAAGTGCTGGGATTACAGGCATGAGCCACCGCACCCGGACTAGGATATAATATCGCTTCTTAGAGCAAGATACAAAATTGCACGTGCACAATAATTCTGCCAAGCAGAGGTATACAGGGGTAGTTATATATAGTTATATATAAATGAGACTTCAAAGAAGTACAACAAAATGCAATCGTGATTGTGTTAGGGTGGTAAGAAAACGGTTTTTGCTTTGATGAGCTCTGTTTTTTAAAATCGTTATATTTTCTAATAAAAATACATAGTCTTTTGAAGGAACATAAAAGATTATGAAGAAATGAGTTAGATACTGATTCCTATTGAAGATTCAGACAAGTAAAATTAAGGGGAAAAAAAACGGGATGACCCAGAAGTCAGGCTGGAGTTCCAACCCCAGACCCTACAGCCCAGGCTGATGGGGCCTCCAGGGCAGTGGTTTCCACCCAGCATTCTCAATAGAGCCACCGAGGTCTCAGTGCCATTTTCAAGATTTCGGAAACGGCCTTGGCACGGCTGGTCCTTCACTGGGTTCACCATTTGGCAATTATTTACATGTGAGACGAATAAAAACCAGAGTGCTGAGATTACAGGCATGGTGGCTCACGCTTGTAATCCCGCACTTTGGGAAGCTGAGGTGGGCTGATTGCTTGAGCCCAGGAGTTTCAAACCTTCCTGGACAACATAGCATGACCTCATCTCTACAAAAAATAGAAAAAATTTGCCAGGTGTGGTGGCATGTGCCTGTGGTCCCAGCTACTTGGGAGGCTGAAGTAGAATCCCCTGAGCCCAGGGAAGTCGAGGCTGCACTGAGCCGTGATGGTGTCACTGCACTCCATCCTGGGTGACAAAGTGAGACCCTATCTCACGAAGAAAAAAAACAAAACAAAAAACCCAAAGCACACTGTTTCCACTGTTTCCAGAGTTCCTGAGGGGAAGGTCACCGGGTGAGGAAGGCGTTCTCACTGATCTGGCAGACAAAATGTCGAGTTTTTCCAACTCCCTAAACCATGGTTTTCTATTTCATAGTTTTTAGGCAAATAGGTAAAAATCATTTCTCATCAAAACGCTGATATTTTCACACCTCCCTGGTGTCTGCAGAAAGAACCTTCCAGAAATGCAGTCGTGGGAGACCCATCCAGGCCACCCCTGCTTGTGGAAAAGCTGAGAAAAAGCCCCACAGGAGCATTTGCTCAGCTTCCGTTACGCACCTGGTGGCATTGTGGGTGGGAGAGGGCTGGTGTGTGGATGGAAGGAGAAGGCACTGCCCCCCCTTGCAGGGACAGAGCCCTCGTACAGAAGGGACACCCCACATTTGTCTTCCCCACAAAGCGGCCTGTGTCCTGCCTACGAGGTCAGGGCTTCTCAAACCTGGCTGTTGTGAGAATCACCAGGAGAACTTTTCAAAACCAGAGAGACTGAAGCCAGACTCCTCCAGATTCTAATTCTAGGTCAGGGCTGGGGTCTGAGATTTTAAAAATCCACAGGTGATTCTGATGCCCGACAGGCTTGAGAACAGCCGCAGGAAGTTCTCTGGGAATGTGCCGGTGGGTCTAGCCAGGTGTGAGTGGAGATGCCAGGGAACTTCCTATTACTCACTCGTCAGTGTGGCTGAACACGTTTTTCACTTGACCCCAGGCTGGTGAACGCTCCCCTCTGGGGTTCAGGCCTCACGATGCCATCCTTTTGTGAAGTGAGTCCCTGCCCCTGAGGACCTGCAATCCCAGCTTCGTAAAGCCAGCTGGGAATCACTCACAATTCTGGGATGCCTTCAGAGCAGCCCTCTCTCTGTCCCTTCAGCTCCCCTGGGGTGTGACTCGACCTCCTGTCACTCCCCAGACTGCCTCTGCCAAGTCCAATGCCAAGTCGCAAGCATGGAGGCATCCTTGCGAGCAAGCAGGCTGGTCCAGGGTGGCGCCTGTCACTCATCGAAAGTGGAGGCGTCCTTGTGAGCAAGCAGGCGGGTCCAGGGTGGCGTGTCACTCATCCTTTTTTCTGGCTACCAAAGGTGCAGATAATTAATAAGAAGCTGGATCTTAGCAACGTCCAGTCCAAGTGTGGCTCAAAGGATAATATCAAACACGTCCCGGGAGGCGGCAGTGTGAGTACCTTCACACGTCCCGTGCGCCGTGCTGTGGCTTGAATTATTAGGAAGTGGCGTGAGTGCGTACACTTGCGAGACACTGCATAGAATAAATCCTTCTTGGGCTCTCAGGATCTGGCTGCGCCCCCTGGGTGTTTGTAGCCCGGCTCCCCACATTCCCCCACACGGTCCACTGTTGCCAGAAGCCCCTTCCTCATATTCTAGGAGGGGGTGTCCCAGCATTTCTGGGTCCTGCAGGCTGCATGGACAGAATAGGGCAGATGACGGACCCTCTTTCCAGCCCCTGCCTGGGAAGCTGAGAATACCCATCAAAGTCTCCCTCCACTCACGCCCAGCCCTGTCCCCAGGAGCCCCGTTGCCCATTGGAAGTTGGGCTGAAGGTGGTGGCACCTGAGACTGGGCTGCTGCCTCCTCCCCCGACACCTGGGCAGGTTGACGTTGAGTGGCTCCACTGTGGACAGGTGACCCATTTGTTCTGATGAGTGGACACCAAGGTCTTATTGTCCTGCTCAGCTGCGCCTCCTACATGTTCAAGGCAGGAGCCGATTCCTAAGCCTCCAGCTTATGCTTAGCCTGCGCCACCCTCTGGGAGAGACTCCAGATGCAAAGAGCCAAACCAAAGTGCAACAGGTCCCTCTGCCCAGCGTTGAGGTGTGGCAGAGAAATGCTGCTTTTGGCCCTTTTAGATTTGGCTGCCTCTGGCCAGGAGCGGTGGCTCGTGCCTGTAATCCCAGCACTTTGGGAGACTAAGGCGGGAGGTTCGCTTGAGCCCAGGAGTTCAAGACCAGCCTGGGCAACAGTGAGACCCCTGTGTCTACAAAAAAAAATTAAAATTAGCCAGGTGTGGTGGCACCAGCTACTTGGGAGGCTGAGGTGGGAGGATCGCCTGAGTCCGGGAGGCAGAAGTTGCAAGGAGCCATGATCGCACCACTGCACTTCAACCTAGGCAACAGAGAGAGACTTTGTCTCAAAAAACAATAATATAATAATTTTAAAATAAATAGATTTGGCTTCCTCTAAATGTCCCCGGGGACTCCGTGCGTCTTCTGTGGAGTGTCTCCGTGAGATTCGGGACTCAGATCCTCAAGTGCAACTGACCCACCCGATAAGCTGAGGCTTCATCATCCCCTGGCCAGTCTATGTCCACTGAGCACCTGAGGCTCCTCTCCCACCAGCTCTCTTGGTCAGCTGAAAGCAAACTGTTAACACCCTGGGGAGCTGGAGGTATGAGACCCTTGGGGTCCACCCCAAGGGAGGCGTTGATTTTTGAGAGCAATCACCTGGCCCTGGCTGGCAGTACCAGGACACTGCTGTGGCTCCGGGGCGGGCTGTCTCCAGAAAATGCCTGGCCTGAGGCAGCCACCCGCATCCAGCCCAGAGGGTTTATTCTTGCAATGTGCTGCTGCTTCCTGCCCTGAGCACCTGGATCCCGGCTTCTGCCCTGAGGCCCCTTGAGTCCCGCAAGTAGCAAGCGCTTGCCCTGAAGCTGCTGCATGGGGCTTTACTAACGCTTCCTCACCAGTGTCTGCTAAGTGTCTCCTCTGTCTCCCACGCCCTGCTCTCCTGTACCCCCAGTTTGTCTGCTGTGAGGGGACAGAAGAGGTGTGTGCCACCCCCACCCCCGCCTGGGCCTTTGTTCCTGGGATTGCTGTTTTCAGCTGTTTGAGCTTTGATCCTGATTCTCTGGCTTCCTCAAAGTGGGCTCGGCCAGAGGAGGAAGGCCATGTGCTTTCTGGTTGAAGTCGAGTCTGGTGGCCTGGTGGAGGCTGTGCTGCTGAGGCGGAGCTGGGGAGAGAGCGCACATGGGCTGCATGGCCAACCCCTCTGGTAGCTGATGCCCAAAGACGCTGTAGTGCCCAGGACATCCGGGACCTCCCTGGGGCCCGCCCGTGTGTCCCGCGCTGTGCTCATCTGTGGGCTAGCCTGTGTCCCGCGCTGTGCTTGTCTGCGGTCTAGCCTGTGACCTGGCAGAGAGCCACCAGATGTCCCGGGCTGAGCACCGCCCTCTGAGCACCTTCACAGGAAGCCCTTCTCCTGGTGAGAAGAGATGCCAGCCCCTGGCATCTGGGGGCACTGGATCCCTGGCCTGGGCCCTAGCCTCTCCCCAGCCTGGGGGCCCCTTCCCAGCGGGCTGGCCCTGCACCTTCTCTACCTGAGACCCTTCTGCCTCCTGGCTGGACCCTGGAAGCTCTGCAGGGCCTGCTGTCCCCCTCCCTGGCCTCCAGGTATCCTGACCACCACTCTGGCTCCCACTGCCATCCACTCCTCTCCTTTCTGGCCGTTCCCTGGTCCCTGTCCCAGCCCCCCTCCCCCTCTCATGAGTTACCTCACCCAGGCCAGAGGGAAGAGGGAAGGAGGCCCTGGTCATACCAGCACGTCCTTCCACCTCCCTCGGCCCTGGTCCACCCCCTCGGCGCCGGCCTCAGAGCACAGCTCTCTCCAAGCCAGTCCGCGCGCCCTCCATCCTCCCTGTCCCCCCACGTCCTTGCCACAGATCATGTCTGCTCTGGCACACGTGGGCCTCAGCCATCTCTGCCCCAGTTAACTCCCCATCCATAAAGAGCACATGCCAGCTGACACCAAAATAATTCGGGATGGTTCCAGTCTAGACCTAAGTAGAAGAAGAAACCACCGCCCGCCCTGCACCTTGTTTTTTGGTGACCTTGATAAACCATCTTGAGCCATGAAGCCAGCTGTCTCCTAGGAAGCTCCAGGGCAGGGCTTCCTCGGGAGCTGACTGATAGGTGGGAGGTGGCTGCCCCCTTGTACCCGCAGGTGACCCCACACAAGACCACTGCTGGAGGCCCTGGGGACTCCAGGAATGTCAGTCAGTGACCCGCCCCCCAGGCCCCACACAGCCATGGCTTCATAGAGGCCTGCCTCCAGGGGACCTGTCTGTCTGCCACTGTGGAGTCACTACAGCGTGCGCCTCCCCCCAGGGGAGCTGGTTCTTGGACTGAGATCAGCTGGCAGCTCAGGGCCATCATTCCCCGAGGGAGCGGCGCCCTGGAGGCCACAGGCCTCCTCATGTGTGTCTGCGTTCACTCGAGCTTGCTGAGACACTAAATCTGTTGGTTTCTGCTGTGCCACCTACCCACCCTGTTGGTGTTGCTTTGTTCCTGTTGCTAAAGACAGGAATGTCCAGGACACTGAGTGTGCAGGTGCCTGCTGGCTCTCACGTCCGAGCTGCTGAACTCCGCTGGGTCCTGCTTACTGATGGTCTTTGCTCTAGTGCTTTCCAGGATCCGTGGAAGCTTTTCCTGGAATAAAGCCCACCCATCGACCCTCACAGCGCCTCCCCTCTTTGAGGCCCAGCAGATACTGCACTCCTGCCTTTCCAGCAAGATTTTTCAGATGCTGTGCATACTCATCATATTGATCACTTTTTTCTTCATGTCTGATTGTGATCTGTCAATTTCATGTCAGGAAAGGGAGTGACTTTTTTACACTTAAGCGTTTGCGGAGCAAATGTCTGGGTCTTGCACAATGACAATGTGTCCCTGTTTTTCCCAGAGGCTCTTTTGTTCTGCAGGGATTGAAGACACTCCAATCCCACAGTCCCCAGCTCCCCCGGGGCAGGGTTGGCAGAATTTCGACAACACATTTTTCCACCCTGACTAGGGTGTGCTCCTCATGGCAGCTGGGAACCACTGTCCAATCAGGGCCTGGGCTTACACAGCTGCTTCTCATTGCATTACACCCTTAATAAAATAATCCCATTTTATCCTCTTTGTCTCTCTGTCTTCCTCTCTCTCTGCATTTCCTCTTCTCTCTCCTCCTCTCTCATCTCCAGGTGCAAATAGTCTACAAACCAGTTGACCTGAGCAAGGTGACCTCCAAGTGTGGCTCATTAGGCAACATCCATCATAAACCAGGTAGCCCTGTGGAAGGCGAGCGTCGGGACGGGAAGGTGCAGGGGGTGGAGGAGTCCTGGTGAGGCTGGAACTGCCCCAGACTTCGGAAGGGGCTGGAAAGGATTTTTTAGGTAGACCTACATCAAGGAAAGTGTTGAGTGTGAAACTGGGGGGAGCCCAGGAGGCATCGTGGCTCCAGCTCGCTCCTGCCCAGGCCATGCTGCCCAAGACAGGTGAGGCGGGAGTGAAGTGAAACAAGGCAGGCACAGAAAGAAAGCACATATTCTCGGCTGGGCGTTGTGGCTCACGCCTGTAATCCCAGCACTTTGGGAGGCCAAGGTGGGTGGATCACGAGGTCAGTAGATCGAGACCATCCTGGCTAACACAGCGAAACCCCATCTCTACCAAAAATACAGAAAATTAGCTGGGCGTGGTGGCAGGCGCCTGTAGTCCCAGCTACTCCGGAGGCTGAGGCAGGAGAATGGCGTGAACCCGGGAGGCGGAGCTTGCAGTGAGTGGAGATCGCGCCACTGCACTCCAGCCTGGGCGACAGAGCGAGACTCTGTCTCAAAAAAAAAAAAAAAAAAGCACATGTTCTCACTCACTTCTTTGTGGGATCCAGGAGATAGAGAATAGAAGGATGGTTACCAGAGGCTGGGAAGGGTAGTGAGGGGATGGTGGGGGGATGGTTAATGGGTACAAAAAAAATAGAATAAGACCTAGTATTTGATAGTGCAACAGGGTGACTATAGTCAATAATAATTTAATTGTACATTTAAAAATAACTAAAAGATAGCCGGGTGCAGTGGCTTACGTCTGTAATCCCAGCACTTTGGGAGGCCGAGGTGGGCAGATTGCCTGAGGTCAGGAGTTGGAGATCAGCCTGGCCAACATGGCGAAACCCCATGTCTACTAAAAATACAAAAACTAGCCAGGCATGGTGGCGCATGCCTGTAATCCCAGCTACTTGGGAGGCTGAGGCAGGAGAATCACTTGAACCCAGGAGGCAGAGGCTGAGTGAGCCGAGATCGTGCCAATGCACTCCAGCCTGGGTGAGGGAGTGAGACTCCATCTCAAAAAAAAAAAGAAAGAAAGAAAAAGAAAAGAAAATTATCCTACTGGAACCATGCTTACTCCCCTCCCCACCTCACACTGTGTAGAAATCAGTGCTGTCGGCTGGGCGCGGTGGCTCATGCCTGTAATCGCAGCACTTTGGGAGGCCAAGGCAGGCGGATCACGAGGTCAGGAGATCAAAACCATCCTGGCTAACACAGTGAAACCCCATCTCTACTAAAAATAGAAAAAATTAGCCGGGCATGGTGGCAGGCACCTGTAGTCCCAACTACTTGGGAGGCTGAGGCAGGAGAATGGCATGAACCTGGGAGTCAGAGCTTGCAGTGAGCCAAGATCGTGCCACTGTACTCCAGCCTGGGCGACAGAGTGAGACTCAGCCTCAAAAAAAAAAGAAAGAAAGAAAGAAAGAAATCACTGCTGTCTATACCTCTTTCTGCAGTGATGGAAATATTCTGTATCCGTGCTGTCCAGTATGGTAGCCACCAGCTACATGTGGCACTTGAAACATGGCTGGTGCAGTTGAGGAAGAGCGGCTGCCATATTGGACGACACAGCTATAGATTCTGTCACCCCACCCCGAGAGTCCAGAGCGGAGACTTCTGCCTTAGGCCCTATTCAGGGCTGGTTTTTACTTGAACCCTTACTGTGGGAAGAGAAGGCCATGAGAAGTTCAGTCTAGAATGTGACTCCTTATTTTCTGGCTCCCTTGGACACTTTGTGGGATTTAGTCTCCCTGTGGAAAGTATTCCACAAGTAGTGCCACTACCCCAGCTGTGAGAGTAGCTGGGAGCTGCTTTTGTCATCTTTCCCTGGAAAGTCCTGTGGGCTGTCTCCTCCTCATGCCTTGTCCCATGCTTGGGCATGGTGTCAAGCGTCAGGAGGGAGAAAGGGTCCTTATTTATTCACTTAGAGACGGAGCCTTCTTCTGTTCCCAGGCTGGCGTGCAGTGGTGCGATCTCGGCTCACTGCAACCTCCGCCTCCTGGGTTCAAGTGATTCTCCTGCCTCAGCCTCCCGAGTAGCTGAGATTACAGGCACATGACAACATGCCCGGCTAATTTTTATTTTTATTTTATTTTTTTAGATGGAGTTTCACTCTCGTTGCCCAGGCTGAAGTGTAATGGCACCATCTCGGCTCACTGCAACCTCCACCTCCTGGATTCAAGCAATTCTCCTGTCTCAGCTTCCCAAGTAGCTGGGATTACAGGCGCCTGCCACCATGCTCAGCTAATTTTTGTATTTTTTTTAGTAGAGACGGGGTTTCACCATGTTGGTCAGACTGGTCTCAAACTCCTGACCTCAGGTGATCCACCTGCCTCGGCCTCCCAAAGTGCTAGGATTACAGGCATGAGCCACCATGCCCGGCCTGAAAGGGTTCTTATTTAGTGTGCATTTTGACATTCAATTTAATTCCAAGGTCTTGTGGGGTCATGGTTTACAGGATGTTGATATAGAAAAGACTTCACTTACTAGGCCGGGTGCAGTGGCTCATGCCTGTAATCCCAGCACTTTGGGAGGCCGAGGCAGGCAGATCAGGAGGTCAGGAGATTGAGACCATCCTGGCTAACACAGTGAAACCCCGTCTCTACTGAAAATACAAAAAATTAGCCGGGCGTGGTGGCGGGCACCTGTAGTCCCAGCTACTCGGGAGGCTGAGGCAGGAGAATGGCATGAACCCGGGAGGCGGAGCTTGCAGTGAGCAGAGACCGCACCACTGTGCTCCAGCCTGGGCGACAGAGCAGGACTCTGTCTCAAGAAAAAAACATAAAAGACTACTTACTGGAAGCCAACCAATGTATATTTAGAATAATTTTTCCTGGGCTGAGCTGTCATTTACCTTTGCAGTATCTCAAGAAGAAGAGTTTACAGTGTAAATATTGATGCACACTTTGATTAGATAGATGAAGCAAACTATTTTCAAGAGCTTTGCAAGGACTTACTTGTATCCAAACACCATTCTAAAGGAGAGTCTTACCTACTTCTAAAGGCTGGTCTCTACTTGGAGCCACTTGCTTGGCCCTGGTTCAAGTCCTGCTGCAAACCTGGAAGTCCTGTCATTGTCTTCCCTCCAGAGCAGTGGCACCCAATCTAATTTTTGCTGTGCCCCAGCAGCCCCTGGCACTTTGCCCTGTAGACTGCAGACCTCATGTAATGTATGTTAAGTCCACGGAACCACAGAAGATGATGGCAAGATGCTCTTGTGTGTGTTGTGTTGTAGGAGGTGGCCAGGTGGAAGTAAAATCTGAGAAGCTTGACTTCAAGGACAGAGTCCAGTCGAAGATTGGGTCCCTGGACAATATCACCCACGTCCCTGGCGGAGGACATAAAAAGGTAAAGGGGGTAGGGCGGGTTGGATGCTGCCCTTGGGTATATGGGCATTAATCAAGTTGAGTGGACAAAGGCTGGTCCAGTTCCCGGAGGAGGAAAACAGAGGCTTCTGTGTTGACTGGCTGGATGTGGGCCCTCAGCAGCATCCAGTGGGTCTCGACTGCCTGTCTCAATCACCTGGAGCTTTAGCACGTTTCACACCTGGGCCCCAACCTGGAGAGGCTGACCAATTGGTCTCAGGTGCAGCTTGGTTGCTGGAGTTTTTGTTTTTATTTATTTTTATGTATTTAAGGCAGGGTCTCTGCATTAGTTCATTCTCACACTGCTAATAAAGACATACCCAAGACTGGGTAATTTATAAAGGAAAGAGGTTTAATGGACTCACAGTTCCACATGGCTGGGGAGGCCTCACAATCATGGCAGAAGGCAAAGGAGAAGCAAAGGCATGTCAGCATGGCAGCAGGAAAGAGCGTGTGCAGAGGAACTCCCATTTATAAAACCATCAGACCTCATGAGACTTATTCACTATCATGAGAACAGCATGGAAAAGACCCGCCCCCATGATTCAGTTACCTCCCACTGGGTCCCTCCCATGACACATGGAATTATGGGAGCTACAATTCAAGATGAGATTTGGGTGGGGACACAGCCAAACCTTATCAGTCTCCCTCTGTCATCCAGGCTGGAGTGCACTGGCATGATCTCGGCTCACTGCAGCCTCTACCTCCCTGGGTCAGGTGATCCTCCCACCTCAGCCTCCCAAGTAGCTGGAACTACAGGTACCTGCCACTATGCCCGACTAAATATTTTGTATTTCCTGTGGAGATGAGGTTTTGCCATGTTGCCCAGGCTGGTCTTGAACTCCTGAGGTCAAGCAATATGCCCACCTCGGCCTCCCAAGGTGCTGGGATTACAGGTGTGAGCCACAGTGCTCGGCCTAAGTCGCTGCAGTTTTTAAAGCTCCCAGGTGATTCTTCAGTGCAGTCAAAAGTGAGAACTGGCTGGGTGCGGTGGCTCACGCGTGTAATCCCAGCACCTTGGGAGGCGAAGGTGGGCAGATGGCTTGAGGTCAGGAGTTCAAGACCAGCCTGGCCAACATGGTAAAACCCCATCTCTACTAAAAATACAAAAGTTAGCTGGGTGTGGTGGTGCATGCCTGTAATCCCAGCTACTTGGGAGGCTGAGGCATGAGAATTGCTTGAACCCGGGGGACAGAGGTTGTAGTGAGCCGAGATCGTGCCACTGCACTCCAGCCTGGGCAACAGAGTGAGATTCCATCTCAAAAAAAAAAAAAAAAAAAAAAAAAGCGAGAACCACTGTCCTAGGCCCTGATGTTTGCAGGCAACTAAAAAAGGAAGTGGACATCCCCAGTCAGCTGTGGCACACCAAGAACAAGTCATGGGAACATAACCTAATTTTCTAAATGGGTTACTAGGCACTTAGAGCAAAACAATGATGCTGAAATCCTGATTTCAGCAAAGCCTCTGCCTGCCTGTCGTGGACGCGTCCGCACGAGGCTGCTGGGGCCTTGGTGTCCCCGGCAGTTTCTAGTTTCTAGGTCTTGCTGTGGGTGTCTGTGCAGTGACGGTGTGTGTGGCGCTGGGTGAGCTCTGTCTAGGCCTGGCACAGGATGCGGTCTGGTAGCTGCTGCTTCTCTTCTGCAGAAGTGCAGTCAAGCACCCTCTGGGGTTTCCCGCCCACACCCAGCCTGAAGTTCTGGGAGTGGCTCACTTTCCAACCTTCAAGGTCTCCCAGCAGCTGACTGGGGAGTGGTGGAAGGAAAAGGGATTGTATTAGTCCATTTTCACGCTGCTGATGAAGACATACCCGATACTGGGCAATTTAAAAGAAAGAGGTCTGATGGACTCACAGTTCCACATGACTGGGGAGTCCTGACAGTCGTGGTGGAAGGCTTGTCTCACACGGCGGCAGACAAGAGAAGAGAGCTTGTGCAGGGGAACTCCCCTTTATAAAACCATCAGATCTCAGGAGACTTATTCACTATCATGAGAACAGCACGGGAAAGACCCTCCTCTATGATTCAATTACCTCCCACCAGGTCCCTCCCACAACATGTAGGAATTGTGGGAACTACAATTCAAGATGAGATTTGGGTGGGGACACAGCCAAACCATATCAGGGGTGTCCCAGAAAGGGTGTAGGATCTGAGACCCAAGTCAGCATGAGAAAGTATGCTTCTCGTGGTGGCCCAGTTGGGTGGAAGTGGCAGCCAGGCCGTCTTTCCACCAGGCCACTCAAGTGGCAGCTGAGAGACCCCTGCCCTGGCCAGTCCCCGCCCTCCCCTCTTGCCATTGCATCTGGTTCTGAACAGATGGGCACCCTCATCTGGTATTTGTGATAAATGTCTAACAATGTAGTTTTGTGAGAAGGTTTGCTGATACAGCCTTGCTGCAGATGCTGCGAACTGTGGGCTGGGGCAGACCTTACCTCCAGACAGGCCCCAAGGCAGGGGAGGGCACTGGCCCGTAGCTGGCCGAGAGCTCTCAGGTTGTGCGACTCAGGACACAGGGATACTTTTCAGCCGCTGGGTCGCTATCCAAAGTGAGAAAACAAGGAGGGACCAGGAGGCTGTCCGCCTCAAGGGATGTGGGGGCTAGGCCCAGTTATCTGGGGAAGCAGTAAGCTTCTCTGCTGTTTCTACCCCCCAGGCCTCCCCTGGTCTAAGGCAGGGCCTCCCAGCCTCGGGGCACTTTAAAGATATCTGGGCCTGGCCCCGTCCCCACAGTCTGACTGAGTGGGTCTGGATAGGGCCTGGGCATTGGTGATTTCCTGGGTGAAGGGAGGCCCCCCACAGTCTCTGGAAGCTTCTCTGTTAGGAAAAGCTCTGGGCTTGACTCTGCTTGGAGAGTCAAGATCCACAAATCCTCTCAGCCTCAGTTTCTCCTTCAGCAAGATGAAATGGAAATGCTGCACCTAGGTCCCGGGGTGGTTGTGAGACCAAAAAAAGACAATGTTCTGGAAGGTTCCTGGTGCGTTGCAGTCCTCTAAGAACCTGAGTTAGAGCCACGCTGAGTCTCAGCTTCTTGGCTCCTTCTGTTTCGAACTCTTACATGTGATGGCTCAGGAAGGGTGGGCAGGGCCTGCCCCCTACTCAGAAAACACCATCCTGGTCCCGGGGATCCCCGCAGCGTTAGTCCCGTTTTCCCGGTGTGTTGAGAAAAATTGCTAACAAGCAGTGGGGCACACCACCAGCCTCCTGGGTTCCTTTCAGTTTGTGGATTTTTGGACATTCCTAGGAATGTCTTAAAAAACACTTCAAAAAACATTAACATAAATATTTTTATCAAAGCCTGTATTAAATGGTCTTTCAAGAAAATACAGTAACAGGCCAGGCATGGTGGCTCACGCCTGTAACCCCAGCATTTTGGGAGGCCAAGGCAGGCAGATCACCTGAAATCAGGAGTTCGAGACCAACCTGGCCAACACAGCCGAATCCCGTCTCTACAAAAAATACAAAAATTAGCTGGGTGTGGTGGCACATACCTGTAGTCCCAGCTACTTGGGAGGCCGAGGCAGGAGAATTGCTTAATCCCGGAGGCGGAGGTTGCAGTGAGCCGAGATCGTGCCACTGCACTCCAGCGTGGGTGACAAGAGTGAAACTTTGTCTCAAAAAAAAAAGGTAAAGAAAATACAGTATACAGTAATAGAGAACAATCCTTTTTTCAAAGTAGTGACCCCAAATGAAGAAAATATGCATCTAGCTTAAATGGGAGCCTGGTTTTCTCTATGCCCATTCAAGCCCCCTGCAATAGGGGCCCTTCACCCCGGATCCATGGACTCCTAAAATTATATGGAAAATGGCTGTGTATGAGTGTGAATGGACATGTGCACACATATTTTTGGCTTTACCAGATGCTCAGAGCCTAGGACCTAAAAAGGGCTGAGAATGACCATGTCGGCCACTTCAGGGTCATCAGGAATTACTGTGCACTGCTCACTTCTCCAGTGAACACTTTCTGCTTCTGCGTTTCCTGGTATCCTTTGGGACTCCTAGCTAGGTCATGTGTTTCTCTACTTTCAAAAGGGCTTCAGCCAGGCACGGTGGCATGAGCCTGTAGTCCCAGCTGCTCTGGAAGTTAAGGTGGGAAGATTGCTTGAGCCCAGGAATTTGAGGCCAGCCTGGGCAAGTAGATAGGTAGATGATTGATTGATAGATAGATAGATAGATAGATAGATGGATAGATAAGTCACTAGACAGTCATCCATCCACCCATCCACACATAAAAAGGCCTTTGTCACATCATGTTTTGTGGCCCACCTGCCAGTGCTGCCCACAGTTGCTGCCCCTCCAAACTCATCAGTCACTGGCAAACAGGAGGAATGTGTGTGGCTCATGTCTGGGCATCAGTGGCTGTGACAGACATCCTTGATCTTCTCCTGCTTCTCCTTCCACATTTTCCTTTGCAATCTGGCAATATCTATCAAAATAAAATGCACATGCCTTTTGACCTAAGAGCTCCACTTCTAGGACCCACTTACACATGTGTGACATGATGTTCATACAGGGTTATTTATGAGGTTGTTCATACACACCATTGCCTGTAATCACTAAAGGCAGGAGCAGCCTACACATCCATCCACAGAGGAGTAGATGCCTTTTGGTACATCCGCGGTGACAGAATACTAAGCAGCCTGTGTATATATACACTCACACGTGTTTGTTTATGTGTGGAATATCTCTGGAGGGTACACAAGAAACTTAAAATGATCACTGTCTCTGGGGAGGGTACCTGGGTGCCTGGGAGGCAGGTCAGGGAAGGAGTGGGCACAGGTATTACCAATTGGAAGACAATAAAAACAATAGCTCCTGGCCAGGCGCAGTGGCTCACGCCTGTAATGGCAGCACTCTGAGAGGCCAAGGCGGGCGGATTGCTTGTGTCCAGGAGTTCGAGACCAGCCTGGGCAACATAGTGAAACCCCGTTTCTATTAAAAATACAAAAAATTAGCCAGGTGTGGTGACATGCACCTGTAATCCCAGCTACTCAGGAGGCTGAGGTGGGAGAATCACCTGAGCCCGGGAGGTTGAGGCTGCAGTGAGGTGATATTGTGCCACTGCCCTCTAGCCTGGGCGATAGAGCAAGACCCTGTCTCAAAAACAAACAAAAAAACAGTCCCTGGCACTCTGGGCCAGGCCTGGCAGGGCAGTTGGCAGGGCTGGTCTCTCTTTCTCTGGCACTTAATCTCACCCTTCCTCCCTTCCTCTTCTCCTTGCAGATTGAAACCCACAAGCTGACCTTCCGTGAGAACGCCAAAGCCAAGACAGACCACGGGGCAGAAATCGTGTACAAGTCGCCAGTGGTGTCTGGGGACACGTCTCCACGGCATCTCAGTAATGTCTCCTCCACCGGCAGCATCGACATGGTAGACTCGCCCCAGCTCGCCACGCTAGCCGATGAGGTGTCTGCCTCCCTGGCCAAGCAGGGTTTGTGATCAGGCCCCTGGGGCGGTCAATAATAGTGGAGAGGAGAGAGTGAGAGTGTGTGGAAAAAAAAAGAATAATGACCCGGTCCCCGCCCTCTGCCCCCAGCTGCTCCTCGCAGTTCGGTTAATCGGTTAATCACTTAACCTGCTTTTGTCGCTCGGCTTTGGCTCGGGACTTCAAAATCAGTGATGGGAATAAGAGCAAATTTCATCTTTCCAAATTGATGGGTGGGCTAGTAATAAAATATTTTAAAAAAAAAAAAAACATTCAAAAACATGGCCACACCCAACATTTCCTCAGGCAATTCCTTTTGATTCTTTTTTTTCCCCCCTCCATGTAGAAGAGAAGGAGAGGCTCTGAAAGCTGCTTCTGGGGGATTTCAAGGGACTGGGGGTGCCCACCACCTCTGGCCCCATTGTGGGGGTGTCACAGAGGCAGTGGCAGCAACAAAGGATTTGAAACTTGGTGTGTTCTTGGAGCCACAGGCAGACGATGTCAACCTTGTGTGAGTGTGACGGGGGCTGGGGTGGGGCGGGAGGCCACGGGGGGAGGCCGAGGCAGGGGCTGGGCAGAGGGGAGAGGAAGGACAAGAAGTGGGAGTGGGAGAGGAAGCCACACGCTGGAGAGTAGACGTCCCCCTCCTTGCCACTGGGAGGGCCAAGGCCTATGCCACCTGCAGCGACTGAGCGGCCGCCTGTCCTTGGTGGCCGGCGGGGGGGCGGGGGGGGGGGTGCCTGCTGTGGGTCAGTGTGCCACCCTCTGCAGGGCAGCCTGTGGGAGAAGGGACAGCGGGTAAAAAGAGAAGGCAAGCAGGCAGGAGGGTGGCACCCCGTGGATGACCTCCTTGGAAAAGACTGACCTTGATGTCTGAGAGCGCTGGCCTCTTCCTCCCTCCCTGCAGGGTAGGGGGCCTGAGCTGAGGGGCTTCCCTCTGCTCCACAGAAACCCTGTTTTATTGAGTTCTGAAGGTTGGAACTGCCACCATGATTTTGGCCACTTCACAGACCTGGGACTTTAGGGCTAACCAGTTCTCTTTGTAAGGACTTGTGCCTCTTGGGAGACGTCCACCCGTTTCCAAGCCTGGGCCACCGGCATCTCTGGAGTGTGTGGGGGTCTGGGAGGCGGGTCCCGAGCCCCCTGTCCTTCCCACGGCCACTGCAGTCACCCGTCTGCCCCACTGTGCTGTTGTCTGCCGTGAGAGCCCAGTCACTGCCTATACCCCTCATCACGTCACAATGTCCCGAATTCCCAGCCTCACTGCCCCCCTTCTCAGTAATGACCGTGGTTGGCTACGGGAGGCACCTACTCCATACTGAGGGTGAAATTAAGGGAAGGCAAAGTCCAGGCACAAGAGTGGGACCCCAGCATCTCATTCTCAGTTCCACTCATCCAACTGGGACCCTCACCACGAATCTCATGACTGGATTCAGTTCCCTGCCTCCTCCTCCCGTCACAGATGTGAGCCAGGGCACTGCTCAGCTGTGACCCTAGGTGTTTCTGCCTTGTTGACATGGAGCGAGCCCTTTCCCCTGAGAAGGCCTGGCTCCTTCCTGTGCTGAGCCCGCAGCAGGAGGCTGGGTGTCTTGGTTGTCAGTGATGGCACCAGGATGGAAGGGCAAGGCACCCAGGGCAGGCCCACAGTCCCGCTGTCCCCCACTTGCACCCTAGCTTGTAGCTGCCAGCCTCCCAGACAGCCCAGCCTGCTGCTCAGCTCCACATGCATAGTATCAGCCCTCCACACCCGACAAAGGGGAACACACCCCCTTGGAAATGGTTCTTTCCCCCCAGTCCCAGCTGGAAGCCATGCTGTCTGTTCTGCTGGAGCAGCTGAACATATACATAGATGTTGCCCTGCCCTCCCCATCTGCACCCTGTTGAGTTGTAGTTGGATTTGTCTGTTTATGCTTGGATTCACCAGAGTGACTATGATAGTGAAAAGAAAAAAAAAAAAAAAAAAAAAAAAGGACGCATGTATCTTGAAATGCTTGTAAAGAGGTTTCTAACCCACCCTCACGAGGTGTCTCTCACCCCCACGCTGGGACTCATGTGGCCTGTGTGGCGCCACCCTGCTGGGGCCTCCCAAGTTTTGAAAGGCTTTCCTCAGCATCTGGGACCCAACAGCGACCAGATTCTAGCAGTTAAGGAGGCCATTCAGCTGTGAAGAAGGCCTGAAGCACAGGATTAGGACTGAAGCGATGATGTCCCCTTCCCTACTTCCCCTTGGGGCTCCCTGTGTCAGGGCACAGAGTAGGTCTTGTGGCTGGTCTGGCTTGCGGCACGAGGATGGTTCTCTCTGGTCATAGCCCGAAGTCTCACAGCAGTCCCAACGGAGGCTTACAACTCCTGCATCACAAGAAAAAGGAAGCCAGTGCCAGCTGGGGGGATCTGCAGCTCCCAGAAGCTCCGTGAGCCTCAGCCCACCCCTCAGACTGGGTTCCTCTCCAAGCTCGCCCTCTGGAGGGGCAGCCCAGCCTCCCACCAAGGGCCCTGCGACCACAGCAGGGATTGGGGTGAATTACCTGTCCTGGATCTGCTCTAGAGGCCCGAGCTGCCTGCCTGAGGAAGGATGACAAGTCAGGAGACACTGTTCCCAAAGCCTTGACCAGAGCACCTCGGCCCGCTGACCTTGCACAAACTCCATCTGCTGCCATGAGAAAAGGGAAGCCGCCTTTGCAAAACATTGCTGCCTAAAGAAACTCAGCAGCCTCAGACCCAATTCTACCACTTCTGGTTTGGGTACAGTTAAAGGCAACCCTGAGGGACTTGGCAGTAGAAATCCAGGGCCTCCCCTAGGGCTGGCAGCTTCGTGTGCAGCTAGAGCTTTCCCTGCAAGGAAGTCTCTGGGCCCAGAACTCTCCACCAAGAGCCTCCCTGCTGTTCGCTGAGTCCCAGCAATTCTCCTAAGTTGAAGAGAGCTGAGAAGGAGAAGGAAATGTGGGGTAGAGATTTGGTGGTGGTTAGAGATATGCCCCCCTCATTACTGCCAACAGTTTCGGCCACATTTCTTCACGCACCTCGGTTCCTCTTCCTGAAGTTCTTGTGCCCTGCTCTTGTGCACCATGGGCCTTATACGGAAGGCTCTGGGATCTCCCCCTTGTGGGGCAGGATCTTGAGGCCAGCCTAAGATCATGGTTTAGGGTGATCAGTGCTGGCAGATAAATTGCAAAGGCACGCTGGCTTGTGACCTTAAATGAGGACAATCCCCCCAGGGCTGGGCACTCCTCCCCTCCCCTCACTTCTCCCACCTGCAGAGCCAGTGTCCTTGGGTGGGCTACATAGGATATACTGTATGCCGGCTCCTTCAAGCTGTTGACTCACTTTATCAATAGTTCCATTTAAATTGACTTCATTGGTGAGACTGTATCCTGTTTGCTATTGCTTGTTGTGCTATGGGGGGTGGGGGGAGGAATGTGTAAGATAGTTAACATGGGCAAAGGGAGATCTTGGGGTGCAGCACTTAAAGTGCCTCGTAACTCTTTTCATGATTTCAACCACATTTGCTAGAGGGAGGGAGCAGCCACGGGGTTAGAGGCCCTTGGGGTTTCTCTTTTCCACTGACAGGCTTTCCCAGGCAGCTGGCTAGTTCCCCATTCCCTCCCCAGCCAGGTGCAGGCGCAGGAATATGGACATCTGGTTGCTTTGGCCTGCTGCCCTCTTTCAGGGGTCCTAAGCCCACAATCATACCTCCCTAAGACCCTGACATCCTTCCCTCTAAGCCGCTGGCACCTCTGTGCCACCTCTCACACTGGCTCCAGACACACAGCCTGTGCTTCTGGCAGCTGAGATCACTCACTTCACCCTCCTCATCTTTGTTCTCCAAGTAAAGCCACGAGGTCGGGGCAAGGGCAGAGGTGATCACCAGCGTGTCCCATCTACAGACCTGTGGCTTCATAAGACTTCTGATTTCTCTTCAGCTTTGAAAAGGGTTACCCTGGGCACTGGCCTAGAGTCTCACCTCCTAATAGACTTAGCCCCATGAGTTTGCCACGTTGAGCAGGACAATTTCTGGCACTTGCAAGTCCCATGATTTATTCGGTAATTGTGAGGGTGGGGGGAGGGACATGAAATCATCTTAGCTTAGCTTTCTGTCTGTGAATGTCTATATAGTGTATTGTGTGTTTTAACAAATGATTTACACTGACTGTTCCTGTAAAAGTGAATTTGGAAATAAAGTTATTACTCTGATTAAATAAGGTCTCCATTCATGGATTCCAAGGACAAGAAAGTGATATAACATGTCTATTTTTTAAGTTCTTTCCCACCCACCCTTATAGATAATTTAGCTCAGAACAGGAAATGACAGTATTAATAAAAGCTGGACGTCAGGATTAACAGCGCTCTCTGGGGCCCTGAAGGTGAGAGTTTTCAGACTTGCTCATTTGCAGTTGCTTCTCATTGTGATGCTGGCAAACCATCCTAGTCCAATTCAAAGGGCAACACAAAGCCTTGTGACTGACCTCACGATGCAGCACTCAGTTTGCAAGACCGGTACCAGTGTATGCAAACCTGAGAAGGTTGGGGATGAGGATATGGGATCTTTCGTCCCTGGAAATTTAGTCCAGAGGCCTGGGGCTGGAGCAGAACACTAAGCCAATCAGCTTAATGAATGGCTTAGATTCCTGCTAGGTTTACAGAGCTGCCTTCTTTCCTTTACCACCTTATTAGAGATTGAGGAGTATTTCTGCTAAACCAAGATAGGGACACCAGATAGCGTCTTCGTAGCAATGCCACAAAGGAAAACAAAAACAAAAGAGCAATCCATCATATTATTCCTTAGTAACTATGCCAAGGTCATGATACTGAATCCTTAGATTGTTTCAAAATATACTACTTTTCTTTGCTCTTCCTGACGTATTTGCCACTGCAGGCAGATGTTTAAGTAAAACAGATTTTAACTGCAGCTACAAAAGCAGCAACAGGCCCGCAAAAGAGAAGTGCTATCTCAGAAAGCATGGTTTTCAGAGCCACAAGAGACAGCCTCACTGGCTGTTTCAGCTTGACTGCCATGCAAAGAAGAGAGCAGAGGGAGAACCAGCCCCACCCACTTATTCATCTTGGACAAAGAAAAGTACCTACCAGCCTAGGCTACATAGTGAGACACTATCTCCACAAAAAAACCACGAAAATTAGCTGGGTATGGTGGCACATGCCTACAGTCCCAGCTACTGGTGAGGCTGTGGTGGGAGGATCTCTTGAGCCCAGGAGATCCAGGCTGCAGTGAGCCAAGATTGCACCACTGCACTCCAGTCTGGACAATCGAGCAAGATCCCATCTCAAACAATAAAAAAAAAAGAAAAGAAAAGCATGTAACCTCCTCAGAAGAAAGATGCTATAATCTCAGGCAGCAGGCAAGAACCAATCCAGGCTCTAAGCAAATTATGTATCTCACTGACCCCACCAAACCTCAGAAAAATTTAACGGTGAGAAGCAAAATCTCCTTTAAAGAGCAACTTAGAACAGACAGAAAATATGATACAGCTGGCTTCACTAGAGAGAAAGTAGATCAACTGCTTTCACTCAACAAAAAGAAAAAGGAGATGATCAATGCAGATCCCCTGGCAGCCCTTACCCTCAGTGAAAAGCCACCACCATTCTCTCTCTGGTGGCCATCAGATGAACCTGCAGCATTCCCACAAGACAGAATGGAGATTTTCCAAGGTATAGAGCAAGTCAGAGTACCCAGTACCCCAAAGAATGGCGGCAGAGAGCCAGCTCTGGAACTGCCAACGCTACCATGCATACACAGCTCCGTGCGTCAAGAAAGGCTGGCACACAGCATTCTGTAACTTTTTTTTTTTTATTTTTTTCAATTTTTCCTTCTTTTTTTTTAAGCACTAGTCTGTGCTTTGCGAACAGAATCAAGACATTAACAAAGATCAGCTTCTCTGAAGAAAAGCATTTCTATAGAACAAAGACAGCTACATGTTTCGCTGCCATTACACAGCTCCAAAGCAGGAAAAGAAAATATTTACAAAATACAAGGGTTTTTTTTTTTTCATTTTTTGTTTTTGTTTTTTTTTTTTCAATGCTAAAAGGGTTATTCAGAATTTTCAACCTTATAAATAGAAGAAGCACTTTATGCATAGGGATATGGTGCATTATTGTATTTTTTTTTTTAAAGAAACAATGACAAACCCTTTAACTTGCAAACAGAAAAAAAAAATCACTAATGTTGAAAATTGTGAAAAAACCCCAACCATTAAGCAGTTGTCTACTATTTTTATACGATTACAAAATGGCCAAAAAAAAAAAAAAAAAGTCTTCTCCCCCCTCCCCCTTTTTGGTGATGTGATCATACAGGAGACAGGCACAAGGTTAACAGAGAAGGGTGAAGGGGGAACAATGGGAACCACAGCTAGGACCAGACAATGTTCCACAGGCAAGGGGAGCGTGAAAGACCAAGAGTGGAACTAACACCGACAGGGATCTGGATGTGAAGGAAACATGGCAAAGTAAATCAGAGGGGAAAAAAAAAAAAATCACACAGGGAGATGGCTGCTCACTTCCCACAACCCCCAGTTTGCAGGGGAGTGGGAATAGAGGTTAAGTAGTCCTAACCCTACCTTCAAACATCAGGATAGGTGGTAAAAACATTCCAAGTGGAAGGACGGGTTGTGGGTGTGTACATGGCATGAGAGAGCAGACAGGGAAGGGTACCAAGGGGCATGGGGAGGGGAACCTGAGCAGCCACAGCCAGGTTACTGCAGTGAAAGAGTCAAAACAGAGAAGACCAAATGCAGATGAAACAAAAAATCGGTCTCTAAGTTCTGGGTGAGAAAGGAAAGGTGTTCTGCCAGCTGAGCACTTGGGGAGAGCAGCTGGCAGTTATGGCAGAGAGGCTCTGGTGGGGATGTTCCAGCACGAAAAACCAAGGGGACCCAGCCAGGAGGGCCACAGCAGAGCCAAGCCACAGATGGGAGGGGAGGGGGTAAGAGTCCAGAACACCCTGCCCCATTCCACCCTAGCTCAAGAAGGCCAGGCTCAACTGTAGCCCTCTGACCGCCAGGCTGTTCTGCCCTGCCCACAGGTGTGAGGGAGGGGGTGGTCATCTAAGATCCGTAAGTCCAGTGATTCAACAGTGCAGAGGATGTGCCAGGACCAGGCCAGCAGGGTCTCATCCTGAACTTCTGTTTGCCAACAGGAGGAAGTGCTCAGGTGTGTGACAAGAAAACATGGAAACAAAAACAAAACAAAAATTAAAACAAGAAAAAAAAAATACCAAAGTAGGATCTAAATTCCTTAAGTTCACTAAAAACTGTGAAAATTTCCGGCATATGATGTTTGAATATCAAACGCAGAGATTTCTGAAGCTTTAATGCCAATAGTTAGTGAGTCTGTTTAGATGCCTGTCTCCCGCTCATCTGTGAGTCGGGCGCTGAGCTGTGGCTGCTGCCACCAGATGCCGACTCTTGAGGGGGACAGTGGGAGGCGAGGTGGGCGCTGCCTCTGTCTCCCGGCCAGTCTTGCTGCCTGAGGTGCGTCGAGTGCAGCGGGCTGCTCGCTCCTGTGCATCCAGCTGGTCCTCACACTCCGCCTGGGGACTGTGCGCCAGGGGGAAGGTCCGCCGCTCCCAGGGCTGGACAGACTGTAGGCAGACAAGTTGCTCTTTGAGGACCCAGTCCCAGCCAGCCTGCTTCCTGCTCCAAGGCCCTGCCACAAACCTTGTGGCCTGGAGCCTAGGACCAGTCTATCTAGTGTTCCTGGGACAGTCTGGGAACACTCCTTCTAGGGTGTACCCAGACAACTGTATTGATCATTTAGCAATGATCAATACAGTTCCACTGAACGTTGAGGAGATCAATGTAAGTGCAGCCCTTTGTCCCTTCAAAAGGGGGAGGGGATGGCTAGGTCCCCCTTCAGCAGATGCTGTCCCTTCCTGGTTCCATCCCCCAACCATGCCAACCCCACCCAAAGGCTGCGTCCCTTACCTGTTCATCCAGCCCCAGCTCTGGCGTGGAACAACGGGTATCCTCACTGGCTAAGTGTCGCGGAGTGTCCCGAGCCACAGGGGTGAGGGGTGCTGAGTGCAGTTCCGGGCTAATGGGGCTCCTAGGGGACTGACCATGGGAGTATTCTGACAAAGAGTGGCTACTGCTGACATCAGGGGAGGCAGGCTGGGGGGTGGAGGGGTTGGCACTGCCCAGCTGGGGGGTTGTCCGGCCGTCTGATGACCTGTAGGACCTGCACACCAAGGAATACAAATCTGAGTGCCTGGGAAATGTTTACTTATGTGGGTAGAGGGCATGGAAAAAGCATCCCCACTGGAGGAGTTGAGGCAAACAAAGACCAACAGATTTTCCTTAGGATCCAGCAACTCCCATTTCTTCCCACTACTCTCTGGAGGAGTAGGTATACAACATCTACCATCCCAAGAAAAAAGCATGGCTGAACAATGCCAGGGGTGAGTCCATAGCAAAGTGCCTAGTGAATTCAGGAGGTTAGGGAGATTCATGTAGACTTTGAAAACTGTAGTCAAAGAAAAAAAAGTAAAAGTAAGAGCTCCCAAAACTTTCTACTTGAGAATCCAGAGGGTTTCTGCCACTGTTAACAATAAATGGAGACAGGGTAGTGATGGACGTTAAGCGGGGGCAGTTTCTTCAAGTGGCATCACAAAGCCACTGTCCAAAGGAAGGTTAACTTGTAGTGAGGCCTTCCGAGCTCCCCTGGTTGAATCACCATGACCCCCCAACTGTCTTCCAAATGCCACAGATCATGGGAATTCAGAATTGAACAGTGACTTCTCAGCAAGGATCTAGCACTTGGCTCCTTATATCTCCACTAGTTCCATATATCTCCACCAGTTCCAACAAACACCAAGGAAATTCTGAGCTCTTTGCCACAGCCAGTAGATGAGTATGATGAGTAACCAAGAGGCAGTAGTAATTCCATGGACTCAAGTAGGGCCCAAACTCCCTATCCACCCTCTCTCCACAGGCCCTGGGGACCCAAGCCTGCCCCATCACCTGCTACCCCGCCGCTGGGGTGGCACACTCGTGGTCCACAGCCACCGTGCCCTCTCCATCTCCTCACATTTGGCATGCAGGGCGGCGAAGGCTGCGTCGGATAGGTCCTCAATCTGCAATAGAGCAGCTTCATCAATCCCCTTTTCTCCAGGAGTTAAGAACCAGTCCCACCCCATTCTAGGTTCTTCCTGGTCACGGCAGGAATACAAGGAGCTTGCACTTGACACCCACAAGTCTTCAGGCCATTTAGGGTGTGTGCACTCATATGTGTGTGTGTGCATGTGTACACACGTGTTCTTCTAACAGAAGAACCAGGCCATTACCTCCTCATTCTCCTCATCAGGACTCCCCTTCAGAGACTGAAGATCAACCTCCCGCCAGCTGCAAAACCAAGAACAGACAATCGTGAGATGGCAAGCAGGCTAAAACTGGGGGCAGGGTCAAAGTGTCCACACAAGGATGAGAATCCTGCACCTGTGGGTGACACTGCTCCCTGCCGGGTAGGCTCTGCCCTATCACAGCTCAGTCTCCTTAGCCTGTCAAGGCCTGTGAAATTGGCCACCTACTCAAATGCCCAAGAAGGCCTAATGAGAGAAGTGGCCTAGGGTAGGGCTGAGGCTGAGAGACTGTGACAAACACAAGAAAAGAAACCTGTTTAAAGGGGACCACCACTGTTCAGGACTAGCTGATTGCTCCCATATGGAAATGCATATCCAGGGTTGCCTAATCTTCTGTTTGGCAACAAAAGCTGGAAACAAAGATTTTTATGTGAAATCCAGCTTTGATGTTGACAACAAATTCAGTATTTTAAAACATACTGTATGTGTTGACAAAACCGGTCTCTAGACCAGTAAGTGAATGGCCTACCAGGCTGTGACTGCTGGTTCGTTTGGTGTATTCCTATAATGGAATGAGAGAGAACTATATACAGAAATAATTTCGTTCTTATCAGATAAGAATTTCTCTTAATGAGAAGACAGAACCAAAGACTAGGGCCCAAGTCTTGGTCAGAAGAGAAGAGGGAAAAAGGGCAATAGCAGGAAGAATGGGGAGAGGAGCCAACTATTCTGAGCTTCTACCTGGGAGTAAGGATTTCCTTGTATTGCAGTTTCTCTACGCGAGTTGTTGCAGCAACAGACATTGGGATGACAATGTTGTTAATATCGAATGAGCTCTCTCCCCTTCTCCTCCTTACTGGCTGCTGCTGTAAGATAAAAATTAAGTTTAAAAGGGAGGTACAGTTTTACAGACATCAAATAATTCATCTAAGACTTAAAGCAGGATCACCAATAACCAGGCATCTGGGTCCTTGGGTTGAAGCTGAGTAATGACCATAGCAGCTGCTCCCACCTAGGAGTCAGTCTCCAACAGCAAAAAACCTCGTGGAGAAATACTAGGTGGTCATGAGGAGTTATTCCCATTCATAAGTTCCACTGGTCACCCTCTTCCTTTAAGGGCTCATGCATAAATTTCATAGGGGTGGGTACCTGGGATCTTAACTGTTGGGGTTCCTACTCTATATACACCTCTATTAACCTCCTCTCCTTTTACAATCTTCATTTCCTTCCTTTATCCCTGTTTATGACTTAAGACTCATAGTGGCCCCTCCCCTAAAAGCAATGCTTGAAAGCTTATCCTGAAAGAGGCCCAAAGGATAGGCCCATCTCAATAGATCATCTAACCTTGGTTGTCATGAATGCATCTCCTTCTCAAAGATCTGAACTCTTCGGCTAAATCTGCACCCACCATCTGCCCAGTCTTTATGTGATTTCCCCTCTTTTGATGATTCTTGGGGAAAGAGCTGAGAACTTTCTAGCTGTATCAAAGGAGATGAATGGAGGGAAACTGAAGAGGAGAACCTGACTATACCTCACATTCCTGGTGAAAGGAAATTTGCTTCTATAGGAAATAGCTGAGAAGACCAAACTCTTGGAAAAATAAGACTTCCAGGAATCGAATATCAGAGGCAGAGGTAAGCATCTACAGTAGCTGGGAGACTAGGGAACTAAATGGCTTAGTCTCTTGGATGGAGGAAAAAGTCTACTAGCTGCTGCTGCCCAGATAGTTAATACCCTATCCTGAAACAGAGACTAGCAACTGAGCTGTGAGAGGCCAGAAGGAAACAGTGGCATAACAAACACACTGCCATGGCAACAAAACAGCTGGAAAACACCTAAGAGGCTGCATTTACACCTAAACCACCAAGTGTGGTCAGTCCACAGGGAAGGGGCTGGTGGCGTAAGAAGTCCCCTACAACCAACCCCTCTATCCTCTGTTCCTGGATGGTGAGATACCATTTATTCATCCTATCATCTTAGGACATTCTCAAAGAATGTTAAAAGTCAGCACTTCCTGGGCCAGAGTTTCAGTCACTGTCATTTATAACTTCAGATGACCACAATGCCCTTTTCACTTCTATTTCTTTCCCTATCAAATCAGATGACTGCCATTGACCTCAGAAATTTAGGATATCTGGTTAACCAAAATGGTTAAACAGACTTTTGGGGATCTTGCCTGAGTTCTGTAGCTGAGGATTAGTGATCTCATACCCAGAGACCTCTGCCACTGTCAGATCTCTGCTGAAATTATACATCCCACTACAAGAAATGCATCTTAAGAAAGCCTCAAGAGAGATAGCCTTCCCAGTATCTTGGTCAAGAATAAATGTGAAACTGCTGGCAGAAACAGGTATACACTTTCCCTGAAACTTCTTGGGCTTGTTGTTAGTACCTTCAAGAAAAAGATACTGGAGCAGGTTGTGGGATGGTTCAACGGGCTCTGTATCTCATCCTCCACCTAGACACACCCCCTATTCTGTCAGCTACTCATTAGGTCTAAATTAACTACTATCTCCTATTTAGAGCCAGAGATAGAGAGCAGGTGATGAGAATAAAACTGGTTCCCAAACTTGGTTGTGTAACAGAAGCAACATTAAGGAGTATTTAAAAAAAAATAAAAAATAAAGGTTCTAGGACTCCCCCTGCTCTTTTATAAAATCAGAATTTTGTTTGTTTGTTTGTTTAAGAGATGAGGTCTCACTATGTTGCCCAGGCTGGACTCAATCTCCTGGACTGAAGAGATCTTCCTGAGTAGCTGGAGCTACAGGCTTGCAATATCACAGCCAGCAACAAATCAGATCTTTAGAAGTGTTTGGTTGGTTGGTTTTGTTTTTTAAAGCTGCTGAGGTGATTCTCATGCAGCTACTGGCCTTTGGGAAGCTTTGACAGAAACATTCGCTCTCCTCCCTATCTTTCTCCAGTGTCCTCTGGCTTCTTTACTTGATTTCAAGGACAGCTGGCCCTTTGTATCCATGGGTTCAACCAATCGTGGATTGAAAATATTTGGGGGAAAAAAATTGTGTCTGTACTGAAAAGGTACAGATTTTTCTTTTCATTATTCCCTGAACAATACAGCATACTATTTTTATAGCATTTACATTGCATTAGGTATTATCAGTAACCTGGAGATGATTTAAAGTATATGGGATTTAAAGCATACACATAGGTTATATGCAAATACTATGCCATTTTATATTAGGGACACTAGCAACAATAGATTTTGCTATCTATGGGAGGTCCTGGAACCAATCCCCACTGCAGATACTGAGAGCCTGCTGTTATCTGGCCTATCTTCTTTCTTTTTTTTTGAGACGGAGTCTTGCTGCGACGCCCAGGCTTGAATGCAATGGCTTGATCTCTGCTCACTGGAATCTCCGCTTCCCAGTTGAAGTGATTCTCCTGCCTCAGAGTAGCTGGAACTACAGGCCCATGCCACCACGCCCAGTTAATTTTTGTATTTTTAGTAGGGATAGGGTTTCACCTTATTGACCAGGATGGTCTCGAACTCCTGACCTCAAGTGATCCACCCGCCTCAGCCGCCTCCCCAAGTGTTGGGATTATAGGCGTGAGCCACTGCGCCTGGCCTATCTTCTTTTACGTAAATCCAGAGTCTTTGAAAAAACTTGGCAATGAGAGCCTCAGGGGTTAGCATAGTGCTATGAACAAAATTTTTACTCAATAAATGGTAAAAATTTCAAGTGATCCAGGCCTAAGTTAACATTCTCCAGACACAGAAATAATGAAGTGCTCACCAAGTCCTGAATCTCTGAGTTCAGATTTTCTATCAGAATTAGTTTAGACTCTTTTTTATAAATACTTTGGTTATCTGAAACCCTTTGCTGCTGGATAACTGAGTATGTGAGGGACACTACACACCTATTTAGATAAAATTTGTGGGTTAGGGGGGTAAAGAAAGGGCAAGAGCAAACAGACCATTTGGAAAAGATTGATTTGTAATAGCAAAGTGAGAACAATGTGAATTCCTACCTGATCACAGGAGCCTAGTGAGTCCATTTTATGAGCTTGGAAGTTTCCTGATCTAGACTCTGAAGGAACTTCCTAAGTTGCCTCTGCAATACCCTCATACAGGCTTAGCCTGTGTAGTGTAATGGTAAAAGAGCTGGCTCTACAGTCAGGCTGCCTGAGTTTGAATCATAATTATAACCCTCACAAGTTACCTTGACAGTTTTCATGCATATAAAATGAAATCCACAGTACCAACCTACATCTCAAAAGGCATTATAACATGTAACACATGTAAATCACTGATCACTGGCATGTAGTAAATGTTCAATAAACATTACAGTTGTAGAGTTTTACATTTACCATTACATTACATTGTAATTATTATACCAAAAGGACCCTTTGAGTAGGTACATAGCAGCTACAGGTATATATGTTCCAAGAGGGCACACTTGAGGAATTAAAATATTAGAATGAAATTAAAGGAAATGTGTCTGGAATAGCTGTGCAAACTGCTTCCAGATGGAGTGTGGTATCGTAAAATCTGGTGTGTGCATGCCAAATGTCCTGCCATGGGGGCCTGCTGGATCTGTAATTCTGCTCTGTATACCTAAAAAGCATGGACTCTGCCTTCTCCCTTC
This sequence comes from Pongo abelii, assembly GCF_028885655.2. Taxonomy (NCBI): domain Eukaryota; kingdom Metazoa; phylum Chordata; class Mammalia; order Primates; family Hominidae; genus Pongo; species Pongo abelii. The sequence goes on along the minus strand of NC_072004.2, from coordinate 76,124,441 downwards.
CCTTCTCTTCTGGTACCCTCACGCCTAGTGTTTATTCTCAGTAATTCACCTCCACTCACCCGGAGAGTAAAACCAAGGAAATCAAACACTGCTTCCAACGCCCATGGGAATCTCCCCTCTACCCCTCCTCTCTTGTTCACTTCTTGGGCCAACAGGATTAGGGCCACGGAATTGTTGAGTCCTGTGTGAAACTTAGTCCAACAGATCTTGAATAGTCACAGATCACCTTAAGAGTTTGTCCCTGCATCAAGCTTTCTATGGATGGCTCAGCATAAATCCATCTCTGCTATGAAAAACAACTCAAGAAAAACAACAGAAAGTCAAGCACCATGACTTTGACTTAAAAATGGTACAGACATACATACATACGTCATGATGAGCTGAGATCCTATAAATGCCCTGGGCTTTATAACCCACCCTCACACTGTCCTCTGGAGCCACTTGAGTGAGCTGTGACCTGCAGAGGGGGTGTCCGGCCAACCCCACACAGGTACTTACCGATGTGCTGGCTGTAACCTGTGAGCTAGAGCTGGCGGGTGCAGGGGAGTCTGAGGAGGTGGAGAGCTGTCGCACCAAGGGACTGTGTGGAGGATGGTGGGTGGCTGCCAAGTAGCTCGAACTGCTCATGTCTGTGTGATGCTTCAACACTGCAGAAGTCAACAGAAAAGAGAGAAATACATGGCTATCTTAACCAGAGTTACTTCTAACACAAGCTTGGAATGGCAGCAGTACATACTAAAGGCAAAAATGTTTTCTATGCCTAGAGGATAAAAAGGTGAAGCACACTAGTTGTGGGAAGTAGGGGCAGGGCAGAGGTTGCTGTAGCCATTAAGAAGTGACCTCCATTTAGAAGCAGTAGTGTCCCTCTACTCTGCTTTCCTAGAAAGTGAAGGACAAAGCTGGGGGCAATTAAGAGAAGCCTAGGCTGCCCCAGAAAGCCCTAAGCAGGTGCAGTTGCAGGTAGAGGTGCCATGGGCCTGGCCCTACCTTCACTTCTCTCAGATGAATGGTCTCGCAATCTCATTTTGCTGTGGTTTGGGTCATGCACGGGTGGCGGTGGGTTGAGCAAGCGCTCTGCTTTTGGCGCTGTCACTCGCTCCACCATGGGCACGGCCCCCACATCGTCTAAGTGCTGCCTGTGGGTCCTGTCAGGCCGGGTTTGGTGATGGGACAGCTCTGAAGAGGGGAACAGAAAAAGAGCTGTGAAATATGTCCTCTCAAATATTTTCTTATTCGAGTTCCAAGCTCTCGAGTTCTCTCTAGGCCAACGCTGTATACCCAGGGCAGCAGGACAGTCCTTCAGGACTGAAGTTTCTAGTAATTTGCACAATGGCTAGGTAAGGCACAGGGAGCCCAGAACCAGAGAAACATGTCACCAGGATACAGAAGACACCTGACCGTAGATGAACTCAATGCCATGCCATTGCTGGCTGTTCACTGAGCATTTTGGGTCTTGCTCCAAGATCCATGGTGTCTAGAATAGCTCCCGAAGTCCATCTGAGAGCATCCAAGACAAGCAGAAGCAGTCACTGTGAGCTGAATTTGTTATCAGTCAACTGCCTCTCCCAACCCCGACATGCATGCAAACTACAAATTTGAGAATATAAAAGGAATGAAAAGTCACTGATACTCTGGGGGACTTCCCGGCTCCCTGACACTTACTGGCTGTTGTTAGGAAGGAGCTGACCAATTTGTGCCTGTCCTTACGAGCTGGATCTGGCAGACTGCCCGGCATGGGTGCTCTGTGCTTAAGCGATAACTTTTTGGGAGGTTTGATTTTGTCAAAAGGCTTGTTCTGCCACTGAGATTTCAGCATGCTCTGGAAATGCAGGCTTGTGGGAACATCTGCAAGAAACATAAAATGCTACAGATTAGTCCAAACACCTGGCCTCTCTAGTGTTCAAGACCTACACTCCACCCTCCTTTTATTTGCCCAGTGACCTGACACTTGGCAGGGCAAGTGCTGTCATATGGAAGATCTGTTTATGTGAACATTACTGAAGGTCATTCTTCCATTTGCAAGCAGGTCACTTTAGCTTTTTACTTTCAAGTCCCAAGGCGAAACAAAACAAAACAAAACACCTTTTTGTTTTGGTTGATGGAGTTTTTGTTCTTGTATCCTTGTTTGTTGAATTTACTGGTTTGAAAACATCCTGTTTCTATTCTAGAGATTTAAAAACATATTTAAGCCTACTTCTTTTCTATCAATATAGAGTTAATCGGGATGCAATTATTCAACAATATTCATTATCTTTTATCAGGCACTGTACTGAGTACTACATACTCTCTCCAAATAACAACTACACACCATTCTCCTTCCTTCCCCTGCGGCTCTGCCAATTCCCATCATGAGATTATCGGGGATTTTTAGCTGACTGGTTCATGTTCAGTATCACAAATCAACACCTTTTGGACTGAATTTTTTATGCTGTTTCTTATCTTTCAATTTTCTTAGATTTTTCCCAAGAATATATCCTTGAGCAATTCCTCTAGAAAAGGAATTTCTAGATTTAAGCCATTTTCGTCTCAAACATTTAAAGCTATTCAATTCTTCCGTGTATTCTAATATCCAGTGCTGTATTTAAGAGGGAATCGGATTCTTTCTTACTTGTAGGTGGTCTGGTTTTTGCCTTTTAAGCTTTTGCAAAAAACAGCAACAAACTTGTGGTATTACACTGACTATACAGATCAATTTGGGGAGAACTTCCATCTGTTCCACCACCAATACTGAATCTTTCAATCGACTGACGTGGTATCTCTCTCTCCATCTATTTACGTTTGTCTTGATTTTCTCTTGACAGTGTTTAGTTATTTTTGATATACCGGTCTTAAATACAATTTGTTAAGTTTATTCCTAAGAATTAATGTTTTCTGATGGGCAGAAGTTGGAAGAGTTTGCAGGGTTCAGAAGACAGGAAGATGAGGGAAAGTCTGGAACTTCTTAGAGACTTGTTAAATGGTTTTGACCAAAATACTGACAGAAATATGGACAGTGAAGGCCAGGCTGACAAAGTCTCAGATGGAAATGATTAAAGACAGTACCTTTTAAAATTTCAATTTCAGTTCTTCATTACTAGTATATAGAAGTGCAATAAACTGCTATATAATGACCTTGTAGCCTGTGAAACTACTTCATTATAGACTTTTTATTGTTTATTCAGTAGGATTTTCTATAGACATAAGTACGTCATCTACAAATGAAGACTGTTTTACCTTTTCTTTCCAATCTGTATTCCTTTTTTACTTCTTGCCTATTACTCTGTCTTGAACCTCTGGTGCTGATGTATAACTTTTAGATTTTCCTTTTTATGTTTTCAACATTCTGACATTTCACCACCATGGATAGCGGTGTGAGTCTATTTTCAGGCTTCTGCAAAGCTTTCCAGGGATATTTAAATCTAAAGGCCAGCACATTTTTCCTCACCTCCCAGTTCCTCCTGGGAATCGGTAACCACTTGGGGCATGCTCAGAAGTTCCTGCCAGAGTCCCTATCCACTGCTTCAGAATAGAATGAAACACCACTACTTCAAGGAAGAAGGCTCTGGTGGGGTAAGAGGACAGGAAAGGAAAATCTAACCTAGCTATTCCAAAATGAGTCCAAATTTATCACCCACACAAATGCCCAGGTCCTATCACTACTCCTTCTGCCCTTTAATTCTGGGTCAAAAACCTCCTCTAATCAGTTCCCACCTCACAGCAACTTACTCCTGGCATGCACTTTGGGCTATCTTTCTATTTATTTCTCCAGTTATCTTGTCTTTATCCATCTTTCAAAAATAATTATAAATTCGTCACTGATAGCATGTCTTCTAGAACTATTAGAAATTTATACTGTTTTTTATATATATATATATATATATATATATATTTTTTTTTTTTTTTTTTTTGAGACGGAGTCTTGCTGTCACCCAGGCTGGAGTGCAGTGGCGCCATCTCGGCTCACTGCAATCTCTGCCTCCCGGGTTCATGCCATTCTCCTGCCTCAGCCTCCTGAGTAGCTGGGACTACAGGCGCCCGCCACCTCGCCCGGCTAATTTTCTGTATTTTTAGCAGAGACGGGGTTTCACCGTGTTAGCCAGGATGGTCTCGATCTCCTGACCTCGTGATCCACCTGCCTCAGCCTCCCAAAGTGCTGGGATTACAGGCATGAGCCACTGCGCCCAGCCTGTTTAATATATTTTCTAAAAGCTTATGGGGTTTTGGCTCCCATAGAGCACATAGGATATGCTCAATCTGAACTGGGGATAAGAAGGCAGGGAAGAGACGTCTAAATTAACATTACTGAACCCATTATTATCTGCCAGGCACTGTGTGTTTATCATCATGCGTGTGCCACTTAATCTTTGTAACAGTCCCATGAGGCAAGCACCATTATGCTTATTTTAAAGATAGGGAACAGGTGCAGAAAGGTACATTAACTATGTCCAAGGTTACATAGTTTAACGAGTAACAACCAATTTTCAAACTCAGGATTATACAACCCTAAAGCCCATACTCTTAGACAATATAATATACCTTGAGGCTACTCACTGATCCAGAGGATGGAGAGGATTCTGTAGTAAAGTCAATTATTTCTCAAATTACTCCTAAGAAATAGATAGTACAAAATATTTTCCAAGCCAGTTCTGCAGAGTAAAAGAAATTTAGCCATTCCTGCCTATGGTATAGATGATGAATTTCATGACACTGAATGTTATGCCTTCCAGGACTGAATGTTAGGCCTTCCAGGACTGGAATAAAAATCTGAGTTGGGAAAAAAAAAAAAAAAAAGCTAATATTCTCAGGGATGATTTTTCCCAGTGGGTAAGCAGCCTCAGCTCCATGATTTCTCTAAGAATAGACTGCTGGACTTTATGACAGTGAAACAAATTAGGAAAACTATTGAAGTTTTAATGAAAACAAACATTTGCTACCTGTCCAAGTGTAAAGACACAGTCTCTGAGGACAGTGCTGTCTTCTCAAGCATTTTTCATAATCACTCTTTTCCACACTTAAAAACAAACTCAGCCATACCAAATCCTAGGAAATAAAGCATTGTCTAGAAGCACTCAGCCCTGTAGAAGAATCTGAAAGCTGGGCTGAGCTGAAATGTATAAAAGAGGCTCAAGAAAGGAGAGGAGGTCACTTCTGGCCATCCCACAATACCCCTTTGTCAGCAGAAGAGTTACTCTCACTTGGCAAAGGCTGTGTATATTTTGTATATATACGTAATGGAACTCCAAAAAGCACAGATTTTATTTTTTCCTTTTATTTTCCCCCATCGTTCTCCCAAATCTGAAAATGAAGCCAGGAAAAAAAAAAAGGGACAGGGATATGAGAGACCTGGTTATAGTGAAAACAACAATGACTAGAAACAAGTAGGCCTGGATTCAGGTCCTGGTTCTATCTCGAGTAGACGGAGAAAGCAAGAACAAATCATTCAGCTGGGCTTTAGTTCCACCTGTGAAATGAGGCAGTGGGGCTAGATCAGGGCTGGCAACATTCTAGCATTCATTCTCTAAACCTCCGCTCCAAACACAGCTGTCTTTCCTGTTGTACTGGACACCTCAGATTCTTCCCAAACAATACATTAAATAACTCCAGACAGTTACTGTCAATTCATTTGAATAGGCACAAGAAAGGACATCTATTTGTTACTGCTAGATTATATGACTGCTGTGAGTCTCTCAACTCTAACATGTTGAGTCAATGACTCTTCAACTGGAACTCCACTCCTAAACCCTTCCCCTCAACTAAATGCTCTTAAGTGCAAGTTGGCACGTTGTAGAACCCAAGTCATGGAACACTACCTTGTATTCTCCAGTTGACGTATTAAGCGGAATCAAGAGCAATTCCTCTTTAAACCCAGTATAAACAGTTTAAGGAACTCCAGCTGCTAGACTTTGTTAGAAGTTTGCTGTGTTGCCTTTTAATTGCTTCCATGTTAAGAGTGAACAGGAACCCAGTTAGATCCTCCAGTCAGTAAAAAAAAAAAAAGATCTCTTAGGAATTGCTGGTCGAATTCACATACTAACTAGTAAGTGATAATACCTAGGTTCTGTAAAGAGTTGAAAATCTAAAACAGACTGGATACGGGACCTGAAAGTAAGCAAAAAAAGGGATTTGAAATGGAAGAGAACACACTAGAGATCCATTCAGCTAGAGGTCTCCTACATTCCATACCCACATAGGTAAACTACTATTTTCAGAGAAGAGGGTGCAGATCCTTATCAGGTAAATAACAGGAAAATAAGATGAATTACCAATGTCATCCTTAAGTTATTGTTTCCTCAAACAAAATGAAAGATGAATGAGAAGACCCTGACTTCAGGATGACTAGGGTCTGACATTCCATGATTCACCTGGCTGTCTGGCTCCTTACTTTCCACCATTTTCTCAGGCGCGCTTTTTCCGGGTGTTTTGTAATGCTCACTTCTTCCTCCTGCTGGGAAGTTGCTGTAGCCTCATATGCAGGGTTTGGCAAGCTCTCTCAAAATACCACAGATCTTCATGGCCAGCAGGTGGTGCTCTTACTAAGCCCCTTTTACAAAGTTAATAAGCTTTTCTCCAAGGTTATATATCCTCTACATTTCCAACTAAGGATTAACTGGACTTGATTACTTGAGGTGATAAAACAAAGCCCCCTTCCTGCTGGAATACTAACAGGTTATTATACCCTAGTCTCTCCACCTTCCACGGCCAGGCGTAGAGTTGGCTATAACACAATCCCTCAATTTCTATCACCCACACACACTTAATGAGAGGGGCTGAGGTACACAGTCAAGGTGCAAGGCACAACTCCAGGATGAAAAGTAGCAGTTGGTTGTTGCCATTCTAACAAACTACACAAACTGGTTAGGAAACAGCATTAAAACTACTTAAAAAAAAATCTGTCATATGGGGCCAGAAAACTGCTAAGTATCACATTCAAACAATTTTCTGCCTTTATGTCTGGTATAAATGTAACTATATGGAATTAATGAGTCAAAATCATTTTTAACCTTGTTATGAAAAAAAAAAAAAAGTTGGAAATCCTGCCACTTTAAAACATCTTCTAGAAAAGAGATTGTAAAGGGTGGCCCAGTAGTAAAATCTACCACACAAATGTTTGACCCACACAGTAGTATGCCAAGCTGCTAGCCTTCACTGTTACTGCTATACAATGATGTACAGGGAATCCCAATACTTCAGGGGGTGTGTTATTTACACAGGATATTATGTGAATGGTGCCCTTTGGAGTTGGCTATCTCTGCAACCATGGGAATCTTCCGATTTCCAAATGGATTGCATTCTGAATGTGGCAGTTGTTTGGGTCAAAGCAAAATTATTCCAACAGGAATAATATTAGATATGGTAATCAGGTCTTCAGGTCAACCAACTAAGGTGTAATTAATCCACAAGCAAATACAGTAGTTAATAGAGCCTACATGTAAAAAAAAAAAAAAGTGTATATATATATATATATATATATATATATATATATATATATATATCTCTCTCTCTCTCTCCATAGTCTCATAAGGAGAATTTAGTGACCAACTTTTTCGTCCAAACCCCAGGGCCATAGCTAGAAGCTCTTTGTATGTGTGTGAGACATAGACAGAAAAACAAATAGGATTAGATGCAGGAAAATAAAAATCATAAAGACCAGAAAAGGGGGAGTGTTCCCTATCTTTCTTTCCATTCCCCCTCATTGCTGCCTGTAGCTGCTTTGAATGATGCTGTGGGAGGTATAAGGTATGAGGCAGGGCAGCATTCATGTCAGATCTATAGTGTCCCGCAGTCAGCAGGACAGAAAATGTTCAAGGGAAATGGAACCTCTTAGTAGAGATGCTGAATGATGGAACAGGAGCTGAGAGACACACAGTCTGGGTATATTTGAGGGTGGGGGAGATTATTTGCAACCGTATATGGTAATGCTGTTGACAAATGACTGTTGTGTTTAGCAGGTGATATCCAATGAGTGTGCTTAAGTGTCCGGGCTTCCTGTCCTTCTTCAAATATGAGACTATACAATTCAACACGGTAATTCAGAGAGTAACCCAACAAACATTCCTAAGTCTTCCTAGTGGCGCTGTTTGTAGCCAGAATCCCAGAAAGGGTAAAAATCTGACTCCTCTTAATAATCTGTCTGGAAAGGAACTTGAAATATAGCAAAAGGAAGGACAGGCATCAGATAATCTTGGTCTGAACTGTGAAGGCATTCAAACCCATTAGCCATTTAGTTTTAGATAAGCCACAACCTTACCAAGCCTGTTCCTTGAGCACTAAAACTGAAGTAACACCTTACAAAATTTCTGGGCCGGGCATGGTGGCTCATGCCTATGATCCCAGAACTTTAGGAAGCCAAGATGGGTAGATCGCTTGAGCCCAAGAGTTTGAGACCAGCATGGGCAACATGGGGAAACCTCTTCTCTACTAAAAATGCAAAAAATTAGCCAGGCATGGTGGCATGCACCTGTAGTCCCAGCTACCCACTGAAGTGGGAGAATCACCTGATCCTGGGAGGCCGATGCTGCAATGAGCCAAAAACCATACCACTGCATTCTAGCCTGAGTGACAGAGTGAGACTCTGTCAAAAAAAAAAAAAAAAAAAAAAAAAAAGCCAGGTGCAGTGGCTCACGCTTGTAATCCCAGCACTTTGGGAGGCCAAGATGGGTGGATCACGAGGTCACGAGTTCGAGACCCTCCTGGCCAATATGGTGAAACCCCCCCGTCTCTACTAAAAGTACAAAAATTAGCCGGGTGTGGTGGCGCGTGCCTGTAGTCCCAGCTACTCAGGAGGCTGAGGCAGGAGAATTGATTGAACTTGGGAGGCGGAGGTTGCAGTGACCCGAGATTGCACGACTACACTCCAGCCTGGGCGACAGAGCGAAACTGTCTCAAAAAAAAAGAATTTGAAAGCAGCATATGAGACAAATATGAGAAGAGTACTACAAACTTTAAAATGCCATACAAATAGTAACTGCAGTTACATGGGCTATATAAATCCAATGGCAAGGGAAGGTAAAAGTCAGTGACTCTGGAATCTGAAGCACAGAGGAAAATGTTTTAGTGTTTTCCACTCATTGTGTTCAAGTTTATTTATTGCTCCACCAACTCCTGACTATCCATGTGTTCCAGGTTTTCTGTTTCCTTTCTCTTACAAGAAATTACATGGCCGCAGGAATATTACACCACATCCTTATCACAGTCAGGGGGTTTTGGTAACAAAAGCCAAAAATCCCAATATCTACTGGATTTAGGTGGCCAGAAATGCAATCATTTGGAGAACAGATGCAGAACAGGGGATTATAGTTATCTAATGTTTGATCAACTGTCAATTAGAAGGATTCTCTCTAGGACAAGGGTTAGCAATGATTGTTTTTATAAATAAACTTTTGTTGCAACACAATCAGGTTCACTTGTTCACATATTATCTATGGCTGCTTTTGTGCTACAATGACAGGGTTGAGCAGTTGTGACATGAACTGACATCAATTATACGGCTTGCAAAGCCTAAGGTATTTACCACACAGCCCTTGAAGAAAAAGTTCAGGCTGGGCGTGGTGGCTTACACCTGTAATCCCAGCACTTTGGGAGGCCAAGATGGGTGGATCACTTGAGCTCAGTTCAAAACCAGCCTGGGCAATATAGCAAGACCCCATCTTTGTGGGGGGCGGGAGGCAGGGAAGCAGGTTGTGGTGGTACACACTTGTAGTCCCAGATACTTAGGAGGCTGAAGTGGGAGGATTGTTTAGAGCCCAGGAAGTCAAGGTTGCAGTGAGCTGTGATCACTCCACTGAACTACAGCTTAGGGCACCAAGCAAGACCCTGTATCTAAAAACATGAAAAAATAAAAAAAACTTACAGACTACCTGGGAGATATGAAGAACAGCATGGAGCCCTTATCCTCAGGGAGATTACATCCCATCCCTTCCCCACCCCCTAGCCGCCAAGACAGGGTCTCACTACCATTCCCCAGGCGGCAGTGCATTGGCTCAATCATGGCTCACTGCGGCCAAGACTTCCTGGGCTCAGCTGATCCTCCCACCTCAGCCTCCTGAGTAGCTGGGACGACAGGCGTGTGCCACTACGCCCAGTTAATTTTTGTATTTTTAGTAGAGATAGGGTTTTGCCATGTTGCCCAGGCTGGTCTCAAACTCCTGACCTCAGATGATGAACCCGCCATGGCCTCCAAAAGTGCCGGGATTACAGGTGTGAACCACTGTGCCTGGTCCCTAAAATTTAAATAACAGAAAGCAAATACACAAACAGCCATAACATAATTCATTAACATATTGATAAAACACAATAGGGTAGGCGCAGTGGCTCATGACTGTAATCCCAGCACTTTAGGGAGGCCGAGGCAGGTGGATCACCTGAGGTCAGGAGTTGGAGACCAGCCTGGCCAACATGGTGAAACCCCATCTCTACTAAAAATACAAAAAAATTAGCCAGGCGTGGTGGCATACGACTGTGGTCCCAGCTACTTGGGAGGCTGAGACAAAACTGCTTGAACCCAGGAGGTGGGGGTTGCAGTGAGCCAACATCACACCATTGCACTCCAGCCTGGGCAACAAAAGCGAGACTCCGTCTCAAAACAAAAAAACAACAACAACAAAAAACCCACCAGTGATTTGAGAGGAAATTCCTACCTTCTGTAGGCTGGGCACAGATCATGAGATTACGTGAAAATTCAATGAAACCTATCCAGATTATGAAAGCGCTGGCTTCCATCTAGAATAGTGGTTTCAAAATGTTTTTGCTCACGCACCCCCATTTGATATGTAATTTTTCAAAAATCACAATTTCAGATAGTTGTAAAGATTATATTTGCTTGAATACTACATATGCTTTAAAAACACTTTTATCAAAACTTTGTCATGTAAATATATTTAGCTTAATTGAAAAAAAAACTTTTTTTAAACTTATTTAGCTAATCAGACTTTAGGTATTAACTCAGTATTTATTCTAAGACAGACAAGGAACAGAACCATGTAACTGAGCTCAGACCCATCCTAGCCACTTGAAGAGTTGGAGGGAAATCTCTTAGTTGCAATCTTTTAGTGGCACCCTCTGGTTTGGTAGATCTGTTGCAGTCTTTTGGAGAATTCTAAGAGAAGACTTGGTTGATAGAACTCCTGAGTTATCTCTATTTTATTTTTAAAATTCAAAACTTTTTTTTGCTTAATACCTGGGAGATTCTCCTTCAGGTGCTGAGAACTCTTAGAAATGATCTCTTTATTTGTTGTCCCCACCATCCAAGACCTTTTTTTTTTTTTTTTTTTTTTGAGACAGTCTTGCTCTGTCGCCCAAGCTGGAGTGCAGTGGCGTGATCTTGACTCACTGCAACCTCTTGCTTCCGGGTTCAAGCGACTCTCCTCCCGAATAACTGGGATTACAGACATGTGCCACCACGCCCCGCTAATTTTTGTATTTTTAGTAGAGATGGGGTTTCACTATGTTGGCCAGGCTGGTCTTCAACTCCTGACCTCATGATCCGCCCGTCTTGGCCTCCCAAAATGCTGGGATTACAAGTGTGAGCCACTGCACCTGGTCTCGAACTCCTGACCTCAAGTGATCTGCCTGCCTCGGTCTCCCAAAGTGACGGGATTAAAGACGTGGGCCACGACACCCAGCCTCAAGATTTTTACACTCTGGGGCAAGACCCATAGTGGGACTCAATATGGCCAAAAGGAATGCTCTTCTTTTGTCAAGTGGGAGAGGTACAGGTATGGGAAGGGAGATGGGAAAGGAGGGCTGTCAGACACAGAGATTTAACAGGAAGGCAAACTTTAGAAAGACAGTACAAGCTAACAACGAAGATTTGTGCTTATCTACACCCTGCAAAGCTGTCACGTTACCACATAAATGCCAGTATGAAGATATTTTCCTAGAACACTGCCGTCCATCCTACATTATATCATGGCACACACAGACAAAACTTTTTTTTTTTTTTTTTTTTTTGAGACGGAGTCTTGCTCTGTTATCCAGGCTAGAGTGCAATCGTGCAATCTTGGCTCACTGCAACCTCTGCCTCCCAGGTTCAAGCAATTCTCCTGCCTTAGCCTCCCAAGTAGCTGGGATTACAGGCAAGCACAACCACGACTGGCTAATTTTTTGTATTTAGTAGAGACGGCGGTTTCACCACGTTGGTCAGGCTGGTCTAGAACTCCTGACCTCAGGTGATCCGCCCACCTCAGCCTACCAAAGTGCTGGGATTACAGGTGTGAGCCACCACACCTGGCCCAGACAAAACATTTCTAAAGACATACTAAGCGTATTTTGGACCAGATTACTGTGGCTAGAGGCAACTGAGCCCAGTTCCCTCCTAGCTACTTGAAGAGTTAGAAGGAAATCTCATATTAAGTTGCAACCTTTTAGTGGCACCTTCTGATTTGGTGGATCTGCTGCAGTCTTTTTGCAAAATTCTAAGAGAAGACTTGGTTGACGAAAGTTGTACCTTGAAAGTATCTGAGTTGTAACTGGACCTTGGCTGATTTTCTTTCACCTAGAAGTCTCTCAAGTCTCTTTCATTAGACTTTCTAGTCTGTGGTCTTTCTTACCATCTGGAAATGCTAGAACAGGGTGAACACAAGAGTCCAACTGGGAAAGACGTTCCAACAGAGGGGCTTCATAGTGAATTTCGGGAGGCATGGTGTTGATGCTGCCTGAACCACACAGTGCACAGGAGGGATTCACATCACAGCCAGGGCGGATTGTGCTGTTCCGGTGAACCTGTGAAAAAAGCCAAACAAAACTGACAATTCAGCATCTGATAAAAAGCCAGCTCCCCATTTGTTATCCCCATTTGTTATTGAGAAGTTAGCTCCCCATTTGTTATTGAGAAGACCTTTCTAGATACTTGTGTGACACTACTAAAAGGCTGTTTGATTAGTTTGTTAAAAGATTTCCATTTGTCTAACACACTGACCTTCAAAGTGGGTAAGGAAACTTGCTTCCTTTTCATTGATGAAATCTACCTACTTGAAGCTCTAAGTGCTTACCTAGGTATCAAACTTCTGACAGTTTAAAAAGATACTAAAACTGTGCTTTCTGAGAACACTATAAAATCTGCATGCTTTCACGACCTTGATGGTCCGTCTGCTAAGACGAACAGTTGGTTCTTGATTCCCAGGTGGGACATTACTTGCTTTCTTCGGCAAATTTATCCACCTAGGAGCCTTCAATTACCAACCACACCTCTTCTCTTCTTTTCACACCTCTTCTTCAAAAGACTTTCAGGTGGTCTCAAGCCAGGTGGCAAGCTTCCCTGAAGCTTGTAACTTAAAAGTAACTTAGTAACTACTCTTTAACCTGGCCTAAAATCCACTGTTACAAAGCTCATACCTAAGTAATAAAATAACATTTTGTACAACAAATGCTCACTTTCACAGTCTTCATGTTAGATTAATTCCAAAGGGACGGAAATTATTTCCACTGAACTTCCTTTGTGCACATGTGGGCAGAATAATTGATAACCTCTCCAGGTAAGTCCAGAATTAAATATGAACTAATTTAAGTCTTCAAAAGATTGAATTCTGTAAAAAAAACTGAACATCTACAATTTTATACTTTGAGCAAACTTCAGGTCATGCTGAATGCAGGATCCCTACATTCTAGTGTTAGGATGAACAAGTCTGGCATTTGCCAAAGCCTAACTCATAAAGTCACCTGGACACACAGCCCCGGAAAAAGAAACTTGCATGTTGAATGGCACTATAAGAAGGCATCCTAGGAGCAAGCTCAGTCGTGGAACAAAGACAAAAAGTATCAAAACTCTACTAGCAAAAACTCTAACATTTACTAGAGCTCCATTTATTTTCAGCAGAGACATCTCGAAAGCCTTTTACGGATTTGTGTAAGAGAAAGATATACATAAGAACAATGTGGTCTTTATCAACATTCTGCCGACATTCTATTGCAACCACATAGAGAGGTGGCACGCAAATAAGGTCTTTTAAAGGTTAGACTGGGCAAATCACACAGAACTAGAAGCCACTGAAAGGGAGTGATACCAACTAGGCATGCTACTTTTGTGTAGACAACATTAACTGGTATTGTTTTGGGAAAAAAAAAAATCCCTGTATCTATGTAATCAGAGCTGGCTTTCTGGAGAGGATGACATTTTGAGGTAAAGAGAAATAAGTAGGTAGAGATGAAAATGAGATCACACAGTGGGTGAGTGGGAGGATTTAGGAAAATTGGTTAGGATCCAAAAATTACACTGAAACTTTCAATATTCAAAAGAGATTATCTCACTTCAGTAGGTATAGCAAATAAAAAATAAAAAGAGAGAGACTAGAAACCGACCCATGACATCAACTAGCTCTCCATATGGGACATTTAACAACACTACATTTTATGGCTAGAGTGTATCACTTAAGTCAAAGTCAATATTGGGAGGCAAGGCGGGTGGATCACTTGAGGTCAGGAGTTTGAGACTAGCCTGGCCAACATGGTGAAACCCCGACTCTACTGAAAATAGAAACATCAGCTGGGCGTGGTGGTGGGAGCCTGTAATCTCAGCTACTCGGGAGGCTGAGGCAGGAGAATCGCTTGAATCTGGGAGGCAGAGGTTGCAGTGAGCTGAGATCACACCACTGCACTCCAGCCTGGGCGACAGAATGAGACTAAGTCCAAAGACAAACAAACAAAAAAACAAAACAACAACAATAAAAAAAACTCAATAGATGTGGCTAGGCATGGTGGCTCACAACTGTAATCCCAAAACTTTGAGGTGGGAGAGAGGACTGCTTGAAGCCAGGAGTCTGAGACTAGCCTGGACAACATAGTAAGACTCTCTTAAAATAAAATTAAAAATTAAAAAAAAAAAAAAATTTAGCCCAGCATGGTATTGCATGCCTTCAGTCCCAGCTACTCAGGAGGCTGAGGGAGAAGAATCGCTTAAGCCCAGGAGTTCAGGTTATAGTGAGCTATGATCGCACCACTGCACTGCAGCCTGGGAAAAAGAGTAAGATCCTGTCTCAAAAAAAAAAAAAAAAAAAAAAAAAAAGGCTGGGCATGGTGGCTCACGCCTGTAATCCCAGCACTTTGGGAGGCCAAGGTGGGTGGATAATCTGAGGTCAGGAGTTCAAGACCAGCCTGGCCAACATGGTGAAACCCCGTCTCTACTAAAAATACAAAAAACTGGGCG
The DNA here is from genome assembly GCF_028885655.2 of Pongo abelii. Lineage (NCBI taxonomy): Eukaryota > Metazoa > Chordata > Mammalia > Primates > Hominidae > Pongo > Pongo abelii. The sequence goes on along the minus strand of NC_072004.2, from coordinate 76,109,323 downwards.
TGGTGGTGGGCACCTGTAATCCCAGCTACTCGAGAGGCTGGTAAGAGAATCACTTGAACCTGGGAGGCAGAGGTTGCAGTGAGCCGAGATTGCACCACTGCACTCCAGCCTGGGCAACAAGAGCAAACTCCGTCTCCAAAAAAATTTAAAAATTTTAAAAAATAAAATAAAATAAAGGGTAGAAATCCTACTTATAACTTGACAAAAGGGTAATGTGCACACATGTAACTTAAACAGTAATCTCATTTTTAAATTAAAAACTGTAAAGTACTAATAGAACCCGAGGAGTATATAAAAATATATTTAATACTTCTTTTTTTTGAGATGGAGTCTTGCTCTGTCACCCAGGCTGGAGTGCAGTGGCGCGAGTCCACCTTCCAGGTTCACGCCATTCTCCTGCCTCAGCCTCCCAAGTAGCTGGGACTACAGGTGCCCGCCACCACACCCAGCTAATTTTTTTTTTTTTTTTTAGTAGAGACAGGGTTTCACCATTGTTAGCCAGGATGGTGTCGATCTCCTGACCTCGTGATCCGCCCGCCTCGGCCTCCCAAATGCTGGGATTATAGGCATGAGCCACCGCACTCAGCCAAAAATATATTTAATATTTATTAAAGGATACATTTTGGAAAATTTTTGAAAGAAAACTTGAATTCATACCCATGTTGCACAAATCCACACCAAGAATCTATCCTGCAGACAAACTTAAGTGTACACACGCACACACTCTTTCACTGAAACAAGATGCCAAATCATCTGCACGAATTCATTTAAGTTAAAAACAACAAGAACACACACAATATTGTGTTTTACAATAAGAAAACAAATTTTTAAAAATATCACAACAGGTGGTGTGCACGTGTAGCCCTAGCTATTTGGGAGGCTGAGGCGGCTCACTTGAGCTCAGGAGTGAGGAGCTATAGTGATCATGTCCACTGCACTCCAGCCTGGGAGACAGAGTGAGTCAGTCTCTTAAAAGAAAAAAAAACCAAGGATCTCCTGGGCTCAAGAGATTCTTCTGCCTTAGCCTGCTGAGTAGCTGGGATTGCAGGCGTGCACCACCACGCCCAGCTAATTTTTTGAATTTTTAGTAGAGACGGGGTTTCACCATGTTGGCCAGGCTGGTCTCAAACTCCTGACCTCAGATGATCCACCCATATCAGCTTCCCAAAGTGCTGGGATTACAGGCCTGAGCCACCATGACCGGCTCCAATCATGAAACCCTATTGGCAGAATCCAACCACTTCATACCACCTCAACTACACTCAATCTAGTCCAAGTCACTATCTTTTCTCAAATGGGTTTCTTCAAGCCCCCTAACTGATCCTCCTCCTACTGGCTCTTACTTCCAAATCAATCAACACAGTAATCAGTGTAAATCTTGTTTGAAAATCTCAATCACATCATACCAACCTCATAATCTTCCAAATGACTTCTCATCTCACGAGGAACAGAAACCAAACTTCTTGCATGGTTCCCACAAGGTCCTATAGTATTTGTCACCTCTATCCCCTCTCTCTGACTTCACCTCATTTTTTTGTTACTCTCCTAGCTGACACTATCAGTTACTCTGATTTCCTTGCTATATTTCTCCAAGATAGCAGGCAACCTTCCAGATCACAGGCCTCTGCACTTGGCTCTTCAACTACTAATTCCATGGTCATTCTCTCACATCATGTCTTTTTCTTTAAATGTCAGTATTCAAAGTAACTTTTTTTTTTTTTGAGACGGAGTCTTGCTCTGTCACCCAGGCTGGAGTGCAGTGGTGAAATCTCAGCTCACTGCAAGCTCCGCCTCCCAGGTTCATGCCATTCTCCTGTCTCAGCCTCCCAAGTAGCTGGGACTACAGGCACCCGCCACAACACCTGGCTGATGTTTGTATTTTTAGTGGAGATGGGGTTTCACCATGTTAGCCAGGATGGTCTCGATCTCCTGACCTCGTGATCCGCCTGCCTCAGCTTCCCAAAGTGCTGGGATTACAGACATGAGCCACCGTGTCTGGCCCAAAGTAACTTTTATTTAGAAATACAAGTGAAAGGCCAGGCGCGGTGGCTCACGCCTGTATTCCCAGCACTTTGGGAAGCCAAGGCAGGTGGATCACCTGAGGTTAGGAGTTCAAGACCAGCCTGACCAACATGGTGAACCCTCATCTCTACTAAAAATACAAAAAATTAGCCCGGCGTGGTGGCGGGCGCCTGTAATCCCAGCTACTCAGGAGGCTGAGGCAGAAGAATCTCTTGAACCCAGGAGGCGGAGGTTGCAGTGAGCTGAGATCGCACTATTGCACTCCAGCCTGGGCGACAAGAGCAAAACTCCCTCTCAAAACAAACAAAACAAAAAAAAAAGTGAAAAAAGATTATATTCTTGACTATAACAACAAAAAATGCCCTGGAATAAGTTTAACAAGAAATTTAAGCACAAAGTTTAAAGATACTGATATTCTACAAATTAATGCAGAATCTTAATAGACTTGAGGGGGGAGGGAAGACAAGGCAAAGGGGATTTAAACAAATAATCTAAAAGATACAACTGAAAGAGTGTGAGGAACCATTCCCCAAAATTTCTGATAAGCAAAAATACAGGGGAGTGATCTGGCCTATTACATGTTTTACAGTTACAGTAATTAAAATAATCTGCCCTTGGTTAAGAAACAGAAAAATTAAATAAAAACAAAAATTGACCAAAATATATATGATAGTTTATTGTTTAACTAAAATAATACTTTTAAATCAGTTTCAAAAAAAAGGAGATATTACTTTCTCAACAAATGAATCAGGAAAACCAAGAGGTCATAAAGAAGAAAACAGCTGGATTTCTGCCTCACGCCAAAATTAATTCTAAATAAAGATTTATTCATTTTCATTTTATTTTATTTTTTTGATACAGAGTCTCACTCTGTTGCCCAGGCTAGAGTGCAGTGGTGCGATCTCGGCTCACTGCAACCTCCATCTCCGGGTTCAAGTGATTCTCCTGCCTTAGCCTCCCGAGTAGGTGGGATTACAGGCACCCGCCACCAAGCCTGGCTAATTTTTGTATTTTTAGTAGAGATGGGGTTTCGCCATGCTGGCAAGGTTGGTCTCAAACTCCTGACCTCAGGTAATCCACCCACCTTGGCCTCCCAAAGTGCTGGAATAACAAGTGTGAGCCACCGTGCCTGGCCCCAAATAAAGATTTAAATATAAAAATAAATATTACACTCAAATCTAAAAAAAAAAAATTGTGCAGCAATATATAGTGGTTAACAGTATGAGCTATGGAGCCAGACTGCCTGGGTTTGAACCTTGACTCCGCCACTTACTAGCTGTGTGGCCTTAGACAAGTTACTGTGTCTTCATCTTTACTAACAGGATAGTACCTGATAGAGTTGTTTTAAAGATAAATAACTCACAACAGTATCTGGCTCTCGACTCTTAATCACTTTTGTAAAACCGTAAGAATAGCTATTGATAGAACATTTACCATCAAACTTGATAGAACATTTACCATCAAAGATCTTGATTTCACAATTCTAGCCTCTTAACACCATATAATATGATCATTGATAAGTCACATGACATCCTTAAATTTTCTCACTTGTTAAAAAGGACTGATAATACCAATTTCATGGGATTGTAGGAAAGATCAAATGACTATGTAACTGTTAAAACATTACACAAATGTTAGCTAAATTAGTATACCGCATGATTTCTCAACAGCTGGCACTTCTTTGTTGTGGGGGACAGTCCTGTGCACTGTAGATATCTAGCAGCATCTCTGTCCTCCTGGTGCATGTGCCTCCCTACTCCCCCAATTTGTGAAAATCAGTAATTACTACAGACATTGCCAAATGTCTCCTGTGAGGACAATATCATTGAGAACCATGAGGTTCAAATTATGGTCATCCCTTCTAGAAAAATTCAAAGCACAGGCTCCCATTAAATATTAGTGGTGAGTCACAGTAAACATCAGACTCAGTAAAAAAGGAAAACAAAAAAAATAAAAATTAATAGTGAGAACAAAGCTCTCAAAGACTACTGCAGTCAAAGCAAAAGGACTCAAGAACAAGCCTGAAGAGAGCTTCCACTACCAAAGATCAGATAACATTAGCATCATAAAGAAAAGACTACAATGGCTTGAAATACCTCAAATATGTTTCAATCAATGACTCACAGCCCCTTCATGAAAAACTTCAGTGACTGTCCTTAGAGGATAGTAGAAAACTAATTTGTTATTTTGAAAATTGGTTAAAAAAAAAAAAAAATCATGCTTTCTTCTGTACGAACTGTACCTCAGGGTAAACAAATACTTGAAAAGGACAATTTTCCCCTTATAAACATATTCTAGCTAATAAAAGAAAAACAGAAATGATACAAGCAGAATATCACCATTCTTCAACTTCCAATTTAACAATGGGTCCAGGCAATGATCACCAGTGGTTGATAACGAACAGTTTAGTCATTACGTGTCTTCTGATACAAGCATAATAAGGCCACCTTGTGTTTTCTCACAAAACTAAAACTGGACTTATTCAAGTTTCTACTAGTTTTCAAGAAACACAAGGGACAGAAAAACACTGTTTTTTAAATGCACTAAAAATAAGATGGATTAATAAATGGAAGGATGACTGTATGCTAAAATGTTAGTGTTACCTAGGGAGTAGCTACGTAGGTGTTCACTGTAAAATTCATTCAACTTCGTATCTGAATAATTTCATAACAAAATTTGGAAAAGAAAACAGTGACACCACAGGACTTCTGCTTCTAGCAGAGTAATAGTGATCAGATTTACCTTTCAGTCATAAACCAGAAAACTGGACAACAGGCAGTGTAACACTGAGAAATAAATGGGGTGGTCTCTAAGACTGCCCTGGTTTTCCGCCTGGAAGTACATTCCAGACTGCAGGGCAGGGAGAGAATCTGAAGCAGAGTATAATAGCCTCACTAAGTTGAGGAAGCAAATTCTCACTAGATCAGAATTCAGAGACTAGGGAAACTGAAAATTGCAAGGCAGAATTCTGAGAGGAGGAAGCTTTACAGAAAAAGAGCCCCAGAAATCTTCATTAGATCCCCCTGAGTGTTTGCTAAATATTAAAAGGTGCATGTAAAGGGTGAAACTATCAGGCCAGGCAAGAGCAACTAGGGAGCTGTAAGCTGAAATGGTTTCCACAGCTAACACAAGCCTGAGAGGCTTTTAAACTGTGACCAGTCAAAGTTGCACAGAGAATTCAAGACAGAAGATCCTGCTTTAGTTGTGGAGCCAGACTACTAAGGTGACCAACTCCTCACCTGACCTAACAAATGAGAAGGAATTTACCTGCCAGCAAAACAAAGCCTCTTTAAAGGAAGATGGCACAATCCACATGCTACAAGCAGGGAAAATTATTAATTGGATTTTCAGCTTAAAACATAAATAAAACATTGTTAGATATGCCAAGAAGCAAGAAAATACTACTATAGGGATAAAATTTTTAAAAGAAAGTAGGCTGTGGGAAACTAAGCTATCGGATAAATGAAGTTTTCTCAACAAATAAATCACCTAGTATGGATAGCTTATATCAAACCAACACTCTCACTAATTGGAAAAGCCAGATTTAAAACACACACACACACACACACACACACACACACACACACACACTCTCTCTCTCTCTCTCTCTCTCTCAAAACATAAGAAAAATGCTGACATAATGACAATATTGAAAGCTAAGATTCCAGAGAGGAAAAGAACCTGGCCATCATGGCGAAAACCCGTCTCTACTAAAAATACAAAAATTAGCTCGGCATGGTGGCACGTGTCTGTAATCTCAGCTACTTGCTGAGGCAGGAGAATTGCTTGAACCTGGGAGACAGAGGTTTCAGTGAGCCAAGGATGTGCCACTGCACTCCAGCCTGGGCAACAGAGCGAGACTCCATCTCGAAAAAAAGAAAAGAAAAGAAAAAAAAAGAGCAGAGCTTTTGGTGGTCTTGTGGGGCTGAATGGATAACACTAGAGACTTGAAATGTCAAATTATCAATAAAAAGAGAGGACAGGGAACTAAGCATGACACATTTCCAAGTACCCACTCTCCCAAAGAAAACGCTGAAGCTGTGAATGGTAGGAGGCTACAAAGCTAAGTGGAAAGTCTCTGAAAAGGACAGAGATGCTTCTAGCAGTCTCGTGAGGAGACTAGAATTAGATCTCAGGATATGCTAAGAGGAAAGGAGGCTGGGCGCAGTGGCTCACGCCTGTAATCCCAGCACTTTGGGAGGCTGAGGCGGGCAGATCACCTAAGGTCAGGAGTTTGAAACCAGCTTGGCCAACATGGTGAAACCCCGTCTCTACTAAAAATACAAAAATTAGCTGGGCATGGTAGCATGCGCCTGTAGTCCCAGCTACTTCGGAGGGTGAGGCAGGAACGAGAATCATATGAACCCGGGAGGCAGACGTTGCAGTGAGCCAAGATCATGCCATTGCACTTCAGCCTGGGCGACAGAGCGAGGCGAGGCTCTGACTCAAAAAAAAAAAAAAAAAAGAGAGAGAGAGTAAAGGAAACTGATCAACACATGTTCTCAGCTGGAACTAAGAGAGAGAAACAGACTGTTATCTTTTTGAGACAGAGTCTAGCTCTGCTGCCCAGACTGGAGTCCAGTAGCTTGATCTTGACTCACTGCAACCTCTGCCTCCCAGATTCAAACCATTCTCCTGCCTCAGCCACCTGTGTAGCTGCCACCACAGCTGGCTAATTTTTTATTTTTTTAAGATGAAGAGATTGCACCACTGCACTCCAGCCTGGCAACAGAGTGAGACTCCATCTTGGGGGAGGGGAGGGGGACAAAAAACAAACAACAACAAAAAATCAGCCTGTGCAACACAGTGAGACCTCCATCTCAATAAAATAATAAAATAGAGATAAAATACTTGATACATGAAGAAATTCCCATGTTCTCTTAATTAATACTGCAATGCTATCAATTCTCTTTGAAGGAACTCCCAAGAAATACTCAATTTAATACTTATGAAGGAATTAATACCAAAGTAAAACTCTATTCACCATTTTCTGTTAATCATAGCATATTCGTCCAAAACACTAAAAAAATTCTTTTGGCTCATGGACAGGTTATAATCATTTGCTTTTGCTTTGCATTTGATATTCGTTATCTAACTCATCCATTGTTAACATTTGGAAAGATTTTCATAGGTTTGGCAACTCTATCACAATCAAGCATATCCCACAACTGGCTCTTGAAGATCCATCAGAGTGAAGAAACAAAACGTGTAAGCTTCTACTTTATCTCAGTCTTTCAAAATTTATTTTGTATGTGTTTTATAATGTATATATAAAACACCCTTATAACAGTTTAGAGGTAACTGTTCCAAGCACAGAGTGATTTCTGAGTATTCTTTTAATAGCTTTATGTCCTAAGGTACAATTTTCTACATGGCACGCTTGCTCCCTTCCAAATGTCTAACTAGTATCAAAAAGTTGGTTGGGCCTCCAAGGTCTATTGCACTCTGTCAAGGAAGAACGTATCAAATTATTAACTTTTAATACTGACTCATATTCTAGTTCATTAGTCCTCAATCATGGTGTCATGAAACTGGATTTAAATAGGTGGAATCAAAACTAGGAGGCCTAGAATTATATATTAACACCTTTATTTACCCTGATGTCTACAGGAAACCTGGTCATAGCCATAAGAGAATGCCCTGTACAAACATGCCACTCTTCAAGTGTGATACAATGGGAAGAAGAGGAGGACTACTCGGAATTCTATGGAAGCCAGCTTTAAAATTTAGCCCAGAGCAATCCCCCCTATGATAACACAGACTACAAAATTCTAAAATGATGCCAGAACATTGCCAATTTGTTAGGAAATTGCTACTTTTTAAAAAATTGAAAAGAAATGCTATTAAGGGCAATAAAAATTTCAAGGGTATGTTAGTAATAAATGTAGCCATTACCTATTCTACTGGTTATTAGTACAAAAAAACCCAGCCTTTTCAACCATTCATTTCCAAACACTGATGGTTTCCACTGCCAGACTATACACAAGTTTCTAATGGTCCACAGTAAATTGAGAATGAGAACAATGCAGTAAATTATTAATAAAACTACATTCCTTTCTTTTTAAAAAAAAATACTATTTGTCTTATGGTTTAATTATAAACACAATTTTACTTAAAAAATAAAAAGCAACCTTATTTGAAAATTGGCTGGTACCAATTTTATTATAATAACTTTATTGATCTGAAATCTTGGTACGTTTAGGTTAAGTTATAAACACCTACTTCACTTAGGCACTGGGCCAGGAAAAGAACATAATGGCATATAAGAACTTTCCACTGGAGTGCTTCTTCATTCACTTAGATAATTACTAACATCCACCATACTAGACCCCTAAAGTGATGAAACACACAATAAATAGCAATACAGGCTATTCAGTAATTACAACTAGTAATTCCGTCATTTTATAATAAAATTATGATTTAGGAAGTACTCCATGTTCTCCATGAGCCTTACTCTGATATTCAGTTACCACACCCTAGTGGTTATTCCTTAGATTACATTTAAAATATTCCACATTCAGAGTTGTAGAGGCCTTAAGACTATTATCTCCTCCAGGATTACTACTGTTAGTCTGTCTTTCCACCTCCAGTCTCTTGTGACAATCCATCCCAAACATAATAGTAAAAGACTGGCCGGGCGTGGTGGCTCACGCCTGTAATCCCAGCACTTTGGGAGGCCGAGGCGGACAGATCAGCTGAAGTCAGGAGTTCGAGACCAGCCTGGCCAATCTCATCTCTACTAAAAATACAAATATTAGCCAGGCGTCATCGTGGGTGCCTGTAATCCCAGCTACTCAGGAGGCTGAGGCAGGAAAATTGCTCGAACCCGGGAGGCGGAGGCTGCAGTGAGCTGAGATTGTGCCATTGCACTCCAGCCTGGGTGACAGAGTGAGACTCCGACTCAAAAAAAAAAAAAAAAAAAAAAAAAGAAAAAAGTTACAGATTTACCTCCCCCAAAATAGCTTACAACACTTCTCTGCTCAAAACATTAAAACTTATAGACTGAAACCCAAATCATCGGTTTGGGCATTCAAGGCTTCCTATTTATTTACTGATAGATCTCATTTCTGTTTATTCCCAACAAGTTTAACTTACTGAACTCCTTGTTTTAGTCATTGATTTTAAGAAGTACAAGTGATATAACAACAGCCTTTTTTTTCTTTAGACGGACTCTCGCTCTGTCGCCAGGCTGGAGTGCTGTGGCGAGATCTCAGCTCACTGCAACCTCTGACTTCTTGGTTCAAGCGATTCTCCTGCCTCAGCCTCTCGAGTAGCTGGGATTACAGGCACGTGCCACCATGCCCAGCTAATTTTTGTATTTTTAGTACAGATGGGGTTTCATCATGTTGGCCAGGGTGGTCTTGATCTCCTGACCTCGTGATCTGCCCACCTTGGCCTCCCAAAGTGCTGGGATTACAGGCAAGAGCCACCGTGCCTGGCCAGCCTTTTTAAGGACAAAAGAGTTACTGCACTAAATGTGCATCTCCATTTTAAGATATATTCCAGCCATAATTCAACTAAGCTGACAGCCCTTTAAAAACACAGTAATTGGGCTGGCTGCGGTGGCTCACGCCTGTAATCCCAGCACTTTGGGAGGCCAAGGCGGGTGAATCACCTGAGGTCAGGAGTTTGAGACCAGCCTGGCCAACATGGTGAAACCCTGTGTCTCTAAAAATACAACAATTAGCCAAGTGCGGTGGTGCATGACTGTCTGTAATCTCAGCTACTTAGGAGGCTGAGGCAGGAGAATTGATTGAACCTGGAAGGCGGAGGTTGCAGTGAGCCGAGATCGCGCCACTGCACTCCAGCCTGAGCAACACAGGGAGACTCCGTCAAAAAAACACCAAAACCCACAGTAATTGGGCCGGGTACAGTGGCTCATGCCTGTAATCTCAGCACTTTGGGAGGCTGAAGCGGGCGGATCACTTGAGGTCAGTAGTTCGAGACCAGTCTGGCCAACATGGTGAAACCTCATCTCTACTAAAAATACAAAAAATAGCTGGGCGTGGTGGCATATGCCTGTACTACTCGGGAGAATGAGGCAGGAGAATCGCTTGAACCCGGGAAGAGGAGGTTGCAGTGAGCCGAGATTGCGCCATTGCACTCCAGCCTGAGCAATAGAGCAAGACTCCCTCTCAAAGAAAAAACAAAACAAAAAAAACCTCAATGAGTTCCCTCACGTATGTTTTATTTGGTTCTGGAATGCAGTAGAGATCATTTAAGATGTAGGTAAGGAAAAAATATTAATCACTTGCTTTGTGTGTTCTGTACTCTGTACTCACAATAAATGTGAACTCACTGTCATGTAACATTAGAACATAATTTACCTGTTAACTTCTTTGCTGTCATTAGAAAGTAAGCTCCATGAAGGTAAGGGCTTTGTTTTCCTTACCAATGCAACCTGGCTGCCCTGAATAATACTGTGGGCATTCAAAAATGCTGTTGAATAAATCTGCCTGGAAAACTGAGCAATTCAAGATTACAGAAGACAAGATGCTTGCTCATCAGCAAATACCACTGAGGTCATGTCATGAGCGAGGAGCCATGTGAGACACAGAAAACAACCTAGACAGAAGGAATGGGGTGTGTCTCCAACTCTGGAAGAACTCCAGCTTTCTGCTAGATCTAGTACATGGTATATTTCCCAAAGTCAACTAATTTCTCTGTCTTATTTTTCATGCAGCTTTTGTGTCAGGATGATTCTGTTTTAGAAACTGGCATTGGAACAAAAGGATATTTAGTTTTATGCCTATCTCTTGCCTAAGCTACCTTTTATAATTTTATATGTATATTCAAAACTACATTCGTTCATAGGCATGGATCAGAAGAAGGTTGGCTACTTCACATATTAAAAAACAAAATGCAGGAGGCCACCACATACTTCAGAAAATTTTTATACGACTCCCAGATGTCACGCCATAGTGGCTGGTAAACTGCCAAAACAGAGGAAGGGTGCTTTATTTTCATGAGGTGGTGCTTTTTAATGTAAAAGCATTCTGTGTTAAATTCATCAAGGAATTGACAAAAAGCTACTTTCCTACACTTGACAGTAACATACTGTTTTCTGACATTCCTGTTATCAACTCCTCTGAAAATCTTTTAGAGATATACGACTATTAGTAAAAAAAAAAAAAAAAAAAAAAAAAAACTGAGAGACTGAAATGTCAATATGAAAATCCTGCCAAATACCTTATTGTTGTCTATTTCTGCTATTTTGATATTTCAGGTAGAGTCCGAGGAATAGACAGGAAGAAATGGTATCGCCTGACAGTCAATTCTAACAATTCTTTTCTTTAAAGAGAACATGGCAAACTTACACAGTACAACTGCATACTAGAATAAAACAAGGAAAGTACTGAAAATTCACCATGCAAATACTAATTGTTCCAGCAATTCTCTCATCTCCCTTATTTGTCATTAGCAAATATGTTGCTAGTGGCTCTCTTAAGAAAAATTCCCATTCTCTGCTCTCTTTCACAGCAACATTCTTTGAAAGTGTTATCTACAATGGTTCCCTCAATTCCTTCTGTGGCCTTCTCTCCTGAAACCACTCCAACCATGCTTTCATTCACCTTTCTCCCTCTACCAAAACTGCTCACCAATGTCTGCAACAACCCCACCCCACTAAATTCAATGGTCTCAATTCTCAGCCTTCATCTTACTGATCCTGTCGTTAACAACTGACACAGACAATCCCTCCTCCTCCTCCTTCTCCAAAACACTTTCTCCCCTTGCCTTTCACATACCACACTCTCTTGGTTTTTCTTCTACTTTATTGGTCACTCCCTTCCCAATCCTTTCCTCATCTTTCACAGGAATGAGGAGGAATACCTAAGCTCTGGAATACATCAAAGGGCTAATCCATATACTTCTTCTTTATCTGAGCTCTCCAGCACTCTCTATTCCCTCCTCTATTGCATTTCTCTCTCCAGGATTATTATTATTATTTTTTTTTAAAGACAGAGTCTCACTCTGTTGCCCAGGCTGGAGTGCAGTGGCACAACCATGGCTCACTGCAGCGTTGACCTGGTGGATTCAAATGATCCTCCCACCTCAGCCTCCTGAGCAGATGGACTACAGACGCTCGCCACCACAGCAGGCTTTTTTTTTTTTTTTTAAGACATGGGGTCTCACTATGTTGCCCAGACTGGTCTCAAACTCCTGAACTCAAGTGATCCTCCTTCCTCAGCCTCCCAAAGTACCAGGATTACAGGTATGAGCCACTGTGCCTAGCCTCTCTCCAAGATTTAATGCTATAGGACACACTGCAGAGTTCATTTATTATTTTCTTTCTCTAACAACTAGAATATTTCATAGGGTAAGCACTTTTGTCTGTTTTGTTTAGTGCTGTATACTCAGTGACTAGACAGATTCAGCTTGTTGCAGGAAGCCAATAAATATTTGTTGAAAGAATGAATGAACAACAACAAAAGTGGTAACAGTAACAGCCACTTTGTACTAGGAATTTATCAACCAGACATCCCAATAAGCATGTTACACATATTTCATTTAATCCTCAAACAACCCTATGAGATCTCTGAGGCTTTGGAGAGGAGTGGAAGTCAGGGTGGTTAACATGCACCAAATTACCAAACTACTAAGTGGTAGTACCATGATTCAAACCCAAGTTTACCATCTTCAAAGATAATGCTCTTAATTCCTGCATAGTACCAATTTTACTGGAATATTATTATTTCATTAGTTTTGGAATAAAGGCAACTGCTATTTGAAGAGTCAGCAATCTAAAATTCCCTACAGTTTGTGAATTAATCTCCATTTCCTTTGTGAAGACAAACTTTTTTTTAGTAATATCAATTTAAAAACTTTAGTGAAGATTACTTTTTTTCTCAGGCAGGGTCTCAATCTGTCACCCAAGCTTAAGTACACTGGCACAAATACAGCTCAAAGCAGCCTCCACCTTATGGGTTCAACCAATCCTGCCTCAGCCTCCTGAGTAGCTGGAACTACAGGTGTGCACCATCATGCTTAATTTTTAAATACTTTGTAGAGATGAAGGTCTCACTATATTTTCCAGGCTGGTATTCAATTCCTAGGCTCAAGCAATCCTCCCACCTTGGCCTCCCAAAGTGTTGGGGTTAGAGGCATGAGCCACTGCACATGGCCAAGATTCTTTTTTAGGGCAAAGGATTCTATACTGCCATTTTCAGTGATAACAGTGAAGGTGAGAGGGCACACTATTCTCCATCAAAGTGTTAATGGCAGTACTTAAATCTCTCCCATTTCTATTAAAAAGCTCAAGACAGTGGTTTTCAAAACTAGCTGCAGAGTCACCTAGGAGCTTTGTGTTTTCTGAAAAAAAGATTCCAACACCCAACTCCACAGCAAACAGGGCCCAGGAACCTAGTATTTTATAAAGCTCCCCAGAAGACCTTGGTGGTTTGCCAAGTTTAGAAAACACCAAAGTGGCAAGAGACTAACTCTATCTGAGCATCTGGCTCACTGCTTGACAATGACCAACTCTCATCTGTACCGACCTTCTTGGAAAGAGGAACGATGCTGTTGGGTCGAACAAGCCTCCGTTTCTTACAGCTCAGTACAGGACGTGTCCGGGCTGCCACACAGGTGCCATCAGATGACGAAGAGACGAGATTCAGTCGTTGCTTCTTATGTAATTGTTCCTCAGCATCAGAGCTGTCACCTGGAATGTGGTCTGCCAAGACAGGCTGAAGACTATACAAGGGGAAGGAAGAGTATTCTCAGAACATACAAAGAAACAAAATAAATAAACAACAAGAAAACACAAAGAAACAAAGCCTCTTATACTGGTTCAACCTCTATTTGCTAATGTTCAGACACGAAGCATTCTAGAGCAGAAGCAGGTCTCCTCTTGATGTCTGCTAATCTACCTGTGTGTGCTTATGTGTAAGGTTCTTGGTGCACATTAACTACATCACGTCTGAAAGATAAAAAAGTCAGTAAATAAACTCAAATTCTAGTGATTGAGTTCTCCTCTACATCAAACACATGAGTAAATAAAGTCTAGAGAACTACAATTGGTTAGAAAATGACGAATTTTGCAAATGTTAATGAGCTTCCTTAGAATCAGTTCTATGAAACTTGAATTTTAAGGGTGTTGTACACATCATTCACTTGTACAGGATCTCCCTGAATCTTTTGTTCTCTCCCTTGAATCTTCATAAATACAGATTTACAAACATAGCCCTTGGAGATCTAATCTGTCCTAGAGCAGAGGTTAATATAAACACTTCTGAGAAATTCCTGCAAGATTAAAACAATAATAATTCATAGTAACTGTAGTGTCTTTTATTTTACTCCATGCCCACTCCATTTTAGTAGGTAAAAGGAAAATACACAATTAATTAAAATGCACTGCTTCATTATACAGTGAAGATTAAAAATGTTACTAAGTGATAAGGCTTCCGCTTCTTTAAACCAGGGTCAGTCCTGGCTAAAGAGAACTAAGAGCTCCAAAACACCTTTACAAGTCTACTAAGTGTAGGAAGTAGAAGAGCTACAACTTACGTGTTAATAACTCCATTGACAGGTCTGAGTGCTCCACATGATTTGGTAGACAGTGACTCTGAAATATGACCAATAATAGGGGCACCATGGTTTTCCAATGGCTGAGAAACAGACTCAATCTGAGTAAGAAAAAGGAAAAAAAAAATTAACATGTACCCAACAGCACCCCTGCCTGAAAAGCACCACCACTTCATTTGTACAAAGCACCTAAAACTTCTGATGATCAATTTGAAAAACAAAACTTGAATGACTGAGGAAAAAGAAAATAAGAGAATCAGTGGTCAGGTATGGTGGCTCGCAACTATAACTGCAGCACTTTGGGAGGCCAAGGCAGGAGAATCACTTGAGACCAGGAGTTTTGAGACCACCCTGGGCAACACAGCGAGACCTCATCTCTAATTAACGAGAGAGAGAGAGAGAGAGAGAGAGAGAGACGTTGACAGAGAGAAGGAGAATATGACATTAGCTTTTGCTTTGGGGGAAAGAGGGATGAGGAATCCAAATGTACAGACTAAAAGTAAGTACCTATTGACAGGAAAATGACCTGAACAATTCTATGGAACAGAAGCTTAGCAGAACAATTACACAGTAACATAAGCTTTCAACTAATGATCAAGAAGGATATACTAACATCAGTATCAAGATGACTAAGAGGAAATTTAAATGTAGTTAGTATCTGCTTAACTCTAACACGGTATGCTAGAAGCTTCTTTTCTAAAAACTATGCTTTGCTTAAAAATATACACACAGACCGGGGATGGTGGCTCATGACTGTAACCCCAGTATTTTGGGAGGCAAAGGTAGGAGGATCTCTTGAGCCCAGGAGTTCAAGACCAGCCTGGGCAACATGACAAAACCCCATCTCTACAAAAAAAATACAAAATTAGCCGGGCATGGTGGTGCATGCATGTAGTCCCAGCAACTCAGGAGGCTGAAGTGGGAAGAGGATCACCTGAGCCGGGAAGCAGAGGCTGCAGTGAGCCATGATCATGCCACTGCACTCCAGCCTGGGTGACAGAGTGAGACCCTGTCTCAATGAATAAATAAATAAATAAATAAACACACACACACACACATTTTTCCCTGACAGAAAACAAAGTTAATATAAATCTCAATGAATCTAATTATCTGATGCTATCAGGTACTATTGTCTTTAGAGTATTCAAATCAAATATGTTTAGAATATAAAATGAAATAACAGATGAGAAAGAATATTAAAAGTCTGATTTGCAGTATTCAAAACAAATTATATATTTACTAGGCTCAAAAGGGATAGGAACAGTATGAATGCCAGTCATATGGCACTTCTGAGGTATAGGCAATAAAGCAACAGATGCAGCCATCCCTCAGTTCTAGCAATTGTTGAAATATCCCAGAAAGGCTATGGGTCTTTGACTCCTTACTTTATTTTTTTGAGATAAAGTCTCGCTCTCCCGCCCAAGCTGGAGTGCAGTGGCATGACAGCAGCTCACCGTAGCCTCCACCTCCCTGGTTCAAGTGATTCTCCTGCTTTGGCCTCCTGAGTAGCTGGGATTACAGGCACACACTACCATGCCCATGTAATTTTTATATTTTTAGTAGAGACGGGGTTTCACCATGTTTGCCAGGCTGGTCTTGAACTTCTGACCTCAACTGATTTCAGGGTAAATATTTTGAGGCTGAAATTCTACTTTTCAATACTGATTTTTTTTTTGTCTTTATACCACCAAGGAGAAAACACCAAAGGACTGAACCTGAAAGTAGTCCTAGACAAGCATCAAAAAAGAACAGATTGAGGCTGGGTGTGGGGGCTCATGCCTGTAATCCCAGCACTTTGGGAGGCTGAAGCAGGCAGATCACCTGAGGTCAGGAGTTCGACACCAACCTGGCCAACATGGTAAAATCCCATTTCTACTAAAAATACAAAATTAGCTGGGCATGGTGGCGCCTGTCTGTAATCCCAGCTCCTCCAGGAGGCTGAGGCACGAGAATCCCTTGAACCCAGGAAGTGGAGGTTGCAGTGAGCCAAATCACGCCACTGCACTGCAGCCTGGGAGACAGAGAGAGAGACTGTCTCCAAAACAAAACAAAACAAACAAACAAAAAAAACAGATTGGGAAGATAATCTAAAAGTTTTAATACAAATTATCCTAAAATACAGATCAAACTATATACACAGACAAGTCACGTAAGTATGCTACAATGAGTGAACACTGAGAAAAGGCTGTCTTTTTTGTTGGATAACCTGTACATCTACTAAGATATCACAAACATCTTGAACAATGGTCAATGCTATCAAAAATTACAGTAAATCTGGCATAGACACATTGCCTTAAGCTCTATGCAGATTTCCCTTGGAAAGCAACACAGTATTAAGTAGCAAGAGCTATAAGGATATTCCTATCTTCTGACAAAATATTCTAACCAATTTTTAAAAATCTACCCTAAAGGAGTAACTCAACAAACACACCCCCAAAAATCTTATTCACAAAGGTGGTCACTGCAATGATATCTATCAATAATCTAAATGTTATAAGCATTATAACTATAGTTATCAGTTGTGGTACACCAAATCAAAATACAAAAAAGAACCATAAAGGATATTTTCTCCTCTTATGCAAGAAGAGATTTCAAGAGAAAAAAATAATAGTTTAATACAGTTGTAGTGACTAAAAATATACATACACAGATAACAAGACAAAGAGTGTTACAGTTGTAAAACTATTCTGAAATTTCTTTACATTTTAGGTAATAGTTTTATATTAAAAAGAAACCCCCATAAAACCAAATACCCTCCTGAATGCTAGTAAGGATTTACTACACAGGGGAAACCTCAAAAAGGCTAAATAAATATGGTATGACAAAGAACAAGAAAAATCAAAAGAATTTAAGATTTAGGTTGGTATTAACTAACAGATGTATAACTTCAGGCATGTTATAGGTTTTCTAGATTTCAGAAGTTCTGGTTTAGATTAAAAAGTTTCCTTTCAATAGAAAAATGCTGTTTAAAAATGCTGTTTGTTTTTATTTCGGCATTAAATTATGGCAGTGATTTGATTTATATATCCACATGTTCTAGAAGGCACTACGTTTAAGTAATGGGCTGAATGACTCCATTTGATTAAGTTTTTCTGGTAGGGATTATGAGATTTAACTGCAAGGACACTTGTCAAGATAAAATGTTGCCATTCTCTAACAAAGTCTCATTTCAAAACATTTATCTTTCTTATAGAAAGTCTAAAGAAAAATATGTAAAGTAAAATCACCAGTAATGTCACCATCCATATAGCTAACTACTACTGCTATAACAGCCTGTCTTGTTTCTCATGTCTGCAGGTGTATATATAAATGCTATTCAGCTTTAACATGAATATTATTGATTTTCTTATAGAAACCTGAATCTTCCTGGAGTAATTCAGCCCCCAAATCAAAATTGAAGTCAACAGGCAACACATTATTAACATGGAAATGTTGTCAAGAACATAGAAGTATACAGAGATCAAGAGCATAAACATCAGAAAGGGACTGTGGCTGGCCTGCATTCCCAGCCACACAAAAGGAAGCACTGGATACTCAGGAAGGATCTACTTAAGATCTTGGGAAATTCTGTAATCAAGCTAGTATCCAAAAGCAGGC
Organism: Pongo abelii; assembly: GCF_028885655.2. NCBI lineage: Eukaryota > Metazoa > Chordata > Mammalia > Primates > Hominidae > Pongo > Pongo abelii. The sequence continues at coordinate 76,091,182 of NC_072004.2, read as the reverse complement.
ATTTGGACATGTCCTGCAACCCGTCATCAATGCAAAGAGCTTAAAATATTAATCCCAATCATAGTGTTCCATTTGGAAAAAGAAAAACATAACACACAAACACATGTAATTTCACCTAGCTCCTTAAACGCAGGCACTCTCCCTTGAGAAAAAATGAACACTTCCTATCCTGCAGTCTAAAAGGCTGCAAATGCAGAGGACAGAGAACATTAACAAACACTTCAGAAATATTAAATCCGCATACTAATTTCAGCTTCATTACTACTACTGCAGTGGTTTACATCATTAGTGTTTTTAGAAAACTAAAGCATGACTGAGATATCTGCTATCCAATAGGCAACTGCAAAAAGGATGAAAGGACTTAAGACTCTCCTACCTAGAAAATAGGGATTATCACTGAAGCTTCCATTTGAATTTTATTTGATGTTCAGATGAACTCAGGGTTTATGCATCCCACAGCCAGAAAGAAAAGAGTAGAAAAGCTAAAGTAGTAGACAGAGTGCCTCTGTAATCCCCTCCTCTCCAAAGCAGGGCCCTAGGGGATTATCTTTTGGAGTAATCTTACAGTTAAAGGTAGCAAGGAGGGTTGCTGAATTGTTTTTCCTCCTGATTGAAAGGGCCAGGTGTACAGCATAAAATTACTAACACAGCAATGAGATTCAAATTTGTTATTCACATAAAGCAGGCATCTGATTCATTACTCCACTCTCTGGGCCAGATCAAGTAAGCGTGACAAACAGGCCTTGAATGAAAAGCTAAGACTAAATAGTTTTTATGGGGGTGGTTTTTTCTAGGGTCTAAGAACCAACGTCTACTAGATTTGTTTTACCAAAAAGTAGAGAGGGTTAAGGGGTAAAAAGAGAGAGCCACACACTTAAAAGCACACAATAAAATTAAACTCTACCTGCAAATATGTATTTTTACTTTAATCAATTAATGCCATGTGACACCTGCTTGCAATGTCATTTTTTAAATGTATCACATTCGTCTGGCTAGAAAAGTCAACAGTTCAGTTTTGGTTAGTTATTCCCTTTCTGACAAACATTAAAATGGAAAGAAAATGCTAACTGGGTGACAGGAATTTAACTTTTATTCCTGGCTTAAAGTAGTTTTTGATTTTGCATGATTGATTTCATGTCTCAAGCCCACCCCACCACCATTTCAATGATACTGAGCATAGTTTCGCTTAAATTCACCAAGATATCGCTGGCCTATAAACAGTATACTAGCCATTTCCATTAGCTAGCACCATGGCCATAAAATTATACTAAACAAGGAGTGAAATGTTCTGAAAATTCCATTTTCACCAAGTTATTGCCTAGGCTTTAATTTCTGCCTATGTGGGGCTATGTGCCTCACTTTCCTGCTTCTGCAGGTTGAAGATAAAAGAAAATCTATACAATTACATGAGAACAATTTTGAACTCATTTTTTTAAAGTTTTGATTAGCATAATGCTGTTCCTAATCCAATGGTTCCTAAACCTAAGATTTATGTTTACCAACACTTGAAAATAACTATCTAGGATTTAAAGAAATATAGCAAATGCAAAAAGGCATCTTAAATTCTTATTGTTCAACTTATTTATCCATAGCCCAATTTATTATAAAAGACCTAACTTGTCAGTGTTTTCTAACACTGTGGGTCAAATATTTCTCGGCCAATATCTATCCCTTTACCTTCTATCCCAAAACTCTTGTCAGGCCAATGAACCACTCACTGTCCCTAGTGACTGCAAAACTTCAAAGAAAGGAAGAGTATTCCTACTTAAACCAATGGAATTAAGATGTATCTTGGACTGTGTAAAAAGAAACAGCAATAGCTTACATTTTTAGCATGCCTTTCTTCTGAGAAAGCATTAGCTCTTCACTTAATAGTACACTTGTTTTTCTCATCACTTCTGTGAAGTAGGATGAGTAAGGAAAGGGTAAAGGAGCAGGATCATTTTACAAACAGAAACTAACACACAAATAAAGTGTTACTTGTTAATTGCCACAGAAGCAATGCTTTTGGCTAAACAAAACCCTCCTTAACATCAAATCTAGTATTTTAAAAAATATTTATCCAAGAAGGAGATTTTAAAAAATATATACATGTGTCTGCTCATCGGTGCAAAAAAATACAGGAAAGATAATCCAAAACGCACTGAAATTGCTAACCCACAGGAAGTTGAGTGAGAAAAGGATATAAAGAAGAGAGAATGTATAGCTTTTTAGAACCACAGTAATGTTTCCCATACAAAAATAAAAATTAACAATGCGGGGTGGGGAAAACAGGGAAGGCTAGAATTGAATATTGTAGTAACAAATGAACCTAACCGTATTACAAAACAACATAACCATACTGAAAGATTTGGTGGAAGGAAATAACTAACCTACGTAACTTCAGAAAACTGTATATTTTGACTGCCTAACAGTTAACATACTGTACAAAAATACTGTACTCTAGTTAGTAAATGTGTTTTTCACAGGGGTACTAGATGACAACTGTGAGACTATATGGGTACTAGGATTAAAAGAGCATCAATAAGGAAGGGGGAGGCTGCTGTGTTGAACTGGTATGAACTTACGGTTTTATATATATATACACAGGTTAAGTAGATACAGAAATATAGATGTGTGTGTATGCATGTGTGAGCATAGATACATTTGTTTCCCTGCTTTGCCTTTTGAGACATCCTAGAAGCAGTGACACAAAGTCACAATGAGCACAACTAGTACTCAGATTTTAGTTTCTAATAAAAGGAACCTGAGCTGAAGTAGGCAAAATACAAGAGGAACCTGGAACATCTAGTAGTAGAAAGTATTTCAAAATATAAGTGGTACATGCTAAAAGGACACAGGAGCCAATCTGAAAGAGCGCCCAATACCCAAAGTTGAGATAACTGGAGCAACTGTATAACAGTAACAGGTTATAATCTATTAAATAAAATAAATATCCATGGGTCCATCCTGATATTCACAACAGAGTGAATGAATGAATGAGTAAATAAATGAGGGGGGAAGACATCTCTTCCTAACAGAATTCCATTTAATACAGGTAGGAGGTAGAACAACCACCCTTTAGTAAACAACACAGCAATAATTGCTGTAGGAAAAAGTCATCAGTGAACAATAAAATTACGGGTAAAAATATAATGAGCAACAGAATATTTACATAGTGTCTCCCTATAAGACAGTCATTTATTCCAGCCGGGGCAAAATGGCAAAATCTTGTCACTACAAAAAACATAAAAATTTGCCAGGCACGGTGGCACATGCCTGTAATCCCAGCTACTTGGGAGGCCGAGAGATGGGAGGATAGCTGAGCCAGGGAGGTGAAGGCTGGAGTGGTGACTGCGACAATGCACTCCAGCCTGGGTGACAGAGTGAGACCCTATCTCTAAATAAATAAATAAATCTCTCTATTGTCATTTATTACAAAGGGAAAAATGCTAATTTTACAGAGGAGAAACCTGTCAGGCACCACCTTAACCAAGGGAACAAACCTATCATCACTATTAGAAAGACAAGTCAACATCATGAACCCCCTGTGGTGTAGAGAAGGGTACAGTATCTTCTGTGGCATTCCTGTAAAACAATGCGTAACTTCTTTAATAATGAGAAAACACCAATTTGTGGAACGCTATACAAAATAACTGACCAGATATCTTGTATCCAAGTAATGAAAGACAAAAACTGAGAACGCTCACATATTGAAGGACATTTAGAGACGCAAAAACTAAAAGCAATGATAGATTCTGGACAACAGAAAGGACATTAATAAGAAAACTAATAATACAGAAATTCAAATAAAGTATGTCTATTACTTTGTATAAGTTCAATGTTAATTTCGTGGTTCTGATAATTAACGATTATTGTGACAAGATGTGTTAAGATTAGGGAAAGCTCGGTGAAAATTATACGGAGACTCTGTACTACTATTTCAACACACACACACACACACACACACACACACACACTCTCTCTCTTTCTTTCTGACACAATCTCGCTCTGTTGACCAGGCTGGAATGCAGTGGCACAATCTTGGCCCATTGCAACCTCCGCCTCCTGGGTTCAAGTGATTCTTGTGCCTCAGCCTCCCGAGTAGCTGGGATTACAGGCGCACACCACCACACCTGGCTAATTTTGGTATTTTTAGTAGAGACGGGGTTTCACCATGTTGGCCAGGCTGGTCTCAAACTTCTGTCCTCAGGTGATCTGCCCACCTCTGGCTCCCAAAGTGCTGGGATTTTAGGTCACCGTGCCCAGCCTAAAATCACATTTTAAAGGAATGAAGAAAAAATGTATCTAGCATAAATAAAACAAACTTCATTCATACATAAATCTGTACAGTCTACAGGTTCCTATCAGTTACAGTACTCACTTAAGATAAATATAGAATCCATTCTGAATTGGCCGAAATATCCAACACTCCATCACAGAAAAGTATTTGCAGTTCCCCGATAATGCCAGGCTCTTTCAAGCCTATGCTGCATTACACGTTACTCCCTACACCATCCTTCAGCAAGTCCATAAGACTCAGAAAAAAGTACATCCTTCCCTAAGAAGCTGCCTTTACTGACTCCCTCCAGCACTCCCATTATATGCTTGTTGGAAGAACAAGAAGCACTCAAGAAAAGATAGATACCTGGTTCTACTTAAGAGTCTTTCAGACACAAAGTGCAGTCTGGAACAATAACAATTAGCTTTTACTAACTTTCATTATCTATCGAATATTGTTAAGAGCAAATTATAAATTTTAAATTAACTTTGTAAGAAGGCTGGAAATCAGGTAGTGGGAGGGGAGTGTGACTCCTTCAATTTGGTTCTTGTTTTTAAAAATTGTTTTGGCTATTGGCCAGGTGCAGTGGCTCACGCCTGTAATACCAGCACTTTGGGAGGCCCAGGCAGGCAGATCACTTGAGGTCAGGAGTTCAAGACTAGCCTGGCCAATATGGTGAAACCCCCATCTCCACTAAAAATACAAAAACTAGCTGGGTGTGGTGGCACACGCCTGTAATCCCAGCTACTCAGGAGGCTGAGGCAGAAGAGTCACTTGAACCCAGGAGGTGGAGGTTGCAGTGAGCCCAGATCACACCACAGAACTCCAGCCTGAGTGACAGGGAGAGACTTCATCTCAAAAAAAGAAATTGTTTTGGCTCTTGAAAATACTTAACGTTTCCATACATACTTGAAAATCAATGTTCAATTGTTACCAAAAACAACACAACATAAACCAAAAAATCTTGCTGGGATTTTTCACTGGGTTTGCATTGAATCTGTGTGTCTAACATTGACTCTTCTAACACATAAATACAGCATACATCTCCATTCACTTACCTATGTAATCTTTTTCAGAAGTTTTATGGTTTCAGCAATAAAGTCATTAATGTCTTTTGTTAGATTTATTCCTAAGTATTTTATGTTTCTTGATGCTACTGCAAATGGAACTGTTTCTCCGGGTTATTTTTCAGTTGTTTGCTCTAATAAATAAAAATAGAATTGACTTTCATATATTGACCCCGTATCTGGAAACCTTGGCTAAATCTAATTCTCATAGGTTTAGGCAATTCCATGGGGTTTCTATGTATCACATCTTCAAATACAAGCAGTTTTGCCCTACCTTTTCCAATTTCCATGCCTTTAATTGCTTTTTTCTTGCAGTATTGCATTAGCCAAGACAGAGTATAATGTTTTTGTTTGTTTGAGGCAGGGTCTCACTCTGTCGCCCAGGCTCAAGTACAGTAGCATGATCTCAGCTCAGTGCAACCTCCACCATCTGGGCTCAAGCAATTCTCCCACCTCAGCTTCCAGAGTAGTGAGGACTACAGGTGCACGCCCCCACACCAGGCTCATTTTTGTATTTTTTGTAGAGATGGGGTTTCGTCAGGTTGCCGGAGCTGGTCTTGAACTCTGAGGCTCAAGCGGCCCGCCAACCTTGGCCTCACAGAGTGCTGGGATTACAGGCGTGAGCCACTGTGCCCAGCCTACAATGTTTTTAGGATATATTTTTTTCCTAATTGTAGGCCAACAAAAAAAGCACTTTCACCAAGTAGTGTGATGTCAGGCGTTAGTTTTTTTTCCTAATTTTTAAACAGCATCACAGCTCAGGAATAAGGTTGTCTTCACCTTTGATTTTCACGATTTTTACTACAATGATGTGATTCTCATGGTTATTATTCTCGAAGTTTCATGATTTTTTAATTTTATTTTTCAGACAGAGTCTCACTCTGTTGCCCAGGCTGCAGTGCAGTGCCACGATCTCGGCTCACTGCAACCTCTGTCTCCTGAGTTCAAGCGATTCTCCTGCTTCAGCCTCCTGAGTAGCTGGGATTACAGGTGTCTGCCACCATGCCTGGATAATTTTTGTATTTTCAGTAGAGACAGGGTTTCACCATGTTGGCCAGACTGGTCTCAAACTTCTGACCTCAGGTGATCCACCCACCTCAGCCTCCCAAAGTGCTGGGATTACAGGTATGAGCCACCATGCTCGGCCTAAAGTTTCATACATTTGTAAACTGACTTTTTAAATTCAAAAATCCAGCCATTAAGTTCCTCAATTTTTTTCCACCTTTTTTTTTCTTTTTCCTCATGACTAAGAATCATATTCTCGTGTTTATTCATATGTATGGTAATTTTCTATTGTATACAGACAATGTATGCAATACATTATAGAGAATCTGAATTTAGTTAGCTTTTCCTAAAGAGTGTTGATTTTTGTTCTAGCAGGCATACTACTACTACCTGGTTACCTTCATTTTGTGGAGCTAGTTTTGTTTTTATAAAAGCATACTGGAGTCTATTTTGGTTCCCTCCTTAATCCTATGGTGAATGCCTTCGTCCTGGGAAACATTCTTTAACTCTTTAAGTGTGAGCCTTTATTGGTTTCAATCAAAGCCCTCAGGTTTTTGCCAAGTCTAGTTGGAATTCAAACTCCAAATTCTGCCTTCCCTGCATTAGGCAATGATGATCTTCTCTGATCAGCTCTTTCAGCCTTCCAATTACTGCTTTCCACTACGCCCTATAAAATCTTCCCTAAACATGTGCAGGTCAGGGGTGAGTACAAAGATCTGAAAGGGGCTCAAATAGATTGTGGGCCTACGCCCCTCCCCATCTCCCATAGCTCCCTCTTTGCCACTATTCCCTCCTTCAATTTCTACCTACTTGGCAGCCCTGAACTCCATCCTCTGATAATATACAAGCCCATGAAGCTGTGACTATTGAATTCTAGAAGCTCTGGGGCACATGGACTGAGAATGCTCTCATCTCTTCCTGGCAATACTTTCTGTCTGAAATTTTGCTGACACTGTTGAGTAATTTACCTAGTAATATGCACAGGTTCCAAGCTTGCCCTTCTTTGCTCATTACCTTTTCTTAAGCAGGGGAAAGCAGGCTTCTATTTATTGAAGAGAGAGAATGAGAAGGTGGGGAAGATAAAAGGCATGTTTCAGAACACTAGAGAACAACTCTCAACCGCTTTTTACATGCTCTCTTTCCAAGGGCACACCCTCTTTGTTCAAAAGGAGTCTTAAATTTCACAGAAGCATTTATCTGTACACACGACTTATCGGCAGCTACCAAGCTAGAGGCCCATAAGTTTTCTCTCCCTCAGCTAGCTTTATACCTTTAAAAGTGCCTTTGAGTCAGAAGTCAGAATGAAGAGGTTAAAAAAAAAAAGACGCATTTTTCTAGGCATTCCTCCTTAGGCCTTCCCTTTCTATAACCCACTACTCTGTGGTATAAAAACAGTACCCACTTCCCTAACCCAGAAAATATTCCTTGATTTCCTCCATGACTCAAAAAAGGTTCACCCATGCATTCAGTCTCCAGTTCTTTTGCTCATAGGTTGGGTCCTTTTAGAACAACTTAGTTCAATAATATCTGTACTGTATTCAAGACCCAAGCAGATATATACTAGTTCTGTCAATAAACAATCATCCTGTTTGGAAATAAAGCAAAAAGACTATGTATCCTTGCAGTGTACCACTGGGACATTACCTAACAAGCCCACCTAGGAATCATCTGACTCTCCATAAATTATTTAACTTTGTTTTACCTACTATCTATAATTGATTAGGGCCCAGAAGTGTTACTGGATGTTTATTTTAGAATGCTGACAAGTTAAAGTTGGTTTGCATCTTGTTGAAAACAATGTCCAAAGTTACAGCTTTATTGTTCTATAGGATATTAATAACTTTCGTATGCTGTGTAATCATATTCCTGCATTCTTCCTTTTTATCTGGTATTAAAATACTGTTAACAATTTGGCCACCATCATGATTCCCTCGTTATTCAGTAAATCACTATATATTTAGGAATTATGTCTAGGCTGGTGCAGTGGTTCACACCTGTAATCCCAGCAGTTTTGGAGGTCAAGGCCAGCGGATTGCTTGTGCTCAGGAGTTTGAGACCAGCCTGGGCAACTTGGTAAAACCCCATCTCTACAAAAAATACAAAAATTAGCCAGACGTGTTGGCACATGCCTGTAGTCCCAGCTACTTGGGAAGCTGAGGTGGGAGGATCGCTTGAACCTGGGAGGTAGAGGCTGCAGTGAGCCAAGGTCGCACCACTGCACTCCAGCCTGGGTGACAGAGTAAGACCCTGTCTAAAAAGATGGAAAGAAAGAAACGGAGAAAAAGAGAGAGAGAGGAGAGAGAGACAGAGAGAGAGAGAGAGAGAGAAAAAGAAAAGAATTATATCTAATGTTTTGAAACTATATTTTGACAATTCTAAAGACACTGATTTTTTTGTTAATTCCAGCTGAGTTTCAGAAATGAGAATACAAAAATTAAACATAACAGAAAATACCTCTGACATTATTATTTTTAAACTACAAGTCTTCAAATATATTTTTGGGTAATAAACAAGCGCAGTCCAGGAGTTTGAAGCTGAAGCGAGCTATGATTGTGCGATTACACTCTTACACTCCAGCCTGGGTGACAGAGCAAGAGCCTGTCATAAAAAAAAAAAAAAAAAAAAAAAAGGAATAAATACACCTACCTCCATTTGGGGAAAAATTTAACAAAATGGAAAACAGGCTGGTTACATGTGGGTATGAAAACTTACAGTTGCTCTCTGTCCCGGGCAACCTAATTTTTTTTTTTAAGCAAAACTGAGAAAAGTCACTTTCCTAAAATTTAAAACAAAACAAAACAAAAAAACCTGGGGAACAAACAAGCAAAGTTAAATACTGCCTTCTTATACAGAAAAACTTTGCCTGGCAATTGACATAGGCACAGCTTTGCAAATATTTGGCATTTTAAAAATTTAAGTCAATAGCTTTTAAGAAACATATGCTCTGCGCCCATTCTACTAATAATAAACAATGGAAATGTATTGTCCCTGCTCCCCCCCACCCCACCCCCTAGCCCCCGTCTTCTCTTAACACTTTCTGAACGCTTTTCAGAAAGCATGAATATATTCATAAAGGGTAGATAATTCATGAAAACAGGGAAGGGGTAATCTCTCCTTGACAAAATAGTGACAGTGTATACTTAGTTGCTTTCATTATTTATTTTACTCAATCCAAAAAGCATTCTATTGCACAATGTAGAAACTAGTATGGCCAACACAAAGGGAAAGACGGTCTTGACCTTCAAGAATCTTACAATTTAATACACACACAGGAATCTTACAATTTAATACACACACAGGCATCTTACAATTTAACACACAAGTAAATGAATGAAGGGTAGGGAAAGGAACAAGCTCCTAAAGAGTGTGTATGTACAAGTGAATCTGTATAAACTGTCTCACAATCACTGTGGATTTTTTAAGACAATGAGAATCAGTAACACAATGGAGGACTGTTATGCCCTGTCCCTCAGAAGTGCTGAGGTGAGAGAAAACATGACTATAGGGAGATTACTCAAAAAAGTTTGGAATCCCTAAATTTTATATACAAATATATAAGTATCTACATAGAACTTAACTCCCCTATCACATATGCCTCATGTTTCATGTTTCCTGTACCCATACCACCAATTTATCTATGTTTCCTTTCTCACTTAACAATTTTTACCCTGATTAGACCATTCACTAAAAGTTTCATTAATAACTTAAAAAAATTCTGTAAACAGCATGCAATGAACTTATATTACGACTTAAATAGTGGCAAAACTTGGCATTCTGCTCTTTAATTTATTCAAAACTACTTTCCAGTTAAGAAATATCAATCTTCTAGTGTCTTCACATTTATCTCTAGCAACAGTGGCTGGCTTGCAAAATTAGGTGAGAGATCTTTCCAAGTTCTAAACATCTCCAATATCTGCCTCAGAGAAAATTTAGTTTCCACCACATCATGAGTTCCTGCTAACAATGATTAAAATAAATAAAAGAACTATAAGGCTGGTTTATTTGCAGATAGAAGAACAGCTTGCTTAACTCACCATTTAAAAAGCCATCACTTCATACTAGCTTTATTATCTGAAGAGTAATCAAAATAATAAACTACTGTTGTGGGACTCTGGAATTTCTAATTAAGTTATGGAGACTTAAATCAAGAAATATGAATATTCATAAAACCCAGTAACCTTTTAGGCAAAGTAAAAAAGTGAAAGAACAAGTGCTCTTGGAATTCAGAAAGAAAATTAACTATGGTATTGAGAGAAACCAGGAAAGAGAAGGAATCACAGTAGAGCTAGGATACAGAAGGAAACAGAAAATAACAGTTTAATGCTCATTATAGAATAAAAGTGAGTCACCATAGAGACCATTTTCAATGTTCTTGTGAATTTAACCTCTAGTCTAACCTTTTAATGAGAAGGCTATAATATATTAGAGTGGCCCAGAAAGGTGACCTTATGTCTCAGGTGTCAGAGCCACACCCAGGTCTCTTGATTCCCAATGATACTCCCTAATGCCTTACTTGCTCTGGCTGTAGTGTCTTGAGAGTTGGAGCTGCTTTTAATCCTATGGTCAGCTACACAGCTGCAGGAGGGGCCCTAGGTTCCCTATTCAGGAATTCAGATCTTAAAATGCCAAAAGTGATAAAAGTAGATATAGTTCCCCTCCTTCAGCCAATGCAAGGATCCTAGTTACAGAGAAGAAACGGTGTGCCAACACCCTTAATTCTCACGCATGTCACCCTTTCTATCTTTTATACTTACCAATTTATCAGTCCCATGATCTGTCTTCACCTCAGAACTAAGTGGAAGAAATAAGTCTGTTGTATGCTCTGGGGGAGGTACCTCCCCAAGAACTATCAACCCCTGCAGGATAGAGAGGAGAAAAATAGCATAAGTGAGCAGTATAAATTTCAAACTTAATTTAGGAGTTAGTCTCAAAAGGACTGTTGGTGTACTAGAGGTCCCCTCTTCCTTACCCTATGGTTCAGAAACAAACTACACCAGCAGCAGCTTTGTTTTCCCAAAGTGCTATTTCAACAAGAAGCAGACCCAGGCTCCCCTCTCTGCCACTTGACTGCTCTGACCTACATGGTTCATCAGCCATTTAGCATCTTTATTCATATCTTTCAGATATGAAATCTTTACCAGATTATGGCATTTATACCATATTACTAGACTCCACTAGATTAACAGCAGCAATGCAGTTTTTGTAGCCAACAAATGCAGTTTATGACTTACTAAGCTGAAAATGCTACTATTCTTAATCATGTACTCAACCCTACACCTGCACAAACAAAACTGAATGAAACAAATGTGGAACAGTCCCCTACAATTTATCAGAAACCAACAGCTTCTTAAAAGCTGGCCCAAAGGAACCTACTTTTTTCATAAGCATAAATATTACTTCGGATTAAGTTCCTGCTTGACAATTTCAAATTCAGACCTTTGGAAATTCATTCCAGGAAACAATTTACATAAAAAGAAATTAAAAATGAACCCATAAGTCCTCCCCATTGTAGGTATAATGAGCCAGGATGGGTAAAGGCAGAAGTTATCTTATTATGAAAAAAACAAAATACTACGTATGAATCCCACCATGTATACAAGAAGAGGTGACAAAAACAAGGCTATGACACTATATAACCGAAAGACTGGGATGCAAGTGATCAGGGTTCCCAATCTCTTTCTCTGGCCTAAAAAATAGAGAACTAGATTAAGAAGCTCTTAACGGAAATTTAATATCAGAATCACCTGGGGAACCTTATCAAATTATACTGGCTTAGGTCCAACATCTACTCAGTACCTCTGGGGGTGGGGCCAGGTAGTCTACCTTTTTATGGGGGGAAGGGGGGCAGGACATGGTGGGTACATGGAGGTAGGTGTCTCTCTCTCTCCTCCCCCACCCCCCCATCCCCACTATGTTACCGAGGCTGATCTCAAACTCCTGGCTCCAGCAATCCTCCCACCTCAGCCTCTGGAGTAGCTGGGATGACAGATGCCTACCACCATGCCCAGAGGTGTATATTCTACTATTCTTTAAAATCTCCCCTGGTAAGTCCTAAACTCGCAAAGTTGAAAAACACTAGACTTGATTAGTTTGGGCTCAAAGAACATCCTAAAGAATAGATTTGGGGGACTAGGGATTGTGACTATTAGTCTGAGCTCTCTAGGCCATACAACAGACTCTTATGAGCCACTAAGCCAGATGATCCATCCCTGGGGTCCTTGTAACTAAAAAACCAATATGAAATACGAGCTGCAGAAAAGGGGGGAAAACATTAAGAAAGAAAAATGGAATTTTATTTCAGTTTTTTAAAAAGAAGTATGTATCTCTTTTTCTCTTGAAGCAAAAGAAGCACTGCCTACCTATTCTGGAATACGACTACACTTAGCCCATATCAAAAATGAATTGGAAAGTCCCAGCATGGTGGCTCACACCTGTAATCCCAGCACTTTGGGAAGCTGAGGCGGGTGGATCGCCTGAGGTCGTCAGGAGTTCAAGATCAGCCTGGCCAACATGGTGAAACCCCATCTCTAATAAAAATACAAAAATTGCCCAGGCGTCGTGGCACATGCCTGTAGTCCCAGCTACTCGGAAGGCTGAAGAAGGAGAATCGCTTGAACTCAGGAGGCAGAGGTTGCAGTGAGCCAAGATCGCACCATTGCACACCAGCCTGGGCGACAGACCAAGGCTCTATCTCCAACAACAACAACAACAACAAAAATGAACTGGAGGCTGGGTGTGGTAGCTCACACCTGTAATCCTAGCACTTGGGGAGGCTGAGGTTAGGAGTGTGAGACCAGCCTGGCCAACACAGCGAAACACCGTCTCCAGTAAAAATACAAAAAATAGCTGGGCATGGTGGTGAGCCCCTGTAATCCCAGCTACTTGGGAGGCTGAGGCAGGAGAATCGCTTGAACCTGGGAGGTGTAGATTGCAGTGAGCCAAGATTGCGCCATTGCACTCCAGCCTGGGCAACAAGAGCGAAACTCCACCTCAAAATTTAAAAAATTAAAAAAAAAAAAAAAAAAGAATTGGAGTCTCCTCAGAAACAAGAGAAAGGCCATTAACTAGTAAGCAAGAAACATTAACCCTAGCCTTTAAAATGAAGTTTCTCTGGTTAAAAGAACTTCTGCTTCAAAATATTTTCTTCCCTAAATCAAAAGCATAAAATATACCTTACAAACTTTATCACGTCCAAGTAAAAACTATTTGCAAAAGACAGCTATCTTGTACACCACTGCCTTCTCAAAATGTATTCAACAGATATTCCCTACTTAAGGGCCCAAACTGCCTTCCTGCTTCCTGTACAAAGCAAGCCAAAAATCATTTTATTATTCAAATTTTCCCATAACCGGTTCCTAACATTTTAAAGATCAATTTCCAACTACATTCCCCAATTATTTCTGTTAGTGTTATACCAATCTCATCATCTCCTAGACAAATGTTTCAATGTATGTGAAGCTGTTGCTGCTGCTGGAGGTAGGGGTTATTAGTCAGCAGAAGGTTTAAAAAAAACTGAATTAAAGGTTAAAACATGAGCTGTTCATCTTTATTTATACTGATTTTTATATTTTATCAGTCCAAATTGCCATTCGTCCTTCCAAAGAGATTTTCAACAAGTCCCACCTCCTTCCAAGAAAATGTCCCAGGTTAATGAGTTCCTACTTGCTTTATCCACACTGCCAGACCTCCTAAAGCATGGTGATTGTATCTTACTTTCTGTGTATTTAAATCTCATTTCCAGAGCATTCATAATTTTATGCCACATTATTTATTTCACTTATTATTGCCTCAGTTTCTTGTTTGTTGAGACAGGGTCAAGCTCTGTCACCCATGCTGGAGTGCAGTGGTGTGGTCACGAATCACTGTAACCTCCCCCTCCCGGGCTCAAGTGATCCTCCCACCTCAACCCCATAAATAGCTGAGATAACAGGTGCATGCCACCATATCCAGCTAATTTTTGTGTTTTTTTGGTAGAGATGGGGTTTCACCAAGTTGCTCAGGCTGGTCTCGAACTCTTGGACTCAAGTAATGCACTTGCCTCAAACTCCCAAAGTGCTGGGATAACACGTGCAAGCCACCACACCCAGCTAATTATTCTATTTTTTGGTAGAGATGGAATTTCACCATGTTGTCAAGGCTCGTCTCAAACTCCTAGACTCAAGCAATCCACCTGCCTCAGCCTCTCAAAGTGCTGGGATTACATGTGCAAGCCGCTGCACCCAGCCTTTAATTGTTAACTAATGTTAGTTTATTGAAGATGTGGACAAAATACAAATATATTTAAATGCCCCATGTCCCTTAGCAGAGTCATACACCAAGAAAATAAATGCACAGCAAATATTTGTTGAGTTGTATAATTTTTTTCCTAACAGGAAAATATTAACTTTATAATAATTATCGCCAGAAGACAGATAAATCTAACAATTAGATATAAAATTACTCCTTCAATTTTTCTTTTTCAGTTATATGAAAGTAAGGACACAGTCAGTATTTTCCAAAGGGAAGAATTTTTCCTTAAACTACAGAATAATTTCTAAATACAACCCTCAGATAGATTATAAAGACACCTTCTCCTAAGAGAGTATAATAAAACTTGGTAGGGACCATCTATTCATTGACATAATTTTATAGACCCACAGAGGATGTAGGTCAAAGCTTATGTCTCTACAGGCCAATACATGGCAGAACTGGGGCAAAAGTCTGGATCTAACTAATATTTCATTTCTCTTTTGTTCAGTTAATTCAATCATTTATCCACTCATCAGCATTTGTTAGGTGCTAAGGATACAAGAAAAAATGAGAGACCTATCCCTCTCCCCTAACCCATCCTTCAAAGTGCTTATTACATTCTAATACTGGGGCAAAGAAAAACAATGTAAATAGGTAAATGTTATGTACTACATTAGAAAGTATTAAATGCTAAAGAGAACAAAATATAGGATAGTGAGGGGATTAAGAAGTGGAAATGGTGGGGTTGGTAGTGACGGCTCATGCCTGTAATTCCAGCACTTTGGGAAGCCAATGCAGGAGGACTGCTTGAGGCCAGGAGTTCAGGACCAGCCTGGGCAACATGGCAAAACCCTGTCTCCACAAAAAAAATAATTAAAAAAATTAGCCTGGTGTAATGTCACACCTGTAGTTCCAGATATTCAGGAGGATCACTTAAGCCCAGGAGAGAGAGAGAGAGAGATACAAGTGGGAGGGGGTACTACAGGCACATGCCACCACGCCTGGCTAGTTTTTTGTATTTTTAGTAGAGAAGGGGTTTCACCATGTTGCCAAGGCTGGTTGCAAACTCTTGGGGCCAAGAGATCTACCCGCCCTGGCCTCCCAAAGTGCCGGGTTGCAGGCATGAGCCATCGTGCCCCTGCTTGAATGTTTATTTGAAGACAGAATCAACCAGCTATGCCAATGTGCTTACAAGATAGGAGGGAAAAGAGTCAGAGACACTGCCAAGGTTTCTAGCTTCCACAACCAGAAGAATGGAACTCCTCTTAATTTGTTCAGAGGACATTTGAATACACATTAGTTTTAATTAAACCTACTTTTGAAAATATGTGCTCAAGTGTTACACTGAAGCAACCAACAATCATCTATACACTGTCCACTGCCCCCAAGATATGTAAGTTCACTACGGCATTCAAAACCAAACACTGGATCCTCTAATTTAATACTGTAACTCACACCAAAAAGGATGAAAACAGCTAAAAAGAGGCTGAGCAAATAAAAAGCATCCAAGTAGGTAAGAGTCATTCATGCAGGTAGCATCTATTGAGTGGCTACCATGTGCAAGGTAGTGTGAAAACACAGTAATAAAATAAAAACAGATTCTACCATAAGGAGCTTATGTTCATCCAGCCTTGAACAGACAAAGAGACAAAGTATTATGACAGTACTATAACAGAAGTTGAGAGAAGGTGATGTCAGAGCAGAAAAGAGCCTAACTGAAGAGACTGATGGAAGTGAGGCTTTAGAGAGGAGGTCTACATAATTACTTAACATTCCCCGAAATATATTTAATATATTTTGAGCTATACTTATTCATTAACTATATACTTAATGACTTTGCCCTTTTCTGTATACAATGTTTCATATGCCACAATAACATTTATTTCAGATAAAGTTTACTCATGTTTAATAACCATGAAAAGAAAGGTTAGCATTAGCTGAGAAAACTTCATAATGTTCTACTCCACACCTGTCATGGCTACCCCAACGTGGGCTTCCCTAACATTCCAGGTTTAAACTGGGTCAATGTTGAATAGCTGTGGCATTAGCCTGGGGGCAATAAACTTAGGGCTGCTGTACTATGAAATAGCAACCGGTAGAAGCCGAAGAAAAAGGTCAAGAGTCTCCTTTTCCTTCACCATGTCCCGAGTCAGAGCCAGGATCATGCTTAGGCTGCACAGGCCTAGAAAACTCCAAGAGTGAAGCAAGCTTCTGCTTTACACAAGGACCAAAGGAACTGGAATGGGTCACAATTACATGCAGCCTTAATACCTCCTAAGTGATTCGTCTGTGGATGAACCCTGTCTTAACTGTATTTGCAATACAGCTAACAGGCAATTTCACACACTTCCTTACATCACTCTATCAGGTCAATCTTCCCTATGCATCTCAAGATAAACCAGTGAGCCCACTGCAGACCAGTTCCACAAGAATCACCCTGGGCTACCTGGAAAAGATAAGTTGTCTAAAGCGCTTTAAAAACCCTATTAAGATGAGAACCTCAACAACTTTACAAAAATTTTGAAGAGAAAGGTGTTCTAAGCTTCTGCGGTTCCCATTCAGCTCCTTCCCTATTCAAAAGTTTCAATGCTCTTCCACTTCCCATCCTCAATAACATTTCCATCCTCAGCTACAGCTGTGTAATCTCAAAGAGCAGTCAGAAGAGGAGATTTTAAAAAACAATGTAGAGTCAAGCCAGTGCTTCTGGGAGGCCAAAGCAAGGAAGATCATTTGAGATCAAGAGTTTGAGACCAGCCTGGACAACACAGCGAGACCCCATCCTTTAAAAAAAAAAAAAAAACCTTTAACCATTAGCCAAGCATGGTGGGACTTGCCTATGGTCCCAGCTACTTGTACTTGCAAGGCTAAGGTAGGAGGATAGCTTGAGCCCAGGAGTTTCAGGTTACAGGGAACTATGATCTGGCCATTGCACCTCAGCCCGGGCAACAGAGCAAGACCCTGCCTCTTAAAAACTGCTTAGTCCCTATTCTTTCCCCTTATTTACCAGGTGTGAAATTTCAATAAACATGTTTCAGTGAAATGATGAAAAGGACACAACAGCAAAGTATGTTAGAAAAAAAAATGCTTTGGAATCAGATAAAAAGTCCTGAGTTTAAATTTAGCTCTGCCTTTTACAAGCCTCTGAAGATTTATTCTGATCATTAAACAAACATACATGAGTAAACCTTTAATTAGTATACACTCAAGGTACATATATTGTTTTCCTTTCTCCTTCTAAAGCATGGAAGAGTTTCTTTTTAAAAAACAAGCTGACAAACTATGAAAATTAAAAGAGCACAACAGCATGCAGAAGTAGTACAGAGGAGTTCCTAGAAGTTATATTCTTTCTCCAGAGAGCAATATTATTCCCAAAAGGGACTCTACTCACTTCACAGCTTGGAAGGTAATACCTACCTTCTGACAGAACAGAAACTGGTGTCTGGATCCTAGAATCTCCTAGCAGTAGTCACAAATATATATATATTTTTGGTAATATGCCACTTAAATAAAATAAATGTTAATAAGCAACAAAGTAAATCTTTAAAAAGACAAAGCCCCACCATCCCTCCAATCTCCCACCCAAAGACAAATTATAACTCAACAGCCTATCACCAAGATTCAGCCTGTCACCTAGGTTCATCTCAAAATAAAAAGACCTGCACAACCCAGGAAGCACTGGGAAATCTTGGTGCAGCATGGAAAATATGAACACCAACCCACTTAACCAAAACACGTAGGAAAAAATTTCTTCCATTTCAGTAACTAAAAAAAAAAAAAAAACCCAAGCACTTAAAGTGATTACTAACTTGAGCAACAGCTCTGCAGCCTGATACTCAAATCTGAGCTCTGCACTCACTTGGATGTATAACCATGAACAAACTACTTGACTGCTCTGACCTTCCACGATTGAAAATCGTGAATGAGAGTAAAATGCTTAGCACAGTGCCTGACATATCACAAGTGCTCAAAAACTTCTGTTAATTACAGTGTTACATAAAGACTAAATGCATGTGAATATATCATTGGGGAAAAATTCCATGGCTTGTTAGAGCAAGTTGAATATTGTCTCTTCCAAATTTATGTTCACCCAGAACCTGTGAATATGACCTTGTTTGGAAAAAGGGTCTTTGCAGATGTAATCAAGTTATGAAGATGTAATCAAGTTATGAAGAGCCATATGAAGCCCCATTTAGTGTGGGCCCTAAATTCAATATGACTGGTGTCCTTCTAACATGGAAATCTGGACACAGACGCAAAGAGAAAGATGGTCACGTGAAGATGGAGGCAGCAACTGCAGTGATGTAGCTACAGGCCAAGGAACACCAAGGACTAGCACAATATCAGAAGCTGGAAAAAGACAAGGAAGGATTCTTCCCTAGAGCCTCCAGAGAGACCATGGCCCTTTTGACACCATGGTTTCAGACTTCTGGCCTCCTGAACGGTGAGAGCACACATTTCTGATTTTTTAAGCCATCCCATTTGTGATAGTTTCTTATGGCAGTCTAGGAAACTAATCCGTTTGTTGAAAAAGAAATATATAAATACAACAAGGAAAGCTGTGAATTTTCTTGATGCATTACTTATTGGAACTATCAATCTAGTTTTATTCTTCCTATCGGAATTCTGAGAAGTAAAAGATTATCTATGATGTATTTTACACATCAAGAATCTGAAGCTCAGAAATGTTAAGTGACTTTTCTTCTCAAGGTTCATGTAAGCAGCTGGTAGCAAAGCCACAACTAGAAGCAAAAATTTACCAAGTCCAAGTATAGGTGCTTAATACAATACTCTTTGAATGATGAAACTCTTGGATAATCAACATACATTCATGTGCCAAATAGCATTATGGTCAATGACAGACCACATATACAATGATGGTCTTATAAGATTTTAATACAGCTGAAGAATACCTGTCTTAGCACAAAGCACTACTCCTGTGTTTGTGGTGATGCTGGTGTAAAGAAACCTACAGTGCTGCTATTAGAAGTATACCACATACAATTATGTACACTAAGAATATGATAGTTGATAATAAAAAGCTATGTTACGGTTAAAAACACTTATTTCTTATGATAATAAAGTGTTATGTATTTACTATACTATACTTTTAATCGTTATTTTAGAGAGTACTTCTACTCATTAAAAAAAGTGAACTGTGAAACAGCCTCCAGCAGGTCCTTCTGTTGGCACTGTCACAGGCAATGAAAGCTCCGTGTGTGTTGTTAGCCCTGAAGACCTAACAGTGTAACAAGATGCAAAGGTGGAAGACAGTAATATCGACAAACCTGACCCCGTGTGGGCCTACGTTCATGTGTGTGTTTGTGTCTTAGTTTTTAGCAAAACAGTTTAAAAAATAAAACTTTCATTTTAAAATGGAAAGTTTTAAAGATAGAAAAAAGCTTGTAGAACAAGGTGCGAAGAAAATATTTTTGTACAATTACAATGTGTTTGTGTTTTAAGCTAAGTGTTATTACAAAAGAGTCAAAAAGTTTTAAAAACTTAAAAGTTTACAAAGCAAAAAGTTACAGTAAGCTAAGGTTAATTTATTATTGAAAAAAATATTTAAAATAAATGTAGTGTAGCCTCAGTGTACAGTGTTTATAAAGTTTATAGTAGTGTACAGTCATGTCCCAGGCTTTTCACATTCAGTTACCCTTCACCCACCGACTCACCCAGAGCAACTTCCAGTCCTACAATCTCCATTCATGGTAAGTGCCCTACACAGGGGTACCATTTTTATCTTTTCTACTATATTTTTACTGTATTTTTTCTATGTTTAGGTATGTTTAAATACATAAATCTTTACCACTAATTGCCTACAGTATTCAGTATAGTAGCATGATGTACTGGTTTATACCCTAGGAGCAATAGGCTATACCATATTGTCTAAGTGAATAGTAGGCCACACCACCTCAGCTTG